>NC_058409.1:41879351-42194539 GCF_002201575.2 Neomonachus schauinslandi | reverse complement strand
TATGATTTTATTCTGCAGTTAAAACTTCAGCTTTTGGCACATTACAGTGGTACTAAGATACCAGTTTCCACTTATGTAATTGACAAAAAGCTGAAAGTTTGGTAACATATTTTGTTGGTGAGGCTCTGAGGAACTTCCTGGTGAGTTTGTACATTGGGCATTTGGCAGCATTTACCGATTACAAATGCATATACCCTTTGATTACCCTTCCACCTCTGCACATTTATTACACAGGTTACTTCCACACATTTGAAATGACTCATGTACAGAATTGTTCACTGCAAAAAAAACAGGTAATCGTGAGCACTTGAAAACAACATGGAGGCCCATCAAAAAGTGACTCGTTCAATAAATTACACTACCATGCAATTGAATAATATGCTTTTTATGAATGGTCATGAAATAATGTCCAAAAACATTCCATGAAAAAAGGATGTCACAAATGGTGTAATGAAGGAGGCTACATTTTTGTGTACAAATGGGAGAAGGTATAATAATACATATTTACATTTTTATTTGCATGGAGATAATTTGAAAGGCTATGCAATAAGAGAATAAGTATTTACGTGGAGGGCAAAGGAGAAACTCAATGGATTCAAAACAGAGTAAGATATATAGAGCTTCATCTGTGTGTGTATGATTATATATGTAGTCTATGTATGTATACCATACCCACATGTTTTATATGTATGTGATTTTAATTTTCAATCATATAACTATTATGTGTTCAGAAGAATACACTTTTTAAAGTCTCAATGTTTGTTTTTCTATTTCAAATCATTTTCTCTCATAGCTAAATAAATAAGACTGTAGGTGTTAGAGACAGACTGCATGCTTCTGAATTACGTCTCTCTCACCAGCTGTGTGGCCTTGTATCTCTCTATATCTCAGTTTTCTCCTACATAAAATGGGAGTAATCATAATTGTTGTTTAATGGATTTAGAGTTTCAGTTTGGCAAGATGAAAGATTTCTGGAGATCTGTTGCATAACAATGTGAATATACAAAACACTACTGAGCTTGTGTATAGTTAAAAATGGCAAATTTTATATTTCTGTTTTATCAGACATAAAAACAAAAGTTTTTTATGAGAATAATCACAATACCTTTGCTGTGACTTTGCTAAGAGGATTATATCAGTTAATATGTGTGAAGCCTTTAGGGCAAAGCCTGATATTCTGGAAGTCTTTGAGTTTTTGATCTATTCCTTGTTGGAAGTAGGCTCAGCTCTCACCCTTTGAGCTTCCTTCCATAAGTGACTGTATTTGTAGCAGTCTGTCTGTTTCTAGAAGAAGCCTGTCTCTGGGTGTGTTGGAAGACATATTTCCTAAGCCTCAAGTGTGATCCTCAAGAACTTGGAGGGTAAATATATTTATATTGCTAAAAGCCATATTTATATTTTAAGAAGCCAAATAATATTTCATGTTGCAGGGAGGACTTAGGGCTCCTGGCATGACAAAATAACTGGCCAGAGTATTTTCATTTTTCAAGAGAAGCTAAATAGCTGGTCCACTAATGCAAGTGTGTAGCATGCTGACGAACATGGTTCTTGAGATTTTCTTGGTGCACATCAACCATTTTCAGCAGATTTCTTTCTCTCACCTATTGGCATGTCCACACCTGTAATACCTACTGATCTAATTCCTAGATTTTCTCAGAACAAAATACTCTATTTCCCACAAGCCAACAAGAGCTTCCATTTCCCTGTGTAGAGTGCTTATCTTTTCTTTTATTTTGAAAAGTAGAACTGATTTGGTTGATTTTTCATTTTCTCTCCTGTATCTACTAAGCGCTGTGTTTTAGCCTTGACCCAACAAATCAATACAACAACTGAGATAAGTGTGACAAGGAATTTGGATTTCCATCCTTGCTACCAATTCTGAATGATAACAGTTGACAATTTGGTGAAGTTTGTTCAAAAGTGCTTTGGCCTTGTGCTAGTATGGTCCAAATCAGAGCTCAGCAAACTTATTTTGCAATATTTCCAAGTTCATGAAAAGAATGACTTTGGACAAAAAAATGTTTTTTACTTTTCTGGTTAACTAGACAGCTAAGTGGGTTACCGTATTCTTGTATCTGATGTTCACATTTGACATCTGTGCGTTACATTGCCTTCAAAGGACTCGGTGATCCAGAATAGAGACATGGAATCAATTACAAAAAAGGAAAACATAGGGCGCCTGGGTGGCTCAGTTGGTTAAGCGACTGCCTTCAGCTCAGGTCATGATCCTGGAGTCCCTGGATCGAGTCCCGCATCGGGCTCCCTGCTCGGCAGGGAGCCTGCTTCTCCCTCTGACCCTCCCCCCTCTCATGTGCTCTCTGTCTCTCTCATTCTGTCTCAAATAAATAAATAAAATCTTAAAAAAAAAAAAAAAAGGAAAACATAAATAAGAGTCATCTGAAAAGATGAAAAGCCAACAGACTTGTCATTTTTAGCTTTTGGATGTTTGGCTTTAAATTTTAAAAAAGGTATTATTTGCCATTACTAATCATCATAATAGCTAAAATACATTTAATGATCACCGTGTGTTTTGAAACCCCATGCTGTACACCTCAAATGCATCACCTCTGAGAGTCTACACAACAATCTCCTTGGAGGGAACTGAGGATCAGTGAATGTCGGCAGCGTACTGAAGGTCATGCACTCAGCAAATGGCAGAGCTGAGGCTCAAACCAGTGGCTGAGTTATTAATCACAGTGCTCCACAGTTGGTATAGCCCTATTTATTTTTCCAGTCATAAACTCTGCTTAAATTTCCATGAATAGTAATTTGATTTCTTTCTCTTGTCTGGATTGTAAATTTGTATAATTGGATTTCTATGGACCTTTGCACTACAGGCAATATTTGAAGTGGATTTATATTTCAAACTTATGAGATTAAGTGACTCCCATGATCTAAAACTTCCTCCAGAGAAAGCAAACCCTCCTTCCTACTCTGTTATTTGAGTAAAATTCTGATTGCCAGCTCTATTAGTTTCCTAGGGTTGCCCTAACAAAGTATCATGAAATGGATGGCTTGGAACAACAGACATTTATTGTTTCACAGCTCTGGAGACCAGAAGTCTGAAATCAAAGTGTCAGCAGGGGGAGGCTTCCTCTGAAGGTACTGAGGAAGAATCCGTCCCAGGCCTCTCTCTTGATTTGTAGATGGTTGTCTGCTCTCTCCATCCCCATCTCTTCTTATAAGGACACCAATTGTGTTGGATTAGGGGCCACCTTAATGACATTATCTTAACTCAATTACCTCTAAAGATGGTATTTCTTTTTTTTTTTTTAATTTTTTTTTATTCTGTTAATCCCCATACATTACATCATTAGTTTTAGGTGTAGTGTTCCATGATTCATTGTTTGTGCATAACACCCAGTGCTCCATGCAGAATGTGCCCTCCTCAATACCCACCACCAGGCTAACCCATGCTCCCACCCCCCTCCCCTCTAGAACCCTCAGTTTGTTTTTCAGAGTCCATCGTCTCTCATGGTTCGTCTACCCCTCCGATTTCCCCCGCTTCATTCTTCCCCTCCCGCTACCTTCTTCTTCTTCTTCTTTTTTTTTTTTTCTTAACATATATTGCATTATTTGTTTCAGAGGTACAGATCTGAGATTCAACAGTCTTGCACAATTCACAGCGCTTACCAGAGCACATACCCTCCCCAGTGTCTATCACCCAGTCACCCCATCCCTCCCACCCCACCCCCCACTCCAGCAACCCTCAGTTTGTTTCCTGCGATTAAGAATTCCTCATATCAGTGAGATCATATGATACATGTCTTTCTCTGTTTGACTTATTTCGCTCAACACAATACCCTCCAGTTCCATCCACGTTGTTGCAAATGGCAAAATCTCATTCCTTTTGATGGCTGCATAATATTCCATTGTATATATATACCATATCTTCTTTATCCATTCATCTGTCGATGGACATCTTGGCTCTTTCCACAGTTTGGCTATTGTGGACATTGCTGCTATAAACATCGGGGTGCACGTACCCTTTTGGATCTAAAGATGGTATTTCTAAATATGGTCACATTCTGAGGTACTCAGGGTTAGGACTTCAACATATGTTGTTGCGGGGACCCAGCCCAACCCATAACACCAGCTTCTGAACCAGAGAACTATGTGGAAGTAGAAGCATGGTATCCCCTGGTGTGGTCTGAGGAAAGTTTCCATTCTGTGGAAGATGGACTAGACTGACTGATTTCTGCTATAACATTTTATGTCACACTTGGAATGTATTTTATCAGGTTGGTTGCAATGTATTTAAAGGATTTCCTTGCTATAGTCATTTCATTAAAGTTTTTGGAAAGATGGCTTCATGTTTCTACTTCTGCCTATTTGCCACAGAGATAAATGTCTAATGAGTGGTCTTGCCCACCCTGGATTCTTTCAGTAGGACCAGCTTTGAGTCCCTAAATGAGAGAATGCACCCAGTATCTCCACTTTTCTCTCTAAGGCCTCCTAATTTTTCTTGTTCCTTTATGCCCACAGAAATCAATCAACTGTCTCTATTATCTTCATATACAGAGGTTCTGTGACGCAAAACTCTGTTAGATTTTGAAGGCACTGCCTTTTGAATTGTGAGCGCTTAATCAATATTCATTGATAAAAACAGGTTGACCTTTGACTTTAGCCTCTGTGACTTCATTAGCTAATTCTAACAGCAAACATTCTTGGAGCACAGCATACGGCAGAGCCTCATGTGGTCTCCCCTAATCTTCACAGACCCTCAGGACGTGAGACCTAGTGTGGCAGCTGAGGAGACTAAGTTTCAGACACACAGGAGCTCTGCAGAGTGGACAGGGGGAGGAGGAGAGGGCCAGGTGTGTCCCTCTAGGAATCACCCACAGTCCCCCAGGATTCGGCTCCAGGCTGTGGGGGAGCAGTGCTATCCCTGTCGGGACCAGCCTCTCCAATGATGATTTGCCTCTACCCCTCCAGTTCTTCCATTCATTGTTGGTTTTCCCAGCTAAGAAAAGAGACATAGGCGTAGAGTTGACATCTTCCACTTTTCTTTTTTTTTCCCCTCACAATAAACTAGTAGTTCAGTAACTTTTAAGATGTCATTACTTAGGGTTGTTTTACATACCTTAATTAACTATGTTTTGTTGTTCTACTATACATGTCACTTGTTTTTACTGTAAAGAATGCTGTTGTGAAGACAATGTAAAAAGTAGAGAGAGGGTGCTGAACAAAGCAGGAGGGGGAAATCAGTATAATTACAGTGAACATTTGTAGGTCAGTGGAACATAAGCCCTGAGGGAAAGACTCAAAAAAAACAAAACAACGGGGCTCTGCAAAGCAGGAGAGAGGAGCAGGGAGATGGCTCCTCTAGGCTGCCTGGAAGGCCCAGGGGACGTTGCTTTGCTGTGCCAGCATCACAGATGATAGGTTCAGTGAAATGGTTTTTCTTTTGTCCCTTCTTTATGAACATCTTGGAGAGGCATTTATGCACCTTTTCTACTTTAAGAATTTTTATTTCAGTGTGACTCATTCCCTTTCTCCCTCAGGTAAGACTGTTCTTCAGGGGTTCTGAAAATGAAGATGAGGCCAGATGCAGGATTTGTTCAATTACCTCAAAGATAGCTAAAGGGGTGTGTGTGGGTGTGTGTGTGTGTGTGTGGGTGTGGGTGTGTGTGTGCATGTATGCATGCGGGCAAAACCCCACACTGGCAGATACCACGTGGTAATCTCCTGCACAACATAGGAGCTGTTTAGATTCTTATATTTTTAGAACAGTCCTTTGGAATAGGTATTTAAATCATATTATCACCATGTATACCTAAATAGTCACATTTTAAAGATACAATTGCGCTCTGTCACCACATGAGTGAGCCCCTAAGGGGAAAAATAATGTAAAAAAGCCCTTTGTACAGCTTAATTGCTGAACAGGCAGATGTTTTCCAGAAGGTATGGATCCGCATACTTATGACATGAACAGGTCAAGTGGTTAATCATTTGACTAGAACTTTCCTTTGCCATTAAAGTTACTTGGAATACATTGCTAAAGACCATTCCTGAGGCGCCTGGCTGGCTCAGTTGGTGGAGCATGTGACTCTTGATCTCAGGGTCGTGAGTTCGAGCCCCATGTTGGGATTAGAGAAAGAGATTACTTTAAATAAATACACTTTAAAAAAAAGAGAGAGAGACCATTCCTTTCTTTTAGGTAATGAGCCATTATGAATTAATCTTCATTCCTTAAAAGACTAGATGCTCAGGCTCAATTGTGTTGGCAACTGACCTAAGCCAATATGGATTTTGAACAAATTGGGTTTTTTTTTGTTGTTGTTGGACATCTGTAACTGCCCGTGAAGTTTGAGATGATAAAAGTTAACTACTTCTTTATAATCTTACCACTCAGTTAGAAAGCAAGTTTCAGATTAAATTCTGATTTGTATGAGGACATTACTGATTAAATTTTTATTATCAAGCATGAAATAAATTATAAAACCAATTCTGACCCTTCAGGTACTTGGTTGCCATTTCTCAATCTCACTTAAAGCAACAAAACAGAACTCTACGGTCAATATTTTGTCATCCTTATAGACAACAGTTTTCAGTTGTCACAGCAGGACATTGGAAATTTCCAGAGGAATGCTTCTTGTATCATTGTCTCTGAGTTTATTCCTTCCAAGAAAACTGTACCAGCGCCATTAACTACAACTTCTACAGAAGTTGCCAAGGCTGTGATCAGACCCCTGTCCTACTCCAGCTACCTTTTGGACATTTCATTTGACTGTCTTACTTTTTTTTTTAGAGATTAGGAGAGAGAGAGTGTGAGAGAGTGAGTGTGGGAGAGAGGGGCAGAGGGAGAGGGAGATAGAGAATCTTAAGCAGACTCCATGCCCAGGATGGAGCCCCACTGGGGGCTTGATCTCACAACCCTGAGATCATGACCTGAGCCGAAACCGAGAGTTGGGCGCTTAACTGCCTGAGCCACCCAGGTGCCCCTGATTGTCTGTTAGCTTAACTCTGTGTTTGTTAGCAGACTTCTCTTTCCTGCAAAATCAGTGCCCCCGCCCCCCCCCCCCCCCGCTGGACTTCTCCATTTCTGTTAACGTGGTCCTCATTATTCTGCCACCTAAAGCCTATAGTCATTTTTTAAAATTTATTTTATTATGTTATGTTAATCACCACACATTACATCATTAGTTTTTGATGTAGTGTTCCATGATTCATTGTTTGCGTATAACACCCAGTGCTCCATTCAATACGTGCCCTCTTTAATACCCATCACCAGGCTAACCCATCCCCCCACCCCCTCTGCTCTAGAACCCTCAGTTTGTTTCTCAGAGTCCATAGTTCATCTCTCATGGTTCGTCTCCCCCTCCGATTCCCCCCCTTCATTTTTCCCTTCCAACTATCTTCTTTTTTTTTTTTTTAACATATAGTATTATTTGTTTCAGAGGTACAGGTCTGTGATTCAACAGTCTTACACAGTTCACAGCGCTCACCATAGCACATACCCTCCCCAATTTCTTTTTTTTTTTTTTAAAGATTTTATTTATTTATTAGAGAGAGAGAGATAGCGAGAGCAGGAACACAAGCGGGGAATGGGAGAGGGAGAAGCAGGCTCCCCGTGGAGCAGGGAGCCTGATGCAGGGCTCAATCCCAGGACCCTGGGATCATGACCTGAGCCGAAGGCAGATGCTTAACCACTGAGCCACCCAGGCGCCCCTACCCTCCCCAATTTCTATCACCCAGCCACCCCATCCCTCCCACCCCCCACCATTCCAGCAACCCTCAGTTTGTTTCCTGAGATTAAGAATTCCTCATATCAGTGAGATCATATGATACATGTCTTTCTCTGATTGACTTACTTCGCTTAGCATAATACCCTCTAGTTCCATCCACGTCGTTGCAAATGGCAAGATTTTGGTTTTTTTGATGGCTGCATAATATTCCGTTGTATATATATACCACATCTTTATCCATTCATCTGTTGAATGGACATCTTGGCTCTTTCCAATGTCCACTGTAGTCATTTTTGAAAAGAGCCACCTCTTTCAACTCCCAATTCCCAGCAATCATTCTGTTTTCTTAATTCTTCTCTCATATCGGTTCCTTTCCTTTCATCTCCTGTACCCTGAGCCGAGCCATGCCACCACCTGTCAGTAGATTTCCTTTTCTGTGTTTTTGCCCCTTTCAGTTATTTTACATGGTACCCAACTGGCCTTCCTAAAACTGCCTGGATTAGATCACTCTCCTGTTGAAAGATTTTCAGTGAGACTTTATTTCATAGTGGAAAATGTTCAAACTTCTTCACATATTTACCACATCCAAGCACTCCTTTATTTTTTGTTTCTTTATCCTTCATTATGCAAAACTCTATGCCAGTTGGACTTTTCATTCACAGTCCCTCGAATATGTCACATGCATTGGGCATTCCCTGTTAGTTTATTGTCCCCTATACTGTTCTTGTTGTCCTCCTTCATTCCATGCCATGCCCCCAACACACACACACACACACACACACACACAGCCGCTTTTAGCTTCAATGCTTTTTGCTAATATTTTCAAGTGCCTGGACTTTGTAATTAAAAAATAAATGAGAGTAAACTAACTCTTTTTAGATGTAGGTGTTGCCACTAATTGGTTCTAGTGTAGCCTTGGGCTTGTTCTCTAATACTTCTCAGCCTCAGTTTCCACACTAGTACAATGGGAATAATTCCTTCCAGCATGTTGCTCTTTCTTAATTCATTTAAGTTTTCTTTCTCTACCATCTTTTCTCCCCAGTGAAGCCTTTCATGACCTCCCCACCAAAGATTTCTTTCTCTTCTGAAACCATAGCCCCAATTTCTGTTATCCCGCCTTTGGAAAATCATCCTTTGCTTCTTTAAGGTGCTTCCTGGATTTGTATTCCTTGTGTCCTGGAGGAACGCGTTGTATCCTCTACGGGGCTGTAAATGCTTTGGTGACGGTGCTTCATTTTTGAGTAGTCATAGTACTCCGTGCTCTTTTTTACACATTCTCTCACTTATTCTCCCATCGGGGAGGTGGATGTAATCTCTGTTTTGTAGGAAGGAAAAGAGAGAGCTAGGAGTTTTCAGGAAGTTGCCTCAGCTCACTCAGAGCAAGTGGCAGAAGTAGGACTTGAATCCAAGTCCTATGAAGCTAAACGCACGGCTGTTGCCTCCCTCCCAGAGCTGTAATCTTAAGGACAGGAACTTATTTTTTGATTGCTTACATTTCAGTATTTAAATTCGTATTTAAATACATTTCAGTATTTAAATTTTTGATTGCTTACAATTCAGTACTTACAGGTTAAGGTCCTGTGACTGACTAAAATTGAGAAAACACTACTAATATTTGTGAAGGAGTAAATAAATGAATACTGTAGACTATATTAATACTGTAAAATAATCCTGGGAGCTTGAGGGCCAATTCTCTATATATTTGGGGGGTGAGTTACCTTGTGCCTGGCCTCTCCACCATTTATACTATTTCTCCAAGGATTAGCAGCACAATGTCTTTATTCTAAAACACAGAATCATGAGGTTAAAGGAAGCATTCAGTGCCATCAGCTGAGAAGGAACAATTCACATCGCAGGTTCTCTAAAGTGGCTTTGTGTGGCTCTGAGCACTGTGAACCCCGCCATTGTATTCATAGCTTTGTAGCCTTTGGCTAAGATCAAGTAGAGTGTTTGTTCTTGAGGCTTTTAAAAACCGATGTTTTCTCCATCCAAGGACAACATATTTAGACTGCATGTGCATTAAAAATATTAAGCTCCTTTGACAGAAAATTTTTAAACAAGAGATTTATTTGAATTCTCTTGGATGCCATTCTTCTATCGACATTGTTCCTATAAAATGCCACAGTAGATTTTTCTGTGATGCTGGACGTACTATAGTGACTCAGCCTGCATCCCAAGAAGTATTCCTTAGATGGGAATAAGGAACATTTTCTTTCTTACAAGGAGTTAGTGACATTGCCCTTTGGCCTCCTTGTCCCTACCACACGCACACATTGTGGCAGGGGTGGGGGTTAGCGTGGAGGGTAGCTCAGAAGGATTGATGTAAAACACAATAAAAGTAAAACTATCAGAGAAAGAAACACATTGTACCTGCCTGGGTTGAACCTGGAGAGTGGTAGTCGACAGAAATTTTTCATGATATATAATAAATTTTCAACTATTTGACATTCATATTAGGGTAATTAAAGGAAAGATAAAGGAGGATGATAAGAGTATGGAAGAAGAGGAAACAGAATCAAGGCAGAGGGTGGAATGAAAAACCAGGACAAAGAGAGGAAGAGGAAAGAGAAAGAAAACGAAAAGTAACGTCAGCGGCTCCTGGGTTCTGAGGTGAGATAGCTGGTCGTAGGTCAGCAGCTTTAGTCACACATCCTGTTATTCACTTTGGGCATCAGAGTGCATTTTCACTACCCTTTGAAATTTCCACACACTCTACAATGATTTGGGAGCACTCTTTCTTTACTGGGAAATTGCTTATCTGCTCTTATTTTCAATCTTGGAGGGCTGGTTTTTTTTAAGGTTTTCTTTTCATACAGTCTCGAATGTTGGGAAATGGGTAAAATAATGCATTCTGCCTTGACTCTTCCATTTTAATCTTAATTCAGGGCCACTTTAACAGTTCCAAAATGCAGTGGAGTGGCTTCTTTCTATAATAATTGAAATATAATATTTTAAAATATTCTTTAGCATTATTATCATTCTTTTGCTGTGTTTAATCATTTGAAGGCAGACAAGCTTTGATTGACCACAGCTGTATTTTAATCCAAGCACCACATTTGACTGAACCACCATTGCCTGTGAACCCCCGTGTCCTCATCTGGAGCACAGAGATCCCATGCCTGCACACTTCTCACGAGGGTGCCGTGACGCCCCATGTGCCCACATCCCAGGTCTGGCATAAAGTAGACAGAAAGGATGAGTCAGTTCCTCCCTCCCAGAACCCCCAGTGGTACTCTCACCGAGTGAACAAAAAATACAAAAAGAACTCTTCCTGCCTTTTAATTTCCATTGATCACACTGAATGGAATAATCACATTAGCTCACAAGGCACAGGATTGTTTTCAGGGTTGCAGTTCTGTGTACTCTGAGCTCAGAGCAACATCACTTCAGCATTAGATAACATTTTACCTGGATCTCATTCTGCTCCTAGAAGAATGCTGGCCCCAAACTCCTGTTTTGCAGAATCCTGAATGACCAGGTAAAGGGGCAGACTCTAAATATGAAGACCTCTTGGGATCCAAAACAATCATGGAACCAAATCAAGGATTTCCATTTTAAAATGTCACTTATATCCATTTTGGGTATATTTTTTACTCCCTAGAGGAGATTTACACCTGTATAAAGTTTAAAATACAATGACCAATTAAATATACAGTGTGGCTTTAAAGGAGCCCCCAAATTACAATAATTCCAAGTAATACTGTTTTCAGGAGACAAAACCCAGAGAACCTTTATTCTTTAGCACTGGAAGGAACATGGATGTCATTAAGCCTAATCACTTACCAGCACAGAGACTGCCTTGATCAGGCATCAGATAGCTTTTTCCTGGGAACATAGAATGACCTAATACATATTGCCTTTCAAGGAAGCCTGATGTGTCATGAGATGGCTCCAGTCATTTAGAAACCAGTCTTTATAAGGAGCTGTTTGTCTGCCTCTTTGTGCTGCCCACCTCTGGCTCTTAATTCTGAGTAAAAGATTTCTGCTAATTTTTCTTCCTTGAAATGACCTTCACTATTTGGAACAACTGGCATGCCCACTCTTAGTGTTCTTCTTTAGGTTCAGCTTCCCCATTTTGGAACCTTTCTCTCATGCAATCCTTCTAGACTCCTCAACATCCCTGCTCCTATTAGAACTGTGGCTATCTGTGTCAGGCAACCCCTCACCAAGCTCAGAGAACAGTGAACTCACTGTCTCCTGTGAGACAGTATTTTTACTGTTGAGGTCAGAAAGGTCTAAAATTACAGTAGGTTTATTTTGGATTTTGTTTTGTTGCTTTTTCCCCTTTATTTTCTTTTTACAAAACCTACATCACTACTTACTACAAACTTATGATAAATGAGCATTATAAATCTTCTATTCCCATATAATTTTTTAAAGATTTTATTTTTAAGTAATTTTTACATCCAACATGGGGCTCAAACTCACAACCCAGAGCTCAAGAGTCACACACTCTACTGACTGAGCTAGCCAGGCACCCCAGATTTTTAAGAAGAATCTTTACCTTAAATGTTACCAGACCTTACCAGCCTGTGACAACAAATGAGGTTATGTTAACTTTAATAATTTAAATTTCATTAGCTTTTGCCCATGTTTGCTGAGGTGCTTTTCCTATACAATCCAACTAATTATTTCTGGGAGTACCCAAGGGTGTTTCAAAAGTTCCTTTATAGGAACCCCTGCTACCTAGGGAGTCAGGCAGACCCCACAAGGCCGTGCTTCTACTTTGCAGCTGCCCCACTGACATTTAACTTTCTCCCTCTGTTCCTAATATTGTACAAAATTATATGCAACATCTCCTTTTTAAAAAGGATTTTATTTTTATGTCATCTCTCCACCCAGCGAGGGGCTCGAACTCAAAACCCTGAGATCAAGACTCTAGTGCTCCACCAACCAAGCCAGCCAGGTACCACTAATCATCCCCACCTCCCCCCCACTGTTGTTGTTTTTTTTTTTCCCAACATCTCTTTCCTTACAGCTCTCTGCTGTCCCTACAACCCGAAGATTCATCTCTGGAAATGAATTCAAGTAACAGCCACCATGTTCCTTTCAGAATGGTTCTCCCACTTAATAGCTGAGGCTTTGTTACTGGGCTGAGTTTCTGGTGCCCAACTTCTGCTCCTGTAGCAAGAGCTCTCTATGAAGAAGCCTCTAACCCTGTTGCAAATAGTCTTTGATTAGATCTTTTCAAACCTTTTTCCTCTTGAAAAAAACATTGTACCAGGAATATTTTTGCCAAATCATTAAACATTCTTCCAAGTCATCGTTTTTAACTCCTCCATAATAACCATGTTATGAATGTACCCTGCTAGAACTTATTTGCCCATTTTTCTATTGTTGAGGTTATTGGGTTTTATATATACCTTATTATTTTAAGCAAGTATTGTGCTCTGCCTTGCTCCTATTATGCTCTTATTTTCAGCCCGTTTTTAGCATTGATGGATAATTTCTTACCTGAATTGTGGCATTCAGTGTATTAGTATCATTCATAGCTTTTGGCTTTAGATATGCACCTTTTTTTTTTTTTAAAGATTTTATTTATTTATTTGAGACAGAGAGAATGAGAGAGAGAGAGCACATGAGAAGGGGGAGGGTCAGAGGGAGAAGCAGGCTCCCTGCCGAGGAGGGAGCCCGATGCGGGACTCGATCCAGGGACTCCAGGATCATGACCTGAGCCGAAGGCAGTCGCTTAACCAACTGAGCCACCCAGGCGCCCCTTTAGATATGCACCTTTAAGAAGAATGTCTAACTTTTTAACCATCACACCAAATTTTAGCTGCTTATAGACCCAGCTTTTATATTTCAGGCTGTGGAGCTTCCATCCCATGTTGTAAAGCCTCTTGATAAAAGAGAGATACTATATGCCAGAGTGAATCTCACGTTGTAATTTCACTTGTAATTTCAAATGTCACTGACTATTAATGTCAGTTACTAACGGATGTATTTCCTAGTAATCACTTCAAAACCTCTTCATTAAATATAAATTATAGAAAATGAGTTGTAGACTTAAAAGAACCTTTAGGTATGGTCTAGTTCAATGACCTAATTTCAACCATGCATCCACTTATCTCTTTCTTCTACAAGCCATTTATCATCCTTCATCTATATCCTAGGGACAGTATAAAAACGTAAGCTGCATGGCGGGCTGGCTTAGTGAGTAGAGCATGTATCTCTTGATCTCAGGGTTGTGAGTTCAAGCCCCACGTTGGGCACAGAGCCTACTGGAAAAAAATTTAAAAAGGTAAGAACCAGACATTGTCCTTGTAATATGGATGATAAAGGAATGAATAGAAGTGATAACAAGTGTGATTCTTACTCTCTGGTAGGAGAAGGAAGGATTTCCAAAGAAGTAACATTTAAGACATACCCTTAAAAAGAACAAAGAATTTAGCAAGGGATTATGTGGGTGGGGTAACAGACCAGGAAAGCCATGGCATGTTAGGTAAATTTTTGTAGCTACAGCCTTAGAATACACAGTACTCTCCCTGGTACCCTCAGATGAAGTAGCAAAGATGTGAGTCTGGTAGTAAAAGCCTTTAAAGACCATGTGCATGATATCTACCATGAAACAGAAAAAAAAAATCAAGGTTATTCAAGTAGGGGAATGAGATGTTTCAGAAAGACATTTTTGATAACACTCTGGAGGATGGATTATGGGCTGGAGGCAAGAGATAAGGCTTTTCTGTGTCAGTGTGACAGGCTATTTTATTAATAAAACACACAACTTCTACTCAGATATATGTAAGATATAACAGATTCCTCTCAACTTGTCCAAGGTTTTTGGAAAAATGGTACCCTTTTTATTATTGATTTTGTTTATTTACCTGTAGTAGACCTGTAGTAGACTGGTCCTCTATTTCCCTTGAAGAAATCTTTAAATAGGTAGGAAATAGAAAAAGTTGAAAAGGGGTATCAGGAACCTCCTTCACCTAGGTTTTATCTGTCTTTTAGAAGGTAACTGATCGAAAGCTATGAAAGTCAACATCTCACCAATGCCGTATTTTATTTGGTTGGATGATGTGTCAAGAGAATGCCTCAGGCCTCCTTTGTCCATTAACAGGCCAGTTGTGAGTCACAGTCTGGACATGAGGAAATGTTCATTTACTTTTTCAGAGTCATGGCAATGAGACTTTTTTATGCCCAGAGTACTATCCTGGCCTAAAGTGCCTATTGAGAAGGTTATTTTCAGCCACAGGCAGGGAGCAGAATGTCAAAATATAATTCTAAGAGCTTCGTCGTCATTCGGATAGCCTGAGGAAGCTGAGGTTTTGCAGCTGCCTGAAACCCACATGCTACATATGATGTGGATCAGCACTGTTAATTAGCTGCTTCAGGATTCTTAATGCCCTATGGCTTTGGAAATACTTGTTAACCCACAGAGGGAGAAAAGCTGTAAGCAAATTGGATCGCAGCCTGAATTTATTATAATTCAATTCAATAACCACCTTACCTTTCCAAATCCTGGTTCGGGATCTGTTGAAAATTACAGTTGATTTAAGCTGTTCTCAGTTACCTATCTTGAGAGAAGGAGATTGTGGTTCAAGATTTCTTGAAGCCCCAGAAATGTGAAGAACTGCGAAAGAGAATTGGTTGATGGTGCTTTCCACATGTACACTTTTCCAGAGGCTAGAAAGCAGATGCCAGGGTGGGGGAAAGGGAGGCCACATGATGTGGAATGGTACATGTAGAGTGCCCAGGAGTCTGCATTTCTGATCTCCTGCCAAAAGAAACAGTGCGGCTCCCACTGCTATCCTCCCACTGTTCTTACTGCTCAGAGCTCGCACTCAACAAACCCATAACCCTTCTTAATGTAATTCTCATGACATAACCTGACCAACCACATGAAACCTAATCAAGAAAACAATGGTTGTCATTGGCAACAAACACAGGAGTTGCATCACACCACATTCTTTACTTGACAGAGCAGAATGTTAGAGTAGAAACTGCAAAAATGGGGCAATACCCTTTATTAAGTAAATGATAACAATAAAAAAAAAGCTTTATCAGAAAGTCCATATTAAATTTAAAAAAGAAAATACATGGGGATGCCTGGGTGGCTCAGTCAGTTAAGCATCTGCCTTTGGCTCAGGTCATGATTTCCAGGTTCTGGGATCAAGTCCAGCATCTGGCTCCCCGCTCAGTGGGGAGCCTGCTTCTCCCTCTCCCTTTGTGTGCTTCTCCCCCTGCTTGTGCTCATGATCTCTCTCTCTCTCTCTCTCTGTCAAATAAATAAATAAAATCTTTAAAAAAATAAAAACACCTGTACAAGCTAGTTGTGTTGACACCTTTCCTATAATTGCTATTGCAAACTATTTTGTCTAAAGCTGGTTCTTAGAACAGCCACCTGTCTGTTTACTGAACATGGAAAATAGCAGCACTTTCCTCATCCTCATCCTCATAAAAAACACCAAGAAAGTGAAAGGGCATTTCAGTAGCTCGCCATCCTTGGCCGAAACATAGTGAGTCAGACTAGGGGACTAGGAGAGGTCAGTGATCCTGTCCATTTGCACATCATCCAAACCTGGCACTTAGCAGGTACTCAATAAATGCTGGCTGAGCGAATGAGTGAGTGAATCAGTGAATGAAGTGCTAATCCTTAGGAACACTTTCCTAGTAGGAGACATTTGCTGTATTCACAAATGAAAATGAAATATACTCGAATTGTGGGATTATAAGCCATCTTTCCATCTCCTGAACCATAGGTTCCAAATGCACTTCCAACTGTGCTTATGAAGGGAGAGAATGGGGTTTAAGTACAAACTCATATATTTGTACATGGTATTGTGAACTGTAAATATCATGCCAGTGTTTGAGACCAGAATGTCTTTGTAGTCAAAGAAGTTTTCCCAAATGGTGTGTCTATTTTAAAGTAGGTTTAGTTTAAGACATTAATTTTGTAGTAGAAAAATGGAATTTGTGTAGTTTTAAATTTTCAGTGAGACTGTAAAATATTTGTTTTCTGAAATAGGGTCCTCCCACATATTGCTTAATCCTCATGTTAATAATAACCCAAATATGTTATAAAGTATTAACACTGAAACTAATTAGCAAAATAAATAAAAAAGGTGACAACTGGTGTACTACTCTACAGATTTTAAAAATGCGTGTTTCAACCTGTCCTGTGCCATGCCCTTCATTATATCCCTCTGTTAAGGCCTGTAAGATTTTACTTTCTACTTTTTACTCTTTTCTTTTAGTCAGAAAGAACTGAGAGGATCTAGAACCTCCTCTGCACATTTAGAATATCATTTGTACTTGACTTTGATCTTTGGTTCTGAATCTAAGACTTTGATTTACAAGTATAAATGTTTTTTTAAAAAAGCACAATTCATTTTTAAAATTTATTTATTTTTTTTAATTTTGGAAATTGCTTCTGGGAATCATGGAAATGTACTTCCTTCCTCTGGAGAGGTGTGGGCTATGGGAGGGAAACCCTCTCTCCACTGATTTGCTGTCACTTACCTCTGAGGTACATTAATTCTGCTTCAATCCTAGGTTAACACTTTTGTGAGCTCTGACATGTTGCTTCGCACTTTTTGATATGTAACACACAATGTCAAGAAAAAGTTTTTAAATGGCTTGCAGGCCGATTAAATGTGGCCATATATCAAATTATATTTTGTAAATACACATGTATGAATTGCATCCTGCTCCAATTTAGTAGAGACTGATATCTTCCCTTTCATATAAAATGAATTTTTATGCTAGAACATGACAATGAATTGAGAATTGGCATAGGAGCCTGACTGAGGAATACTTAAGACAGAAAAGACAGAAGAGCTAAGATTATGTAGCCCAGGGAAGAAAAGGATGATCTAACCTATCTTTAATTAATAGGTAGTGCTTCATCACAGAGGTAGAAAGCAGATGTGTACTTGTACTCAGGGCTGTGTAGAATGAATGACCTTGATTTATAGATGAAGATGCTGTTTTATTTTTTTTTTTTTATTTTTTTTTTTTAAAGATTTTATTTATTTATTTGAGACAGAGAGAATGAGAGACAGAGAGCATGAGAGGGAGGAGGGTCAGAGGGAGAAGCAGACTCCCTGCCGAGCAGGGAGCCCGATGCGGGACTCGATCCCGGGACTCCAGGATCATGACCCGAGCCGAAGGCAGTCGCCCAACCAACTGAGCCACCCAGGCGCCCGAAGATGCTGTTTTATATCAGTATTTCTCAACCTGGGGTTCCTCTTAAACTTGGCTGTGCATTGATGCTGGGTCCCACACTCAGAGATCCTCATTTATTTGGTTTGGAACATGGCCTGGACACTGACTGAAATTTATAAAACTCCCAGGTGCAGTTAAGGTTGAGAGCCACCATTCTGTAGATTGAGATATAACCAAAATTAGTTCCCCTCTGGTGTCTGAGTTTCTCCTCATTGTTGTTTATCCAATGGGCATTGGTTTGGGCATTGTTTCTAGCAGCTCCTGGTTAATATGAATTCTATTACTTTCGATAGAGTAGTGCATTAACACATTTGTACTGTCACCCAGGTGTTAAGATAGTTTGGAGAGGACTGTGAAACAAGGTAAATTTGGGGAAAGAAGAAAAGTAAGAATAGGGAAATCCCCAAGTATTAGAAGACTTGCCTGGGGTGAAGGGAGTCAGTATAAACCAGTGGAACAAAAAGGAGATGCTGGGTCATCACCTTAATTCGGTAACTTGGATTTAAATTTCATTGTCTTCTGTCCCTGGTTTTTATTACTGCCTGTCATTGTTGCAAAATTCTCAACGATTATTAGAATAAAATTGTTTATAATTCACCAATTCTTTTTTTTTTTAAGATTTTATGTATTTATTTGAGAGAGTGAGAGAGAGCATGAGAGGGGAGAGGGTCAGAGGGAGAAACAGACTCCCCACTGAGCAGGGAGCCTGATGTGGGACTCGATCCTGGGACTCCAGGATCACGACCTGAGCTGAAGGCAGTTGCTTAACCAACTGAGCCACCCAGGCGCCCTATAATTCACCAATTCTTAAATGAATGCACAAATTGTAGCACTTTGGTGGAAAGGATGCTACATGGATTATGCATTCAACATGTAATGGTGAGGCGAAAGGGACAAAGTACTGGGTCTTTAAATTCCTTTACAATCTCAAGAAAATATGATTCTCTATTTACAGGTACTCCCACTGTAGGTGGGGTGGTTGGTAACCACTAGAGTAGGTCATTTATATGCTTGTAAAATACTGAAACATGCCACAAATTAATGATGAACCTTCTTTGAAAAGTTTTCCCATGTGACATAAGCAGTATGTGGCTTGAGTCCAGGGGCTCATGATAATCTTTAGATGTCCATATCCCCCTTCAGGCCATATTTAACCACATAAAATACTGGGTTTGACAAGTTCTCTCTGAAAAAGTGGGACCTATGCTTAAGAATGATTTTGGCAATATATATTGGATAAAGGCCTCATATCTAGAAACAATAAAGAACTTCTACAAATCAATGGAACAATTCGATTTTAGAAAATCACAAAAAAAACAGGCATTTCAAGGTAAAGGGTATCCAAATGGCCAGTAAGCATCGGGTTCTAGGCTCTGCCCGTACTGTCTCAGAAGCACCAACTTTGAAATGTTCATGAATTTGGTGAGCTAACTGCTAAATATGTCATTGCTTAAAATCAAATTACATAAACTTTCAATAAAGTAAATTATATTAAAAACAAAGGTAATACATATGCAAAACTCATCAGTCCTCATTATCTTACTACATTTTATTATTGTCTGTGCTCTTGAGCCCATTTGTCTGTTGTGTCTGTATGGTGGAAACACTACATAGTGGTGAGCTACTGTACTTCTCTTCCCAACTCTGTTCAGTGATGTCATGTTGGTAGCTTGAAATGGACTGTGGGGGTATTTACATCAAGGAAGACAGCAGATGCTCAAGTCAGGGATTGATTGTTTTCTTGACAGTCTAGACTTAAAGTAGTAGAGAAAAATAATAATAGAGATTAAAATTGAGTGTTGCAATGTCTATAGCCATTGTATTTTAAAGAACGCACAAAAAAATTGAGGAAATTTTCTTCTAGAATTTTAAAACTGTGATCTATTGCAGCAAAGAAATTGCCCTAGTCATTGACAAATGAGTAGAACTCCAACATACATCTTCGTTGCTTCACTTTTGTCTTACTTGTTAATGTAAACCGAAATGTCAACCCACAATCGTATAGAAACTACACTCCTTTGTCAACTGTGACCCCAGTTTGGTTACATGTACAAGAGCTCAGCAAAAAATCAGTGAATGCATTCTGTGAAAATCAATTGGCTTTGTGGAATTCCAAATTAAAGACTATTATGTACTTTTTATTGTTGTTACATGCACTGTATATAGTAAAATTTATAATACACTTTATGTATATATTTTTCCCCAGATGGTGGTTGTTAATAACACATTTACAATGCCACTGGCCAGTTCATATGGAAAAACACTCATCATCATTATTCAGTAGCAAAATGCAATTAAAGCCACAATAAGCTAGTACTCTACCTTCATCACAGTGGCTAAAATTAACTGAAAATACCAAGTGTAGATAAGGATATGGAGTATCTACTCTCACACAGTGCTGGTAGGGGTTTAAGTTGAAAAGATCACTTTGGAAACTGGCCCTATCTACCATATGCTAAACATACATGTGCCTATGATGCACTCATCCACTCCTGGGCATATATTCAACAAAATGAGTGCTTATGTTCAATAAAATATATGAGCAAGAATATTCATTCCAGCTTGATTTATAGTAGTCCAAGTTGGGAACAGTCTAAATGTCTGTCAGTGGTAGAATGGATGTATAAATTGTGGTATAGTCAAACAGTGGGTTACTTTAAAGCAATGAAAAAGAGATTACTGTTACACACAAAGTGAGAATATTTTCACAGTCATTATGTCACATGAAAGAAACCAGATGCAAAATGGTATATAGTATCTGTTTCTGTTTATATGATGTTTAAGAAGAGGCAAAACACATTTATGGTGAGAGAGGTCAAAATAGTGGTTAACTCTGGGGCGAGTATTGCCTGAGAAAAGCACATTCTATATCTTGATCTGGATGTTGGTTATATATGTATGTACATTACAAAAAAAAAAAAAACCAAGCTATACATTTATGATTTTTGTACTTAATGTAAATTTAGGGTATATGTCATTTAAAAAGTAAACACTCATTAAAAAAGTGGCCCCCAAGACTGACAACAATTTCCCAGTTTGGTCAGAACATGGTAGGTTTTTACTACTTAGATGTGAATTTGTGAATGTCTCCCTCCGGGACTGTGCAGGGTCCATCTGTGCCACAAATCCACATGCTGCAGTCCTGACCATTGCACTCTCCATAATCTGTTTGTGCAAATTCAGCTTTTGATGACATGACTGTTTTCTGTTGATTCCGTTAGATCTTTTAGATCTAACAGCCATAAATCTCAACTGTTGTTGGCATTTTTACTTGAGCTGCAAGATTTTACATCTTTCCAAATTAATTTTAATATTCGATCTGCTCTTCCACCCTGTGAAGATTTTCTTTTAAAAAAATATTTACCTTTTAAAACATATTTATTCTTGGGGTTTGATTTTATCATCTAGGACAGTGGCTTTCAAACTTGACTGATCATTAGAATCACTGGAGAAAGTTTCCTGGACCTAACCCTGCTGGTTCTAATTCAGTAGTTGTAGGTTGGGGTTCTGAATTCTGTTTAACATTTCCCCTAGAAAATTGTCACGATCAGTCTGGTTTGGGAAACTACTAACCTATGACTTTAGCCATCCTTCCAGCTTTTTGTCAGAGTCAGATATGGTAAACATGAAATACATATCATAAAGTCTGTATCTTAAAATGCTTAAACATTGCATATGATGGCATGGCAGTGACTGCTCTTCAGGATTATGGGGACTCTATTACTCCACACCTTTTGGGGACCATTGTCCAACTTTTCAGGACCCTGATGTACCCATCCACCTAGCCCACTTTACTCCAGTATGCCTACAAGTATATTCTGAAAGATCTTGTCAAATGTCTTCATGAAAACCAGGTACAATATGACACAGATACTCATTCCCTCATCTATTAGCATAGTCACCTCTGGAAAGGAAATGATACAAATTTTAAATAACCTAATTTGAATCCTGTATGTTACTACCTGTATCATAGAAGGTTCATGGTTAATTGCTTGAATAATTTATTCAAGAGTTTGCCAGGGATTAGCATGAAAATCTCTTAAGTTTTGTAAATCTTCTTCTGTTCTGTCTTTTGAATATAAAGCTGTAAAGCATTTCTCCAAGAGATCAGTACCTCTGCCTCTCTCTGTGATTCCTAAATTTTTCCCAGGCATGTGGCCCTTACTTTTGGAGAATGAGTAGGATGGCATTGCAATGAACATCCCAGGTAGGCAGAAAAGCATACACGTTATGTGTTGTTGCCGAGCATACGTACTTGGCCTCACATATTAATAAGTGTTTACTGATTTGACATAAAACCATTCCTGATGACTTCTTTCTCTTTGTTCAAATACTACCACAATCTTTACAACTAATATTTAACATTTTGGGGGTGATTTGTTCTTAGGAACAGTACATTTTACCAGTGAAGGGGATCTCTGTGGTCATCTGTTTCATCACCATCATAGTCCGATAAGGAAACTGAGGCCTAGAGAGTAGGGGGCTTGCTTCAGGCCTTAGGACAAGTAGTAATAGAGTTAGGACTTGACTCCTGGTCAAGTGCTCTTTCAGTTGCACAAAACTCTTTACCTAAGGATGCTGCAGTGACAGTATTGTCAGACCAGGATCCAGTGAACTTACAAATTCAGTCCTTATCTAGACCATTAATTTTGCTCGAAGAAAAAAGTTCCACAAAATAGTAATAGAGTCCTGGTCATGCATTGGAAAATTCTATGCTGTTGTATAAAACAGGGACTAGGCAAGAAGGATAAATGTTCAACACAATCTATCTTTATTATAGGAAAAGCAGTTTAAAACATATTTCACTGAGTAGTGCCAGAACATTGCTGAGAAAGAAAGTTAATGCTTTTTCCTTTGAAAAAAGCTTCTATAATGTGTAGATATTGTCATATTAGAGACATTCCAGGGAAATGCTTGGTCAACTAAAATTGTTAAAGAGCAAAAATTGAACATTGACTTGGAAGCAAAGTATTTTCCCCGCTTCTGTGAATTTTAATGGTAGCCATTGATGCTCTTCTTAATTCCTTCCACCTTAAAAAAATAGAAGATATTCTTGAGGGAAGAAAAAAAATGCTCTGACAACTAACGCAAGGAAATTGATGGCACCATAAAGCTGTTTGAGGGAAAAATGTGGGAACTCAAATACTGTTGGTGGGAGTATAAATTGAATCAGCAACTTTGAAGAACAATTTGGCAGTTTCTATTAAAATGAAAAATGCTTATACCTTATCATTTAAGAATCCTGCTTCTATGTATCTATTATAAAAAAATCTTAGGATGTGTGCCCAATGACGAGTTTGCAAGGCTGTCCTTTGTACGTGGTAGTGAACAACTGGACACCTGAATGCCCATCAATATGGAAACAGTGAACAGAGCTGAGAAATGGTATGGAATACTGTGCCTTAGCTAAAGATTACGAGGGAGATCTTCATCGAAGGAAAAAACAAGTTACTGAGTGATGAGAATGTTCATTAAGCACAACACACTGCTCAAAAACAAAAGCCTCCGAAAACAGTAGTATATGTTCCTCTGGGCACATAATTATTCATGAAATCACATGGAGATCTAGAATTTTGCTGTCTAGTATAATAGACATTAGCCAAGGAAGACTATTTAAATTTCAATTAATAAAAATAAAAAAAAAATTCTGTTCCTCAGTTGCATTAGCCACATTTCAAGTACTGAATAGCCACATGGGGCTAGGGGTTCCTATAATGGACTGCAGAGTCTTGAAAGAGACACAACTGATCACGGGGTTCCCTATGATGAGGGCCGAATTTGGGGATGGACCTTTAGATTTCTGGGTAACTTTAAAGTTTTTTGTAGTGAGAATAGATTGTATATTACATGGATAATTTAAAAGTAATGCATTTGTAAAATTGGAAGCATGTCTAATAATAGGATTTCTAAAACATTTTAAACTTTTAGTGGGTAGATCAGTGTAAATGGATTTGGACACACCATCCTTTTAGTCTAACTATCTAAAAGCTCACAACAAATACTAAAACAAACTGTACAAACCATTGACTCCTTTCTTTCCTTCCTTTAACACATGTCTGCTGAGCACACTATATTCCAGGCATTTAAAATATAAGAATCACAAGGCAACTGCTGCTTGGAAAGAAGTGTATTCACCATGGGCACAGCACGAGGATTTCTTTGTCATGCATTACTTTCCTTTGTAACTGATTAAGTAATTACTGGCTGGCTTTATGCAATGCTTATATAATTACAGAATATACAGTGTTTATTAAACCAGCTAGAATGCATATTTTTATATTAGTGCAATAGGTATTCACATTTATTTTATTAGGGCTTAAAAATAATAATTTGGGAAAAAACTCAGATTGGTCTTCATAATTTAGCAATCATTCGAGCACTTCTAGGTCAGAATAAGTTCTTTGAAAGCACCAGAAAGAAAAGCATATACTTGCTTATACAAATATACATAGACTTACTGTAGGGCTAGGTGTTTTGGGTTGATGGAAGCACAAACACGTTCTCCATTAACTGTTTAGATGATAGAGAGGTCAGTAGTGTGGGGGTAAATCTTGATTATGAGTATCCTTGACAAATGCTATACACACAGAAGACTTGACTGAAAGCCCCAGCTAACTGTGAACACAGAAAAGAATGAATCTGGTGTCTTCAGATACACAAAGATCAGCGTCTCCCTTATATCCAGAACTTAACACATAGTATTTGTCCAATTAAATGCTTTCAAATTAATTAAATTACATCCTGGAAATTATAAGTCTTAAATAAGATTTGCCTTTTAGTTTCAATTAATGGTATAGAAACAGGCAAAGAATTTTGCCACACTTGGAGGAGTTTGTTTTTCCACTTCTAGTAAGTCTTTTTTTTTTGCCTCATCTTAAAAGTGTGGGTCTAATATAGCAAAATTCGTTTTTAGAATTGAATCTTTTATAGTGTTTTGAGCTCCTTTGGAAAAAAATGGTTTATGGTATTGTTATGCAATAATGTCTACTTTTAAAAATCCATTATTTATTAAAATATTAGCAACCGGGGCAGTTGTCGGCCTCCATCAGTAGAGCATGTGACTTTTTTTTTTTAAAGATTTTATTTATTTATTTGAGAGAGAGAGAATGAGAGACAGCACGAGAGGGAAGGGGATCAGAGGGAGAAGCAGACCCCCCGCTGAGCAGGGAGCCCGATGCGGGACTCGATCCCGGGACTCCAGGATCATGACCTGAGCTGAAGGCAGTCGCTTAACCAACTGAGCCACCCAGGCGCCCGAGCATGTGACTTTTGATCTTGGGGTCATGAGTTTGAACCCCACGTTGGGGATAAAGTTTACTTAAAAAGATAAAATAAGGGGCGCCTGGGTGGCTCAGTCGTTAGGTGCCTGCCTTCAGCTCAGGTCATGATCCCAGGGTCCTGGGATCGAGCCCCGCATCAGGCTCCCTGTTCCGCAGGAGGCCTGCTTCTCCCTCTCCCCCTGCTTGTGTTCCCTCTCTCGCTGTGTCTCTCTCTGTCAAATAAATAAATAAAATCTTTAAAAAAAAAAGATAAAATAAAAATCTCTTCCTTTAAAAAAATATCAGCAACAAGTTTGAGCACTACAAAAATGGCTGGATTAAAATTTGAAATGGCATCACCTGGGTACAAGTTAATGCCTTTGCTTGCTAGACTTCAATTCCATCAATCTCTACTTATTCTAGTCCCTAGAGACTTAAGGAGGTCTCTGTGGACCAGCAGTAACATCACCTGGGAGCTTTGGAAATCCAAACTCTCAAGCCCCACCCCAGACCTACTGAATCAGAATCTGTCTTTGGCATGGTTTCCACGTGATTCTTAAGTAATTTAAAGCTTGCGAAGCACTTGTTTGGCCTTCAGTTGCCTTTGCACACCTTCTCACCAACAGTAACTTGTAGACCAGTCTTTCTTTGGCCCCTTAGCCTGTTCACAGCCTTCTAACTAGCATGCTGTCAACAGAGTTGTCGTTTAGACTCACAGCTCAGTTATTTCATAGCCTCTGCTAAAGTTATGCCTTTTGCAAGGGGAAGAACACCAATTAAAGAGGAGGGTGGACTTAGCCTCAGCCTCAGCACAGGAGCGTAACAATAACCGAGAGTCTGTAGGGGCTGGTACCAGGCAGCACCTGGACTACTCCTGGTTCTGCTGAAAGCATTCTGTTTGACTGCAGTTCAGAAGAAAATAAAAGCATACCAGAAGCCTGGGAAGGTTCATATTATCTATCAGCAATGTTCAAAGGGATGTTTGTAGTAAGCACAGGTAAGGGTTCTGAGAATAACCATCTCTGGACATGCTGGAAGATGCAGGTGGATTCAGAGTCAAGCAAGTTGGCTTTCCTAAATCACATTAGCATATTAAAGGACTAGGGGATCTTACTATAAGGAAACCTGTTTAACTGTATTCAGTGCTGCCCCATTTTTTTTATTCACAAAATGCTTTTTCCCCTCCATTCAGTGCTCATTAAATTTGTGCAAAACTAGTATTTGGTGGGACAACTTTATGAAAAATGAGTGCAGAAGTTTTTCTTTTATTCAATAATAAGTTAGGTCCTGAAATGTTAGAAAATCTGACTTATTATGTAACACTTAATATGTATACATAGCTCTGTAGTTTCATTATTTTAGAAGTAAAACAATGCTTTGATTCCAAATATTAAATTAACTTAGGCATTGCTCTCCCACTCTGTCTCTCAAGCTGTGACTCAGATGTCAGAATAAATTTTGTTACCTAGTTGGGGAAGGAGTTTTCACAAGTTTAGGGCCATAAAAGCATTAGTCAGGCACCTTGTTAGTGCAGTCCCCTCTTATTTTCTTGAACATTGAATATATCTTTTCTGTTTCTCTTTTTAAAGCACTAAGAAACATACTATTAGTACGCGCAAATGGTGGAGACCGTGTTGCCTTGGGATGCACTTGGGATAACGATTTTTCTTATATGGCAGCTAACACACTTGCAATCAAAGACAGCATCTGGTTTTTCTTCTTTTTTTAAGTTATAAAACCCTAGGGAAGTTATAGGACTTTTAACCAGAAAACGGAATTCCAGAAAAACTGAATGAACTTGTTCAAGGTGACTTAGCTAGTTAATTACAAAATTGGGAATAAAACTGCAGTTTTTTAACGCCTTTTGTAAAACATCCCACATAAATGACTAGGTTGGAGAAGGTTGGATATGAAAAGTATCACCCTAAAAATACGACTGGCTTATGAGGAGTCATTGTCTAAATATGTTAAGCTTTAGAAAGTAAATTGCCAGCTACAATTATAAACCCCGGAATTATGGACGCTTTCAGTGAAATGTACTATTTTGTCTCATAAAAACCATATCCAAAAAACAAAATGACTGAAACAGATGTTATGTGTCAGGGTTAGAAGGAGGCTTTCCAGTCATATTATACTAATTTGAAGAAGAATAAAAATCCTTATCCTGGGGCCAGTGGGGGATGGGTACAGAAACTACAAAAGAGATGAGGAAATGTGCTCCTTGGTGTCCAAGTTTTGAATAGATTACTACTGTATGATATTACTCTGAGCTTGGGATATATGTTGGATTTTGTTCACTAACATGTC
Organism: Neomonachus schauinslandi; assembly: GCF_002201575.2. Classification (NCBI taxonomy): domain Eukaryota; kingdom Metazoa; phylum Chordata; class Mammalia; order Carnivora; family Phocidae; genus Neomonachus; species Neomonachus schauinslandi. Next base: position 42,167,118 of record NC_058409.1, on the reverse strand, counting down.
TGTTATGTGCACAAAAAGAGCAAAAGACTCAGAAGGTATACCCAAGTTATTTTGTTCATTCACCATCCCTTTTTTCTAATACAATGAACAGTTTTGAGGAGTTTGAGACCTCTTGATTATGAAGTAATATCTGTCAAAGCCTCAAAAATACTATAGCTGTTGGGCATTGGTTAGTTTTTTGGAAACATTTCACTTCAAAAACTGTTGAAACAGATATTTTGTAGTCAGATTAGATTTGCACATGTCAAGTTATATGAACTAATTTTGCTGAGTACCTTTATTAATTTGGTTGACTTTTATTTTTTAAATGCAAAGGCAGGATAGTGCAGTAGTTTACAAGCATGGTCTCTGGACTAGGACTGTCTGGTTTAACAACCCTGTTACCTACCGAGTGTGTATGACCTAAACTAGGTTAACTTACATGCCAGAGTATTCTCACTTTTAAAATGAGGGTAATAGTACCTACCTCATTGGAATGATTGTGATGGCCAAACTAGGTCATGATGCAAAGGGCTTATGCTTAGGGCACATGTGTTCTCTACTTCCAGCTAGTGACTTTTTCAGTTATTCTGTATGCGGAGGGATGGTCTACTACAGAGATAATGGACCATAGGAGATTTTTTTGTCAGCAAGTTGAAGGCAAAATGCTGGACTCTTTTGCCCACTGAAAGAAGACCCAGAAATCCAGAATCTTACAATGTGTTAAAATTTTAGTGGCCATCAAAAACCAAGGCCTTTACTGAAGTTTGGCTAATATTTAGAGAGGGTATTCAAGTATATCATTTTAGCATACTAACCAAGAGTAATTCTGTTCCAGAATTGGAAGCTTTTATAAGTGAATTGATCAGGAGGAAAGGAAAGTGTTGTCTAAATTGTAGTGCAACTATTTTGTCAGAAATAAAATAAATATGTTGTGCTAATGTTGCTAGTCTAAGCTGTGCCCTATAAAATAATTTTTCTTTTAAATGAAATATACTGACTTACTATTTCAATAGAAGTATCTCTAACACTTAGTTTTAATTTAGTGGAATAAAAAACCACACTTAACTAGATTTAATCTAGGAAAAAAAACATTTAATCTTTTTATTAAATTGAGCTGGGAACCTCATGTTGTATGCTCAAAGTATAGCTCTAATATAAATCAAGACAGATATGTTTCTTGTGTTCAGTGAACCATAGATGCTTTTTTTTTTTACATTAACAGCCTTTTGATGATTAATTAGGTGAACCATACTTAATTAGATGGAAAGTATAATTGATTAGGTTAAAAAATGTCCAGTCTATTTTTGACTTCCCTATTGGCTTGAATGCTCATAGTCAGTGAACAAATCCTTCCAAACATTGACTCATTATCCCCTTTCTTTCCATTTCTACACAAATTTATATTGAAATGGAACTATTAAGCAGCCTTTACAATTCCTCCAAATCATAGTACACATTGCCACCAAATTAATCTTATTTAAATACCTCTATTATTTACTTACATCCCAAGTAAATTTTACTAATTTTTCCATAGGAAAGGGTCTAAAAATCCAACATCTCTTTCCTCTCCATGATAATCTACTCCTCCAGACTGTCTTATAATTATTCTTCCACATGTACCTTCTTTCAAGGCCAAATTCAACTCCTGCTGCTGCTTCAAGTTACATGGTCAAGATACATATACTATTGGTTACTCCTCAATCCTTGAGGCACTGATTTTTTTTTTCTATTATTAATTTGATATCCTTTATCTCCTTTGTTGAAGGGGTTTTGTGTATCTCCCGTTTTCAAGTAGATATTTTGCTGTTTTTAATCTCTGCCAACCAGCCCAGTATCTGATAAAAATTTAGTGATGATGATGATTTCAAAAGCCCTGTTCCACAATGTCCAGATGTGCTTTTCAGTGTAGGGATGATATAATTTTATTGTCAGAGTTTATAATGATATAAATTCTAAATGAAAAATAATCACAATGAAAATATAAAATGAAATAATTTTAGAATATGTTCTTTTGCAAACTGGAAAACTACCACGGAGTTTAATAAAAATGCCTTTGTATCAAAGGAGTACAGACATATAGAAGAAAAAACACTCAGGAATTCCACCTCAAGCTGCGCTTACTAGAATATCGTGCCTTTGTAAGAATTTCATGACTTGGCTGGCTTCACAGGTTACCATGGTGTATGTCCTGAGTGGGTCCAAGGGCAGAAGTTAGTGTTAACTAGACCAAGAGCTCAGGGCACTCAGATCTCTACTATTTTTTCAATAAAAAGATCCATCATAGATTTTAAATATTGGATCAACTTTCTTTTTGGGGGTGATTTAGTGTAGAGTTGAAATAGGAGGCCCTGGTACTTCATAGACAATGAAATCTTGGTTCTGCCCTGTTGAACTATATGACTTTGGGCAAGTTATCTTTTTTAAATATTTATTTATTTCTCTGAGAGACAGAGTGTGTGAGCAGGGGGAGGGGCAGATGGAGAGAGTGAGGGAGAGAAGCAGACTCCCTGCTGAATGGGGAGACTGACATGGGGCTTGATCTCAGGACCCTGAAATCACGACACTGAGATCATGACCTGAGCTGAAATCAAAAGTTGGACACCTAACCGACTGAGCCACACGCAGGCCCCAATTTTGGGCAAGTTATTTAACTTCCTTAAGCCCTCATCAGTAAAATAGTGGTAATGAAATAATACCCTAAGAGTTATTGCAAGAATTAAATGAAATACAATGCAAAATGCCTGGCAGAGAGTTGTTATCTACTGAGTGTAAATTTCTGTAAGTTTCTTGTATCACCTAGTGGCAGGTGGCATTTATTGGGTGTTTACTGTATACCAAGCATTCTTCTAAGCTCTTTATATCATGGGTATTAACATATTTTATTTTTGCAGCATTCTTATGCAATGGCTATTATTATCATTCAATTTCACAGTTGAGGGACTGATCCACACACAAAGTAACACAGTAAGTATCATAGCTGGAGTTCAAAACAAGCTTTTGGGTTCCAAACACACCCTTCTTAATTACTAGACAATATAACCTTTCCCACTATCAGATCATTTCCACGGACTATATCCTATGGGCAGGTTAAAAAGGAGTCTCATTTTAACAAACTGTTTACCTAATTAAAATACAGTTGGCAGAAGCAGCGTACAATGCATTCTATAGTCAATTTATATGTCCTTTTGAATTAGCTGCACCATTGCTCCCTTTCAATTGTGGGAAATTCAGCCTTGCTTGTATCTTACCTAGATAAGGGTACATTTTTCAATCCTTGTTCCAGAACTAGTGCAAATCTTATTTCATATTTGTTTTGTTGCCTGTGAATAATTAATTAAATATTACCAAGGATTCTGAATAATCTAAAAAAACAAATTTAGAAAATCTACAAAAAGGTATTTAGGAAAACCTTTATGAAATTAAGAGATATTATCTGCAGTTCTAGGTATGGGTGACTTTATCAAAACATTTTGCCCACTTTTAAATTTCCACTTGTTAAAACGGAAGGCCTTATTTGGCTGTCATTTGCAGTACTGTGCTTTTCAGAAGAGTTTCTGGCAGCTAATTTTAAGGAGATTTTGTTAAAAAGGAAAAAAAAAGGCAAGCTATGTCGTATTCCTGTTGGAAGAGTTCCCCTGACCCTCTACATTATTATAAAGAAAATTGCCAGTTTATCCAAACCTCGCCCACCTTTGGTCATCTTCAGAACTTTACAATTTGTATTTCTTAAGGCAGTGATTTTTGAGCATGATTTTGAAATGCTGTGGGGTTTTCCAAGTTATTTGAAGGGAGGATGGCAAAGAATTCTCAAAACAAAATTAATTTTATTTTCAAAAAGCACCATGAGTGCCATATATCATTTGGGGGATTCGGGAGGGTAATTGTAGATGTTAGGATATTGACCAAATAATGATAGGAACCTGTAGAAAGGCAGCCAATTTGCGTCTGCAGTGGAATCCTTTAACAAGCACCAAAGCAACAGGAAATTTGTAGAAAGCCTTTGTTCAGTTTTAGAACATGTTTATCCACAACCCTCAATGAATTTTCAGTAGAATATTATTATATCTTCCATTTTAGCTTAGTTATTCTCATCAACAGAGTGCCTGATCTCTGAGCATCCACGTGACATAGCACTTATGAGAACACTAGCTTGTAAATATTTTATTCCTCTTAAATGAAGGTCACTGAAAGCAAGAACTAGCACCTAGAATATCCTGAACTCAGTGAGTTTCCATTTTATGGCCCATAGTGTTCTTAGTCATATTGATTTCTTTTTTTTTTTTTTTTTTTTTAAAGATTTTATTTATTTATTTGAGAGAGAGAGAATGAGAGACAGAGAGCACGAGAGGGAAGAGGGCAGAGGGCAGAGGGAGAAGCAGACCCCCCGCTGAGCAGGGAGCCCGATGCGGGACTCGATCCTGGGACTCCAGGATCATGACCTGAGCCGAAGGCAGTCGCTCAACCAACTGAGCCACCCAGGCGCCCCAGTCATATTGATTTCTTTATTTGGTCATTGAGAATCACTTTTCTCTACTTAAAACCAGACATTAAGTATCTTCAGCTTCCTGGCTCTCATCTAGGTACTTGGGTTATACTTTGACATGTGAATTGTTTTGCAGTTAATTTACGAGATAATAAATGCCCAGACAATGTGGACAGCATCTAGCTAATCTTTAAATATCCTACAGCACTTCATATAGTACCTATCACAAAATAAATGCCCACAGATGTTTGCTGAATAGAACTGTCTTTAGGTAGTGGGAAATTTTTCTAATATTTTGAGGGTGGGGCTTGTCAACTTGCTACCTGTTGTTTTGTCCCCCCCACCTTATCCTGTTATCTGAATTTTTTTTTTTTTTATTTCTACAAACCTGAATAGGTTTTACATCTACTGACTCCTGGACTTTATTTTTTTTTCCAAACTTGCTTATTTCTTCTTTATTGCATTTGCACATTCTAATTCCTTATCCTGGAAAGCACTTCTTTTTCACCTTCCTTTGCACTAATTTTTGATCCTCCCTATCTTCAAGCTTTACTCCACCTCAGCATTCCCTCATCAGTTATGCTACCTTTTTCATTGTATTTTTCTGCACTCGATAATTATCACTAGGTGTTCTGGTGTCTTCTCCTGAGTATTGTCCAGTGTTTTCCATTAACTTACGAGTTCTTTGAGGGCAAGCATTGCATACATGTTTTGCACAACTCCTTATAAAATAGTCCTTCAGCCCACTTTGCAGAAATTGTTTACTCGTTTAGTGATTATATATATATTTATATATAGTGCTAAAAGGTATGAAGAAATGGATATCTTTAGCTTGTTTAAACTAAGGGAGCTTGTATGGTGACTAACATAATAAAAAAAAGACATGTTAAAAAAATAAGTAAATAAGCTAAGGGAGCTTGCCACTTAATGTTTAGCAGTGACGAAACCTTCTGTACTGGTGAAAATTCTTTAAGAACGATCACACCGTGATTTTTAAAAATTTGAGTATTTGCAGAACAGATTTTCTGATTAAGTCATGGAACGTATGGCTCATTAAATTGTTATACCAGGTGGTGACCTAGTGCTCCTGTAAACAACCTCAGTGTATCCTTTTCTGTAACATTTTAAAGACAAAGAATTTAAATTTAAGGTGGAATAACTAGGGAGGGAGGGAGGGAAGTGGGAGAAACTTTAAAAACTGACCTAAGAGTAATCATAGAAACCAAAAACCAAAAAACAAACAAAAAGCCCCCAAATGAATCAGACTATTGTGTTTTCCATTTTATCTGGATGTATTTCTTAATTCCTTCTTAAATCATTGTATTTTTAAAAATATGAAAAAAATATTCTTAGTTCCTGAGAAAAGTGATTTGATTTCAATCCTGAACTCTCTGTAGCATCCCTAGACTGCTGGAGACATCTCTATGCAAAGGTTTTAGCTTCCTTATGATCCAGTTTTAATGTTTGCATTTCCAATGTCCATACAATGAGATTTAACAGGCTTTATTATCACTTGCTTACTTAAATTGTTGTAACATTTTAAATTTATTTCCACTAGTAAATTAAATAGGCAAGAAATAATTTCCTTTTTAAAAATTTTAAACCTCTTTTGAGTGTTGAAGCTATGTTGATCACAAAAATCTTACATCAAAAGAAAAATAAGGAAATAACTATGAAAAGCTAGATTTATTCTTTTATATTTGACTACATGAAGTTTTGTATACCATAACTGAAACTTTAAAATCATTTTTAACTACTCTTAGGAAAATAGCGTGTCCCTCTGGAAGGTCGTCAGTTTAAATCCAAAGAGATAACAAATACCATTTTGGGATGTAAATACTGTTGTTCCATGCTTTGAAAGGGCCATAATTAGCAAGGTTGTACAACACAACAACAACCTGTAATGTGTTCCATGTGTGGTATTTTGAAACCTTTTGTTTTAGTTTCTAACTAGAGGGGAAAAAAAAGAGTCCATTTTATTCCCTTGGGATTTGTCTATAAGATGCATCAGATTGAATTTAGCAAACAGGGAAGTATTCCTCCTTATCTAGCGAGTGCTTGTTTATTCTTCCCTTATAAAAAGCAAAGGATTAGCAATTTTCTTTTATGAACGTGGACTGAATGCAGATAAATAACCCTTGCGGGGAGAGGAAGGTCAAGTTCAAAGTTTTTCTTTCCTTTGGATTCAGGAATAAGCAAATGGAAAGACTAGCCAAACAACCAGGCAGCAGGCATCTGATGGTTAAGCCCTCCCCCCCAGGACTTTTATGTACATAAGCCCAAGTCACTGGAGCAGCTGCGGCGCATTAGTTCCAATAGTTTAACAGGCTGCTTTGTGGCGCTGACAAAGCCGTGCTAACGCAGTGGCTTCCCTCCATATTCCCCTGCCCTGCGAGCTCGGCAGTGATCTTTGGCAGGGGACCGGCCCAGGAGGGGTGACGTTTAACAGGCTTCCGCTGAGGAGTGCGCTCTTCTCGTCTACACCCAGCCCCATCTCCACGGAGAGACTGAGGCAGGCGACCGAATGAACTAACAGCCCCTGGATCCGACCTGCTTCTCTGGACATTTCCCCGGACTCTGAGAGAAGCAGCCACTGGAAAGAGGCCAGGGAACCACGTTGCCCTGGATTGTTGCCAACTGTACAAAGTTGACCCGGAAAATGGCTCAGCAGACGACAAGCCCGGACACCTTAACAGTACCTGAAGTGGATAATCCGCATTGTCCAAACCCCTGGCTGAATGAGGATCTTGTGAAATCCTTGCGGGAAAACCTGTTGCAGCAGGAGAAGTCCAAGCCAGCAAGGAAATCGGTCTCTCCCAAGCTCTCTCCAGTGATTTCTCCGAGAAATTCCCCCAGGCTCCTGCGGAGGATGCTTCTCAGCAGCAACATCCCTAAACAGCGGCGTTTCACGGTGGCACATACGTGGTAAGGTTTGCAAGGCTCACCGGAATTGGTGGAGGTTCCCCATGGGTGATCATTGCGCCTCCCGCCCTTTCACTTTAGGGGTGGGGAGGGAGGACTCTCATCATTCCTCACCTGTGATTTATGGGAAGTATTCTGCCTTACCAACAAATCCCACAGATGTCCTAGTCAAAGCAGCAGTCCTTGAGACTGGGAATCCTTGAAGTGGGTGGTTCTCAAAGTTCAATTTCTATTGCAAGTTCCTACAAGAAAATTGGATTCCAGATGTCAAATAAGAATGCAGTTTTACTCCCATACCGATGTGGTGGCGTTTCTTTGATTTCGTAAGCTAATATCCCTGCCAGGTCCTGCAACAACCTAGGAAAGAAAGGACCAGAAAGGAGAGGAGGAAAATCATAGTTTGCTCTCCTTTCTGCATAATCCCCAGTTGAACAGAGATGTGTATAGAGAGAGTGTGTGCCTGTGTGTGTCATGGTGTGCCCCCTCAAACCCCTCCTTTGCTACTGACTTTAATGTATTTATAATCTCAAACATATCTTTCCAGTGGAAAGAAGAAAGGGTTTAGGAATTCTGTGCAGGAAATTTCCGGCTGCTACTTGGTAATATTGTGTTCTTTGATTTTGGATTCTTTGTTTTGTCAATATTTTTATTTTCTTCATGAATATTGTTTTCTTTATAATGGGTGAGTTTTTATGCATATTTTTCAGTTTTTTAGATGATTCTTGATATTTTCCTGCTTTTATAAAAGCAAATATTAAAATTTACTATTGTGTAAGCTTATTACAGTGTTTTGCCTGAGAAGAGGCAATTCTAAGCTATGATGGGGTGGGTGGGGGTCATCTGTGATGCATACTTGGCTTATTTTAGGTAGTAGTAGGTTCTATACACTACCTGCACATTTTGGTAAAAAATATTAATTATGATAAAGAAAACAGCTGTAACAAGAAATAATGAACCTGGTAGTTGAAAAACCGACTGGATGATTTTTATACATTTTTTCCATAGAAAACAAAGATGATGCCAGGAATGGAAAACCAAACCAAACAAATAAATGAATCAGAAACAAGACTTCTAGGAAAGAAACAAGAAGTAGAGTCAAAATCTAAACTAGCCACATGGCCATACACTGGACCGTATTAATATTGTAGATGAAAATAGATGACAAAGGAAATACATATCCCACCCAAAGAAATATCTGGCCTCAGAATTTTAATTTCAAATAGCTAGATCTCTCACTGGAGAAGTGTTCTTATTTCCTCCAGGATTTTAACTAGATGGCATTTCTATGTTATTTAGACCTACTGCTCATAAGAGGGGTAAAAAAAATGCGTATTCAAGCTTAAAAAAGAAATTATTGGAAAAAGTGACTTTTCTCTGAGTAAGGTATTGTTGAAAAAATTTGACAGAGGTTAAGTAGTGAGTGAAAGACCTAGCTAAACACTGGGAGATGCTCTGAGGGAGAGGGATAGCTTGAGACCAGAACAGGAAAGCTGCTTATTTATTTTCCTCCTGAATATCGTTATCTTCTTTATAATGGGTGAATTTGTTTTATGCATACTCATAAAGAATCAGGCCAGAGTAGGGTGCCAGAGCAGGAGAGCTGGCTCCGGTTCATGAAGAGTCAGGCCCAGAATTTTGGTATCCAATGTCTCTTTTGGTTGAAATACTTTTTTAAAATTATACTTGCTAAATTGTACCCATTGTTGAATGGGTAAGCCTCCCCTCAGTTGCTTGATTTCCAACCGAGTGAAGCAACCTAGAGTTCATCTGAAGGTTATCTGAACTATTTAGACATGTTGAGATGTAAGGAAGGCAGGAAATCTCATGAAAACCGGCTTTCTTCTGAAATTTCTGGCACTTCCTTTGCTGGTGCTGTTTGGGGAAACTCCAAGAGCATAATTTTCTGCCGATATTTTATTTTGATATATTGTGTCTCAGCCAGATCAGGGAGCCATCGAAAGAGCAATGGAAAGGGAAAATAAAAATCATAATATCAACTCTCAGTAACTCAGGAGGATACACTATCTCTTGTGGACTAAAAGCATCCAGCGAGGGAGTTGGAAAGAGTACCTCACATCCTCCATGTCAGTTCAGTGATCCCAAAGACTTTTGTAATATCCACAGGCCTTTTTTTAACAAGTATCGTTCTACCTGTGCTTTCATAACTTGGACTAAACACTATGTAGAATTAAAAAAAATTCCAAACTGTTCTGATGTATAGACATTTTTTGCTACCTAAACTGCTGCTACTATCACCACATTCAAATCCTAAATTAGATGGTCAGCCATTTAAATACACACCTTTTGTGTTCACCTCAGAATGTTGGTTACTGTGCCTGTTATTCCTGTCCTTCCAATATTTTTTTTTAAGATTTTATTTATTTTTGAGAGAGAGAGAATGAGAGAGAGCACATGAGAGGGGGGAGGGTCAGAGGGAGAAGCAGACTCCCTGCCGAGCAGGGAGCCCGATGCGGGACTCGATCCCCGGACTCCAGGATCATGACCTGAGCCGAAGGCAGTCGCTTAACCGACTGAGCCACCCAGGCGCCCCTGTCCTTCCAATATTTTTAAGTTTAATACCTACTGAGCTGAAAGTGTTTAGTTTGTACATACTGATGACAAAAATTGAATATGAGCTATTCTTTGGTTTGAAATAATTTGCCCTCTAGTTGAAAAAATAAATCCTATTGGAAGGCATCTGTTCTGAGTAAGGTAATCATGTTGCTCTACAACATACTCCCCAAATCTCAGTGGATTGACACCCTAAATGGTTACGTCTGCTTCTGCTTCTCATGGCTATCTGTGCTACTCTGGGGTGTTTCAGGGACTTGGGGTCCTACCACCTTGTAGTTCATTTGTCACTATTTGTGACACATGACTTTTAAGGATACCAGGCTCAGTGGAATTGGGAAAATAACGTGGAAGATGGCATGTGTGAGTTTTTATGAGGCAGGCCTAGAAGTACACATACCACTTACACTGATATTCCTTGGTTAGAACTCAGCTCAATGGTCACATCTAACTGCAAAGGATGATGGCAAACCTATCTCAGCTGTTTCCAGGAATAAGGTCAAACAGGTTGGGTGAATAGTTAGCCCATCTAAATCACAGAACATTATGGCCACCTGGTTTACCCTTTCTACCATAGTTGAATTCATGGAATAACATTTGTGATGACTAGCCCTTTAACATCTTTGCACACTTCCTGGATGAGAGTCATACAGAGAAATTCTATTTATTGGCAAATCTATGGATTGGGAAGTCCTTGCTAATATGCAGTTGAAGTCTCCTTCCCTGTAATTGTCATACTTGGGTCCAGGATCTGCTTTGAAAATCCCGCAGCCTGGATCTCTCCTCTCTTCCTTAATGTAGCCCTTAAGGTAAGAGGCATGGAGTAACCTACGAGAGAGCCAAGACCTTGTTCACTTATTCCTCATACACCCATTAATGGATATTTTCAGTGTTAACATGTTTTTTTTTCTTAAACAAATTCTTCTCTTAACTAAACATCCTAAGCCTTTATGTGCTGTGTTTGCCAAGTTGATCGTGGTTATTCTTATTCAAAATTCATTTGGATTTTCACAATTTTCACGGATTTTCAAAATGTCTATACATCAGAACAGTTTGGAATTTTTTTTTAATTCTGCAGTGTTTAGTCCAAGTATTTCAAGAGTATCATACTGTTGACACAATACTTCAAGTGCTGTGTGACTTGTACAGAGAGCATCTAAGCAGAAGCCAGACTACCTGAGTTTAAATTCTGACTTCCCATTTACTAGCTCCATGATTTTGGACAAATTACTTGTCCTCTACCTCAATTTCCCTGTTACCCGACTTCCTGGGAATAGTAATAGTATGTATTATGTATTATGTGTTGTGGTTTTATTAAGTATGGTCATGTGTAGATTACAGTGTATTGTATAGGGATAGACACTGAATGAGGGTCACTGTAAGCAAATATTTTCCTTATTATGTGCAATATGCCCATCATTCCACCCTTGGTCTGCCTGGATCTTTAGGATCACATGATGACTATCTTGTTAGTTGTTTGTGAATGGATTGGGCTAAAGAGAAAATATACAAAGAGACCAAGAGTTTGCGAGAATGATAGGTATATGTCAGTTTCTTGACTATGGAAAAGGAAAAGGCAGAAAGGAGAGATATTCCTGAGGAGGAACCATAGAACTTGATGCCTCTCCCCTTCTTACTCCCATTCCACATGTCATTCAAATCTCTCAGTTCCTGAGAGCTTCCTCCTGTTCCCCCCAAATGGAAATAACCTGCTGCTTCTTCATAATCTATAGCACATTTTACTTCTGCTGTTCCTTCAATGATTATTCTTAATAATTACATCACTAGCTAATGTTTATTGAACAGTGTTTTTTTGTTTTGTTTTGTTTTTTGGGTTTTGGGTTTTTGTTTTGGACTGGTACTCTGTGTTAAACTAGAACCCTCTGTGTCTGTGATTTTTACCACTCTGTTTTATCATTTTTACTTAATATCTAGTACCTTGTAGTCTAGTGATTATAGACAGGACTCTGCTTTCATCTGAGTAGGAGATTCCCTCTGATGTTAAGCAGGAACTCCAAAGTCAGTGTGATCTCTGGTGAGAAAAACATAATTTCCAATGTAAGTTTATTTCAGGAAAATCAAATAGGAAAATATGCTTTTCAGGTTTTCTTTTTAATTTACACTGTGAATGAAGAAAAGGGTTCTAGAGGGTGTATACATAAGATTAGGGATTAAGGTTTCTTTGGGTAAGTTGGTATCTTAGGTAATAGTCATCATATACCTTACCTTTATAATTTCTGTGTATACATGTGTTTTTAATTACAACATTCAAAGGTAGAAGAATCAGTAACATTCTTAAACAACAAAATAATTTCTTTAGGTGTATTTTTGAAAGGCGTCTTGCAGGAGATTTTTAGGAAATCTTAAAGTTTTTAGGAAGCTAGATAAGTGCTTTTGACCATATTTTTTATTTATTATAGATTTATCTTTACCCGGCATTGGCATTAGATACAAAATTGTTCATGTTTAAAAGTAAACATTTGCTTTCTTGAGTCATAATTTGTTCAGCAACTGTACTTGTTTTTATGGTTGTTAAGAGAGAAATATGCTATAAATTTTCTTCAGGTTACAGAAGGGAGAAGAAACCCTTTACTATCTATAAAGGAGAAATCCAGCCATTTAGAGAGTTTGTAGCACACCACACACACACACACACACACACACACACACACACACACAGGCACGTGAGTAGGTTTTCAAAGCCAGTATTATTGATTCCATTTGAGAACTCTCTCCCTTGTTTTAGTTCTCCTATATTTGCCCTACGTAACTTTAAGGTTATCTTTTCTCTGTCGTTTATGGTACAGACACCCAGAGACAGGCATTGCTGGTGTTCTCTGAGGAGCTGAGAACCCAGAGGTGAGCTGTGGGTATAGTGTGATATCGGGAGGTGGGAAGGAAGTTTCTGGGGAAATTATCTGGGGAGCACAACAGGAAGTACTGCAGGCATATTGGGTGGGGTCAGTTGGCTGAGTCTTTAGCTGTGTCCCTGGTGTAATTGGTTGTGTGTCTTCAGCGGAAATCTTGGGGGCCATGCAAGTTAAGCATGTCTGTAGCTTTTAAAAGGTTAATTAGGCTTTCCTACACATCAGGAGACCCCAGGAAGACATTCCTCTTAAAGAACTTGTCAATTGGCTTGCAATATTTAAGAAATTACAAAGAAGAATACTTGACAAATGGTTGCTGAGGAAAAATGATGAAAACACGGAAATGACCTGGCAGTTTATTACACATATGTGCTTTCTGTGACCTTTGACATTTATATTAAAGAAAGAGAAAACACATGAAGCATGTCTACACCAGCTGAAGCCATTGCTACTAATGGTAAAAATACCTTTAAGCAAAAACAATCTTTTCTGTAAACTTGGCAGAAGTGTTGAATTGAGAAGAAAAGAATTGAATCTCAGCGTTCTTTAAAGTTAAATCATGGTTTTAATTTTCACAGTTACTCTTCGTATACATATCCTTATAAATAACAAGTTCCTGTGAGGTTAGGTAATTAAATGAGCTTCGGCACTTTTTATGTTTTTCTTCGACAGGAAGCTACTAAAATTATTCTTCAAGTAGCAGTTTCAGGAAGAAGTTTTATTATCACAAGTGTAGCAAAATTATGTCATTGTTTTTAATGGATTTGCTTTTGAAAAAAATCATGTTTTTAAAACTGTGATCACTTTAGTAGAATTGAAGCCCTATATTTCTACCTCCACTGGCCACTTATATTTGACCTTAGTTACTCAAACTTTTTCAATTGTAAAGAGTCTCTGTTCATAAGTCATATGGTCATAAAGGCATTTGATATTTACAAGTAAAAAATTGACTAATTAAATTTACAAAGTGATAACAAACTACAGTACATTTAAGATAAGTAATTAAAAACAAGTTCCAACTTGGTGTTGTGAGTGAGATAGATGCCACATGGGTAAAAAGAGGGACAGAATTCTTTAATAATTCTGTGACTCATAAAAAGGCTGCAGGGCCTTCAGAATGAAAGTTATCAGTGGTATTCACTCTAGGACAATCTAGAAGCCATGATTTTAGGTAGGAAATATGGAAAACTATAGATAATAATAAAAATTCTAATTAAAATTTTTCTTTTATTGCATCTTCAATTATATACCATTTTAACATATCAGTCTCTTCTGCTGTATATATAAAATAGAAAAAAATAATTTTATTTTCAATGTCAAGGGCATAAATGCTCTCTGTTTCACATGAAGTACTTATTCTCAATGAGATCTTCAGTTGATATGAGAAGAATCCTCTGATTTCATTCTGGAATAAAAACTTTAGGTTCATAATAACAACTTATAATCTTAGATTTATTATAACATAACCCTTAATGATTTCGCTCCAGCTGTGTGTCAGGTACTTTATGTACATTGACCCTTCAAAACAAACAAGTATTGAATTTAAGTATCATTAGCTGTATTTTCCATCTGCAGATGCTGGGGCCCACAAAAATTGTTGTATAACCAAGATCATGTAGATCTGCAGCCATGAAGTGAGTTGAGTTCAAACTTGAACCCAGGTCTGCCTAACTTTCTATCCTGTGTTCTTTTGGCAAAGCTCCCTTTGAGCTAAGAGTCAGTCACATTTATGACTCTACCTTGAATGTATATCAAAGCGAAAACCATGAATGTTCAGTGATTTTTGCAGAACGGTGGTGAAGTTAACAGAGGGGCAGGGGCAGAATTCGTTCTTGGTGTGGAATCTGTTTGTTTACACGTGTGGCTTGTAGGAATGTAGATGTCCTTTTGGTGATGAAAGTGTATGTATGTAGAGGAGAAATACAGGTCTTTGTTGAAGGAGGGCTTCAGAGTCAGCAGAGAGCATTCTGACTTAGAGTAGTTTTTAAAATAAGACTGGCATAAAAACAAAACCAATCAGAATAATTTTATTTTCAGTGGTTCAGAGGAAAAGGCAGGGAAGGGTTGGGCTCTAAAGAGCAAGATCAGGTCAAAAATCTATTACTGTTTAGATCCACAAGAGCCAGCTGGAAATGATGGTCTGCAGGCTCAAGTCACTAAGCAACAGAGCAGCAAACTGCTTGGTAACCAGAGCTGGCCTGACTCACAGGCTGGCTGTGAACGACCGGATAGCCGGATAGGAGGACCAAAGCCCATCTTACCTCAAAACAGTCTCCTTCTGTTCATCTGCCAGCCTGCATGCCAGATCCCTCCGTTATGGGCTTGTCTCCTTACCTAACAAGATACCTGCTTTTAGAATGGAACTATCTCTGGGGACAGAAATAAATGCTGTCTTTCCTCTTTCAAGTGACATTTCTGAGATCATCTTCTTCGGGTCAGGATATCATTTGAAAATGTAAGGTTTAATGAAAGAAAAGAAGTGAAAACATTGGGATTAGTGGCCTGACTTTGACTTTTTGTGAGCCAGTTTGTACATGGCCAAATTGCCTGACTTCATTTGGTGATACCTGCCCTTGAACTCTGAGAGCACAATGTATTGCGATTTGTTTGGCATTTTATATCTTCTGCTCTCTTCTATTTCATGTGTGCGATTTGCCTGTATAGCTGAACTATTAGTTCCTAAAATGTAGCAATCTGTGTATCCATATGAAGTGCTAAGTGCCATCTGTATAATATGCATTTAGTAAATATTTGTTGTTTAATTGAGAAACATACCTTTCATTACTGTGCCTCTTTGCTAAACAGCTGGGGAGATCCATACTCTTCCAGCCTAAAAGTCCTGGTAATGTGGTGTTTGAGTGCCCTAGTGGAAAGAAATTTCAAACTCAATGATTAACCATTTATATGGACTTTGTCACCATGACTGGGCATATGTGTGTGTGTATTCTGGGTTTTGCACACAACTAGACTGGTATAATTTAACCTTACCATATATGTTCGAATTAGTATGTGAGAGTGTCACAAATTTGTCAAATATATGCATTTTAACAATATTTAGTTTACACTTTGAAAGTAAATTATGCCTGTTGTATTTCTAAAGAAAATAAACATGTATTTATGATTCATAGGAAATTATTGAATAACTAACTTGTAAAGCTCTAATGACTAGTCTTTAGCTCTTAGAATTCATAGTGGTTAAATTATACACCAAGACCTAAGCTTATAAAGGAGATGTCAAGATTTTGAGGAGAAATTTGAAAAAAAAGAAGAAAAAAGAAAAACACCTTTTATACTTCCTTTTTTTAGGATGACAATTTGGAGAAACTTTGAACTGGCAGAAACTAAGCATCACTTCTCCAAAGTAGATCTTCAGAATAACTAAAATTGAATAATAGGAAACCTTTTTGAATATATTTAGCATAGAAATGTTATTTTAATGTAAATATTTTCTCTATAGTTCAATCTATATTTATTTTTACAATGTGGTAGTTTCAAACCAACCAATTTCCTTTCCATTACCCTTATGAGCTAGTCCTCTGATCAAATTAGCTATTATTAAAATAAAGTGGTTTCCTCTCTATATTATTTTTAATAGGGTATGGTTTTTTTTTTCATTAGAGGACTGATTTCATATTTACAGTCATGATGAGTGTGTACTATTGGTCTTTGGAAGTAAGCAACTTTCTGATTAATAAGGATACTTGGATTATCATTTCTGCTTGTTTGCCTTCTTTAGGTTTATAGTATTTGTTTTCATTGCTTCATTCCGTGCAGCGTGATTTTTTTTATGACTGTTTGAGTGCCAAAGAGGACAGCATATGATTTATGGATAGTAATAACTAAACCATATATGAATTGGAGGCTGGTGACGCACAAGGTGGAATGATGTGGCTCTCTTCTGAATAGAACCTGGCTTCCTTTAATAAAATCCTCTTATTAATAACAATAGCAGCATCATTAATAGTGTGATCATTCCTGTATCACCTTTCCAGTTTAAGGTCCATCTGTGAATCATTTGCACTGTTTTATATTTAATTTTTTTAAGTGGATTTACATTTTTATTTAAAGGTCTATATGTTTAAGAAAGAAGCTTTATAACATTACTGTAAATTGGAAACCTGTTTCATTTATCATGCATTAGAAGATCATTGAAACAAATGCAATTAAGAAAGACTATAAAGATTCAAGTGTAGCTGGATTCTATGACCTGCTAGAGGTTCTGAGCCTGAAGTCTGCTCTCTGTTTAAAATGGTAGTTAGCAAGTAATACAGAGATGTGAAGGCCCAGTTAAGACTTTCTCCTTAAGATAGTAAGAATGACTGAAAGAGATTTGGAAAGGAAATAACCTCATTATTTAATTCACCATTTAAAAATTCACTAAACCACAGCACCTATGCCTAAAATTATCTTGGTGCAATATCAGACCTTATAATACACCATCCCAGTGATACCTGAACCACTGATACTTCCACTGTTGGAAGAAGGACATTGGTTCTTACAGACTCTTCAGATCTGAATCCCTTAGTTGAAAGTAAACACATTGAATTTGGACTGTGTGATTCCAGTTCCTAAGCAGAATGTGAGGTGTTGGTATCCTGTTTTACCACTGCCCTATACTTACTACCTACCTGGTAGCTACACAGATGTAAAGAAGCATAGAACTGTTCCATGAAAAATATGTACCTCCTAATGGCAGCTTTCAAGCCAAAGAGCACAAACGTGGGCATTTTAATGTAGGATCTCCATACAAATAAGTGAAAGCTGATGTAGGTGAGGTATCTGATTTTTCTATACCTCTGTAATCTTCTGGAGAACTTATTTAAGTCTAGACTATAACTCCCTCATAGGACAGGCTTTGTAATTTGCAAGGCCCAATGTAAAGTGAAAATACAGAAACACTTGTTCAAAAGACTATGAGGAATTTCCTGACAGCAAGAGCAGAGCATTCAGTCCAGCACAGGGCCCTTTGGAGAGTGTGGTCCTTACACAGCTGCTCAGGTCATGTCTGTGAAACCGGCCCTGCACCCACAGCAGATCCGAGCTGGGGCCCCAGAAGTCACATTTGTAAACAGCTCTACAAGTGATGCTGAAACATGCTTTCACAAACTTTCTTAGAGGAACATCTTCATTGATCACCTCCTTCTCTTTTTACACTATTAATCGAGACTCCAGAAGACTGATATGCTTTGGAGAAAAAATGGAAGTGTCAGTGAAAGTCAACAGTGTACCAGCTGTAAATAAAGGAGGAGCATTATCTTCCCTTCATCTTGAGGGTTTTCTTCACAGAGGAACAAGTGCATGCATAAATTAAACGCAGTTTTGCCTTTGCATTTAAAATCATTTCTTGATATGCTCAGCATCGGCAATGGCGTACATTATTAGTATTTTATACTGATGCTGACCCCTCCTTGAAACTGTCTCATTCACTGGTTTAACTCCTATTTCTCTGAGATCTCTCTTTTCCTCCTTCGTTGACTTCTCCAGCAATTAAAGTGCCCTCCAGTTATATAATTAGCCCTTTGGCCTTGTTTCAGTATGCTGTCTGCACCATCCGCCTGAAGTCTGCCCCAGCTCCAGCTGCTAGCTCCATTTAAAATACAACCAAATCCAACTCTTAAGCCTGGCTCAAGATCTGTGTGTCTCTTCTGGACATTTCCACTTGGGAGCTGTACTCTCACCTCAGATATAATGTGAAAAACTGAGCTCACTGTTTCCCCATTTCTGGTTTTTCTATTTCTGTTCCTAGAACCACTGCTTTCTCAGTCATCTTTGACTTCTGCTTTGCCCTTTCCCTGCCTAGGCCTTTAGATTATTTCATCTGATATTTCTTGCTTTTCTGGCTTTTTTTCCCTGACACTGCTGCCTATTTCAGCATCAGCCTTATGTTTGGGCTAGTTCAAAAACATCCTATCTTTGTGCCACCAGTCCCTTCTTCCCAAGGTTGTGCTATCCGTGCTGTCTCATTAATTATCCTAAAGTTCTGCTGTCTCTTCCCACCATCTAGAGTGGGGGTAAGCTGATGCTTTTCTGTAAAGGGCCAGAGAGTAAATGTCTCAAGCTTTATGGGCCACAGTCCCTGTGGGCATCTACTCAGTTATGCCACTGTGGTGCAAAAACAGCCCAAGACATAAAATGGGATGTCCAAATAATGCTTTATCATGGGGACTGTCCTGTGTATTGTAGGATGTTAGGAGCACTCCTGACCACTACCCATTAGATGGCAATAATCCCACCCTATTATGAAAATCCCAAATGCTTCCAAACATTGTCAAATATTCCCCAGAGTGGGAGGGTGCAAATTGTGCCTAGTTAAGATCCACTGATCTAGAGGGTAAGCCTTATGAAGGGAGAAATGAGTTCTGACTCATTCACCATGTCCCTAGCACCTAGCACAGTCTTGTGATGCAGAAAGAGGTCCAGAAACATACTGCCTGGTCCAACTTTGCTCCTCACTTACTGTGAGCTCTTAGATGTATCTTTTACACTCCACAGGCCACCATTAAGTTCATCTGTAAAATGGAACTATTATTAATTCATATATGCTTCATAAAATTCTTGAAAAGTTCAAATGGTAGAGTTAATGAAAAGATCTTTGGAAAGAATAAAGTGCTAATCAAGCATAACATGAAAATAGTATTGGTGGGACAGTGAGGGTAATCTGAACCTCTTGAAATCTAGAAGTTTAATCACCTCACATACTGTGTCTACCCACTGAAAATCACTGTATGGAATGCTATTAGGGCATTGTCTTTGCTCTCAAGAATTAGGATGTGGTAGGGCATAGAATGTGATTACTCAAGTAACTGAAACAACAGCCAAAGTTACAAAGAGTGGAAGGAGTTTATAGGCGGTAGAGATTTGTTTCTGGAAGTGGGACTGCCTTAAGATTTGAGATGGAGTATGAGATGGTGTAGTCACAAAGAACGGCCTGAGTATTTTGTTAGATTATCTTATTTAATATTCACTACAATTGAATTGGGTGTAGTTTATTTTTTTCTTCCAAATTTTTATTTAAATTCTAGTTAACATATAGTATAATATTGGCTTCAGGAGTAGAGTTTACTGATTTATTACTTACCTACAACACTCAGTGCTCATTACAAGTACCGTCCTTCATACCCATCACCATCTAGCCCATCCCCCCACCTCCCCTCCAGCCACCCTCAGTTTGTTCCCTATCATTAAGAATATCTTATTTTTTTAAGGTTTGCCTCCCTCTCGCTCCTCTTCTTTTTTCCCTAATGTTCATCTAATTATCATACTTTTAAAAGAGAAAAATGAGGCCTAGAAAGGAATTTGATATGAACATAAAGCATGGAAGATTTCAGTAGGGAGGGTGAGTGGAGTGAAGTATGGAAGGAGAGGAAGTGGCAGGAGGTGAATTCTTTTTGCCAAAAGAACAACTGAATCTCAATGGGGACTACATGGGGTTTGGGTGACTTTGAGTCCAGCTCTGAGTATCTCTGGGGAAGGTGGACCATAAAGGGAGGCTGGAATCAGGTTTTGAACATCTGCTAGCATTCTCATTTTCTCTCTCTCTCTCTCTCTCTCTCTCTCTCCCTCACATGCACACACACACACACCAGTGATTTATATGCTTAAATGAAACACGATCAGTTTTATCTTTATTAACAGCTTCACTCCAAATAAGAGGAAGTGACATTTTGAGTTATTACCCCATGCTAAGCTTGCTAAGCTTCAAGTGTGTGCACTGAACACTCTCACTAGTTAGAATGTGAGATTCAGTGCAATTAGACCAATCTATGCTATCTTTCAGTTAGCTAATATCCTACTCCTTCTAAGATAATCCTCCTGAAATAGCAGAATACACAATTTTGTTTCCATTCAGATCAGATGTATCAATTCCACTGGTGGCACTTATGTTCTAATGCATAGAACAGAGACATTATTTACGTGAAGACTGTGCCTGCATTTTCATTAATTTACAAGAGAATGTAATACTTAGAACATATCTAGCAGTTCTGATAGTCTCTATACAGAAAACTCTATTGCTCTAAAGGCATTTTCTCTTTTTCCAGACTGGCTCACCAGGGTAAGAATCAGGAGCTGAATATCCTGCTATCCTTTCATCCATTCAAAAAATAATTTCTGAGTGTCTACTCTATCTGCCACTCCTCTAGGGAGGTAGCACTGAACAAAAAAAAAAGTGTTCTGCCCCCATGGAGCAGTATTCTAATGGAGGGTGGGAGATAACATACAAATAAATATTTCAGTGGGTCAGAGAATGGCAAGTACAGTAAAGAAGAATAAAGCAGGGCAAGAGGATAGAGTTTTACATAAGGTTTTTGGGGAGGACTCTATAAGGTGACATTTGAGCAGAGATTGGAGGGAAGTGATTTTATGATCATCCAGGGGAAGAGCATTTCAGGCAGAGATGAGAAGTGCAAAGGCCCTGAGGGAGGATGTGACTGGTGTGTTTGAAGGAGGGGGATGTTGTAGAGAATGAGGTCAGAGACATAGAAGGAGGCCAGATCATGCAGTGTTTTGAGGCTGTAGTAAAGAATTTGGGAATGTGCGAAGATTTTTTTGTTGGTGATATATCAAAGAAAGGAGGATTAACAATGGGAGTGTCTGCTTAAGGGAGGGCATAGTCTGTCTTGAGTTTTAGCAGAATTGTCCAGGCTCCTGTATGGAAAATATAGATGTGGGGAAGAGGTAAAACTAGGGAAACCAGTTGAGACGCTACTGCAGGAATCCAGGTGAGATATAATGGTGGTGCAGAGTAAATAGTAAAAGGAGAGGTAGTAAAAAATGGTCACAATACTTTCTGGAAATAACAGAAGAGTAAGAAAGACACTTCTCCTTTCGGGGCAGTGGTACAAAAATATGGAAGGAAAACTAACGACCACTCAGCAGGCTGAAGTAAAGCAACATCCTCAATGGGCAGCCAGTGTGTTTGCACAAGAAGGTTCAGGAGACAGAGAAGAGGTTGAGAATAAAGGTGATTTTACTGATGACAGAATAGGAGCACTAGAAGTTACAGTGGAAAGTTTGGAGGTTTGGGGGAGGGCTGGGGATTTAAACTAGATGAGGGGGTTTACAGAGCCCTCTGAGGATGAGAGGCTGGTGATGAGCAATATCCTGGCAGTCTTGGGGTCCTTGTGGTGATGAGTGTGAGTCAAAGACAAGGATCTCATCAGAGGCCATGCAGTTAGAAAAGCACAACTCATCAGCTGGAATGGCCATTCTTTTGGGTCTGTTTTTATAACTCTTTCAGGCTCGCTAATTCACCTGTAGCGTATTTATAGAAATGGCGGGGAGAGGCAGTGGGAACTGGGCTGGCCAGGTCCACCCGGCAGTCTTCACTCCAACTTTTTGTCTAGTAATACCGTGTTCCTCCCACCTCTTACCATACACTTATGCTTGAGGGATGAGAGGTGTGAGAAAAGATGCAGAAAGGCAAGTAGGAAATTGCTAGTTTCCAGATGTATGGCTCTGGGGCAGATTTCCTAACCTGAACTTGCCATTTTGTTCATGCACTGGATAAAAAATCCCTGTTCTTTGGCATGGTGTTACAACTAGATATTGAAGTACCAAAATAATTTCTGAAAAAATAAGCACATTTGCCCCAATGGTTCATACATGTTATTATAATGATACTACTTTTATTAAATACATAGGTTTTCTGTGTAGGCAATAAAATAGTTCCAAAAGAAAGCAGGACTATGCCACATTTTAACATTTATACGGGAATGGTTTCATGATCCTATTTGTAAACAGAACAAATATGAAATGGGTAGAACATGGATAGCTTTCTCTTTGGAGTTCGAATTGTTGGTTTGTGTTGCCTGCTTGCATATTTATATTGCGCGAGCTAGCTGGCTATTACTAAGAAATATGATATTTTGTGTCTTAAGAGTGTGCCCTGCAAAGCAACATGTACAAACTTTTTTTTCTTGCCCTAAGGGAAAGGGCAAGCCCTGGCACCTTTTAACCTGTGAGGATTATGTAGCTCTTGCTGTGATTGATTTGTTGGCTCTTCTTCTAGAAATGCTCCTGGTACGTGTTTTATGTTCTGACAGAGCCATGGCTTTGCTGATCCGCACGTCACCCCCATGAAGATGTGGGCATGCTTTTGTGCATTTGCTCTTGTACCCTGGGAAGCGTATTTCAACACACCATCCAGAATTGGCTAGAACATGCCTGTCACTCCCAGCTGACTCCGATGACGCTCTTGCCAACGTAGATTTACATCAACACAGTTCTTAACTGGAAAAAGTTCCTTTGGAATATACAGGGTGGCCCATTTAAAAGAGGCATAGCATCACTTTGAAGAGGACTGTATTTTAAGGGAAGCATTGTAAGAAATACACTGTCAATTGAATGCTCCACAGAGCCCAGAGTTATAATCAGCGTTTCTCAAGACTTTTCCCCCTAGAAATTGTATGTCACTCACTCCTAAAGAGTTGGTTATCCGGAAGAAAATCCCTCTATTGCAGACTTTCCTTCTTAGCATGCTAGAAATGTAGGCATTCTTGGCCTCTCTTCTTCCTATCTACATAATCCTAACTCTGTATTCATTAAAGAGAGTATGATGTGCTAGAGCTGATGACATGCAATATGCAGTATGATGTAACAACATTGCTTATTGACTGCCCATAATTCAGTTTGGCAACTCAACGGATAAACAGATTTTACTATTAGCATGAAACCTTTTGGCATTTGTCCATCTTGCTTTTTGACTCATCCTCAATATCCTAATGAATGTTTGGGATAGGCATATTACTCAGATGCGTGGGTCTATAGACAGGAAACCAGGCACTCAGAAATAAAACCTGTTACCATAGCTATTCAGAAAAAAATATATAAAACTGTCTTTGTTGTACAAAAGAAAAATTCAGTATCAGTGGCACATGACCTGTGATTACTGTTATTATGACCCTATACTACTCACCCTTCATTTTCATCATCCTAGTCTATTCTAAGTCATTACAGTAATGGATACAACTGAATGGGTTTGCAATTTTTACCCCTTTTCTCATGACAGCCAATGGGATTTTCAATGACACATGCTTTGATCTGCCTGCTTTTAAATCTCTTAAGCAGGGCAGCTCTAGACAGCTTCTTCTCAGAAGATTTTACAATCCTAATAGACCTCATCATAAATTCTATATTTTGCTTGTTTAGACACATCAAAGTCAAGCTTTATACCAGGGGCCACCTGGGACGTCGAGGTCATCAGCTTCTTGTTACAGCTACTGGGTCACTGTCATGCCTAGCCATAATAAAGGTTGACTGTGCAAAGTGACCAAAAGTTGTGGGCTACAGTATAGGAATTAAAAAAAAAAAATGTTCTGCCATGTTGTTTCATCTGCTATATTTTGTCTAGAATTAATATTGTTGTAATTAACTCCAAAGTGTTCTATGCTGTTTGCATGTAGAATGGAGGGAAAGAAAATATGTAGAAATAAGGAAATAAGATCTTTCTCCTGTGAATTAACACATGAAATCTGTACTTATCAGAGCCAAGATGCAACACTTTAAAGAGATGAGTTTACAGGCCTATCAGATGGTAAGATTGGTCAGAATTTGGGTAGGCATAAAAGACAATCACAAAATAAACAGTTGGCAGTGCTTTTCAGACATTGTCCGAGAGAGGAACTACTGGTTAGGAGAATGACATTTGACATTAAAACTGTGTTAATCATCTTACTAATAATATTTCAAATTTGTCTATCTCATCGATCACCTATTTATCTCTATATATTTTTCTGGTTCTGTGTTCACAAAGCCATCTTCTGATTATAGTCTTCATTATTATATAGGATTTCTAATGAGAAAGAAAGCACTGGGTCAGATGATTGAGCGTTTTAATCTGCACAATAATTGTTGTGCTCAATGAAAAGAAATTAATTGGCATTTGGATTCTCTTCAGCAGTTGCATGAGCTTATACGATATGGGTTTGCTCATGAGAGAAGAGGTTCCTTTCATGTGCTGAGAGATTTCAGTTTCTGAGTCTACAACATTCATTGCCAGATTCTAATCCTAGTAATTTCTCCAACGTATTGTCTATCTTGAAGGCCTTTTGGAAAAAAATCTGCTAATCTTCCCAGGTGAAACTCCTCTCCCTTGCCATGCTCTGAATATTTTCACTAGGAACCTTGGTATGAAGGTTTTTGTATTTACACATTTTAAAGCTGTAATCACAGTAAGAATGAGGAAAAGGTGCAATGTTCCATTTCCTTAATCCTTTTCCTCAATGAAAGCTGTTTGGTGAGACAATCTGACTTATGCTTTGAAATTAATTTTCTGACACATCTAACGTTTAGCCCAGGGTAGAGTTTGCTTTTGTTTGTTTTTCTGAGGGTCCGATGTCTTACAGAATTTGGTCGGCTATTCTAGGAAATGTGCTCAGCACTCACAGGCAGTGTTGGGAATTTTCTGGACCCTTTCCTTCCTCTGCCTTACCCCCTCTCAGATCCAGTAACATAGAGGGGCACCCTGAATGTTACAGCTTTCATCCTCGAATATGATGTTACTTTTAGGGAGTTTCACATTTTAATAGGGTTTTTTTTTTTTTAACACAGAAAAGCCTTTGGGACTTAAGTATATGAATCTCAACTTGTACAGTTACAGATTTGTGGGATGAGGTTCAGATCAACCACATCAAGAGTTGTGGTACTGTTAGGTTGTTTCACCTAAGCACCCCACCCTGAAGTAATGACTGTTGAGACAATGACAAAAATATATACAAGGAAGTGATGTAAAAGTGAGGATATTGCTGAAACACATTGAAACATTTATTCTCAGACAAATGTCCTCCAGAGAAGGGCATCCAAATTAGTTTCCAAGACCTGCCATCACAAATTACCACAAATTTAGTGGCTTAGAACAACTGAAATTTATTCATCCACAGTTCTCAAGACCAGAAGTCCAAAATCAAGTTGTTGGTAGGGCTGCACTCTCTACAGAGGCTCTAGAGGAGAATCGGTTTCATTCCTCACTAGCTTCTAGTGGTTGCTGGGTCCCTTGGCTTTTGGCTACATCACTCCAATCTTTGCCTGTGTTTCATATGCCTTCTCCTCCTTTGGTCTTTTCCTTTTTGTGTCTCCTATAAGGATATTTGTCATTGGATTTAGGTCTCACTTGGATAATCTAGGACAATCTTCTCATCTCAAGATCCTTTACTTAATTACATCTACAAAAACCCTTTTTCCAAATAGGGTAACATTCATAGGTTCTGGAGTTTAGGATGCAGGTATATCTTATTTGGGATCACCATTGGGCCCCTTACAGCATCTAAGGATATGCCTTCTATGAGAGTCCCTGAGAAAGCCTTCCAGATAGCATGAGATCTGGGCCACACCCACATGGACAGTCCTTTCTGACTACTGCAACAGCTCATGGCGTTCCAGTTTGAAGAGCTAAGGCAATAGGTTCTACATGGGGCAAGAAGCCAAGAACACTAAAATTCTCTTAAGTGGATGACTGATGTGGTCACTGGATGTCCAGTCTTACTGTGGTCGTGTTTCTTCCCAAGGCTCAGAAAAGGCATGAGAAAAAGAGAAATAGGGAAATGGTATTTATTTTGTATCCTTTGCATTTAGAACTCTCTTCAGAAAGAAAGGAAGGAAAACTGTAGGCATAAAGAATTAGGAAAGGAGAACAGTGGGTATTTTCCCTGTTTATTTGTGAATGTTTGGTCCTGGTCTCAATGACTAAAATTAGCATTTTAAAACCACAAACGTGGTACATGTTTATGGTAAAAATTCCTATAAAACATAATGGTGTGTAATTCCCTTGATGCCGCTCCTTCGTGCTCACAGCTTTCCATGGGCTCTCTTAGCACTGTGTGGTGTAGCCTCCCAGAAATAATTTATGCGTATTTAAGTAAATATAATAAAAACAGTGATCACACTTACCGTGTAATTTATATGTATTAAGCACATTGCCAGGTATTTTCAACGATTACTTCATTTACTTCTCACTACAAACCTGAAATATATCTGTAAGATAGATTTCTACCGGTGAGGGCGCCTGGGTGGCTCAGTCAGTTAAGCATCTGCCTGTAACTCAGGTCATGATCCCAGGGTCCTGGGATCCAGTCAAGCATCAGGCTCCCTGCTCCGCAGGGAGTCTGCTTCTCCCTCTGCCCCTCCTCCCGCTCATTTTCTCTCAAATAAATAAGTAAAATCTTTTAAAAAATAGTTTCTCAGTCTATTTTTTTCTTTTACTTTGTAGTTTTAAAAAGTCACATGTAAATTTTTTTTTTTAAATTTATTCTGGATGAAACCACATAACATAAAATATGCTGTCTTGACCATTTTTAAGTATATGGTTCAGTAGTGTTAATTATATTCACATTGTTATAGAACACATCTCCAGAACTTTCTCATTTTGCAAAACTGAAACTCTGTACCCATTAAGCAACAACACCCTCCTCTTGCCAACCTCTGGTAGTCCCCATTCTACTTTCTATGAATTTGACTTTGTTAGATAGCTCATATAAGTGGAATCAGACAGTATTTGTTTTTCTGTGACTGGCTTATTCCACTTAGCATAATGTTTTCAGAAGTCATCTGTGATAGATCACGTGACAGGATTCTCTTCCTTTTTAAGTCAGAATAATATTTTATTATATGTATAATACCACATTTTATTTATTCAACTGTTGATGGATATTTAGATTGCTTCCATCTGTTGGCTATAGTGAATACTGCTGCTGTGAACATGTGTGTGCAGGTATCTCTTTAAGACCCTGATTTCAATTCTCTGGGGTATGTATTCAGAGGTGGCATTGCTGGATCATACGGTAGTTCTCTTTTTAATTTCTTTTGAAGAATGCTCATACTGTTTTCCTTAGTGACGGTACCATTTTAAAACCCTACCAGCAGTGCACAAGCGTTCTAATTTAGCCTCATCCTCTTCAATACTTCTTTTCTTTTTCTTTTTTCATAGTGACTGTACTAATGAGTGTGGGATTATATTTCATTTTAGTTTTTGTTGCATTTCTTTCATGATGAGTGATGTTGAGCATCTTCTATATGCTTGTTGAACATTTGTGTATCATCTGTGAAGAAATGTCTGTTCAAGTCATTTGCCTAGTTTTTAATTAGGTTATTTAATTTTTTGTCTGTAAAATTTTTTGGTATAGCATGGTTTAGCAAACTTTCCTCCATGTGGTCCTCTTATGTCATTATTAAGGAGTGTGACTCCATTTTAAAATCATTAAATTTCTTTTCACCTTATATCCTAGTCCTTTTAACATTCTGTCTCTCCCTTCTTAAGACTTTATTTATTTGAGAGAGAGAGCAACAGAGAGCACAAGCGGGGGTGGGAGAAAGGAGGGACAGAGGGAGAGGGAGAGGCAGGCTCCCCGCTGAACAGGGAGCCCACTGTGGGGTGATGCAGCGTTCGATCCCAGGACCCTGGGATCATGACCTGAGCTAAAAGCAGAGGCTTAACTGAATGAGCCACCCAGACGCGCCAAGATTTCTCTTTTTGTATTTAATTTTTGATCTTTCTGTCATTTATTTTGGTATGAAGAATAAGGAAAGGGTCCAGCTTTTTTGGCCAGCTACCCCAACCTCAATTTATAGAATACATGCTGATCATGTACTAACTCGTAAGGTTTTCTTATCGAGTGCCACATTTGCCACACCTACTACAGTAATGATTATACTAAATGCAGTGGTATCTTGTTAGATTTTCTTTGCACTACTTTAAATGATAAACTTCAGCTATTAATATAGCTTAAATATTTGGAAGGTAGGCTTAAAATAGCCTATTGTTTCATTTTTTGAGCCTATTTCCTTTAAAAATAAATATTAACTATGTTTCCCAAAAACATTCCTTTTTGGGGGGAGTAAAGAAAGAGAAATGTTTTCAGTGATTTGGGAGCCAGTGAGAAAGAATGGCTTTTATAGAATGATTCTTATTTCAAATGTGAAATGATGACACAGTTCCTACATAAGGAGAAGAGATGTCTATTTCAGGACATTTACCTAAATTTGGGCTGAATTTAGTATCCTTGACAGTCCCACACCTGGTAGGGCGATGTAAAATCCTTGTGCCTATATGAAATGATACTTAGTCATTGTCAGGGACAGAAAAAAGAATAGGAATTCTGGAGTTGGGTTGCTAAGGCCTGGCCTTACTATAAGTTAGCTGTAAGATTGAATTAAGTCTTCTAATTCTTCTGAGCTTTAGTTTTCTAATTTGCTAAATGGGGATAAATAACATACATGGGGAGATTGAAAAGATTGAGTGACTAAACATGATAATTTGTAGGATATGTGCTTTATACAGTATTACATGCTGAAAAGATGATGGTAATAATTGTTATCAGTAACAACAGCAATAATTATGGTGAGAGGAGATTCTGCTGGGGCAACACACATTCT
The DNA here is from genome assembly GCF_002201575.2 of Neomonachus schauinslandi. Taxonomy (NCBI): domain Eukaryota; kingdom Metazoa; phylum Chordata; class Mammalia; order Carnivora; family Phocidae; genus Neomonachus; species Neomonachus schauinslandi. The sequence continues at coordinate 42,137,928 of NC_058409.1, read as the reverse complement.
TCCAAGCAGTCCATTTCCAATACAGTATGCACGACTAGGCAGCAGAGCTAGACTCCCTAATCCCTATGTTGTATAAAAAACCATTAAGGGTATGAATTCATTCGAAGCATTAAAACCCAAAAGGTTATTAGTAAGCTTTTAACTCTGGTGATATACTGTTAGAAATATTTTCCCTAGCCTGCTTTTCCTTGTTCTCATCTCCTCTTTATTTTACGAACTTTGGAGATTTTATTAACTGTTTGAAGAACGTAACTTCAAGTTGCTTGAAAGGAAAAAACCTGGATGTTTAAAGATGGTTCTTTTGGGGATGTAATTAGCCACGATTTCTAAATTAGAAGTTCCTTCTCTCCTACGACTTGCCAGGAGGAGGGCAGGTTCTGTGAAAGAAAATATGTAAAACTTAGAACTAATATCCAGTAGAAATTTCTCAAGACAACTTCCCTGCGGTAGCTCATCGTTCTCCTTTAGTGAGCTGTATTACTCTGAAACACCGAAATGTTCGCGGTCCAACTGTAGTTCTTAAGGATGCCTAGTGTTGGGCACATCCACTGAAATTTTGCTGCTTTTGAATATAAGTGCAGAAATTTCTTGAAGATGAGCTTATTCCCCAGACAGAAGGGTGAACAGGAAAGGAAGGGAAAGAAGGGAAGAGAGAAGAGGTAATGCCACCTGCTTGGAGACATAAATTGAAGGAGGCCTCAGAGAGAGAGATCTCGACTTTTGACTAGAGGATGAAACCCAGGGACAGAGGCGTCCAGAAAACTACCCACCGCTACACACAAGGACAGTGTGAGGTCCAGAACACAGATTATTTGATGAAGTTCAGTGTTTCGTTAGTGTGACCCAGAGCCTGTGGGGGGTGGAAGGAAGGTAGAGAGAACTTGTCATTTATTCAGCCTCTCTGCTCATTGGCCACTTGTTTTATTTTTCCATAACTTTTGTTGTATTTTCCTTGTTTGACCCTAGATTTGGAGTGCAACATTGCATACCCAACTTTGACTTAGATTAGGTGCCCTGAATGCAAGAGGCAATTATATAGAAGTGAATAAGCAGAACCATTTACTGTAACTCTTGAGACCTTTGTGGTTGTTTCTTCTGCCACTTGCTAGCTGAATGATCTCAGGCACATTATTTAAGTTCTCATTGGCTCCATTTCCTCAAAGATAAAAAGAGAGTGTTCGGTAGTTGGTCTCTAAAGTCCTCTCCAGGACAAAATGCCCTGCTCCTCTATCTTTACCTGAATAATTTCACAGGTTGCTGCGACAGCAACAGTAGCTTGGTCCTTAGCTACCAATTGCATCTTCCCCTTAACTGTGAAAGAAAAGGAAATCCCAAATTTAATTCCATTATTGAATTTGCCTCTGTTTGCATTCAGGTATCTGCGGCTCATAGATTCTGTAGCCTCATGTGAAAGTTTCTTTCAAAGAATTGAATGATGGTAAAAGGAAGGAAAACCTCCTACAACTAAATTCCACATAACTGTGCCACTGTTTGTTTCCATACAAGTTATAAGTGGGTCACAAATTTAAAAGTTTATGAGAATTGCCTATTGTTGCCAAGTATACTGAAGACAATGTTTATAAAATAATCTCTCATCCTTTCCCCGACTCTTTTTTTAGAATAAAAATACCAATAGAAAAAAGAAATGGATGACTATACCAATAAATACAAGGGGGTAGATAATTTGGTCATCACTATAAATAGTTTAAATATGTGGGCACTTAATAAAACAAAGAAAATTATGTACTTGGAATGTCCAGACTGCTAATAATTTTCTTTCCTTAACAACAACAACAAAAAATGGGCAACAGATATTAAGGTATCAAATGTTTTATGAATTAATTCATTATTCAGTTTCAGAACACCAACAGTAATATAGTATTTCCCACCTTCAGAAATAGCTCAGGTAGAGTATTTCTGTAGAGGTCCACTAATGTTCTCAAGGCTGTATAAAGAGGAACTATTCATAATGCAGTTATATTGGGGCCAGAGTGATTATAATTCAAACCTTCAGCCTTTAATGAGACTTTTTGTGCTTGATTAATAATTTAAAACAGTAAAGCACGATTCAAATTAAAATTTAAATATTTTTAATGATTTTGTATTTTCCTATGTTATTTCATAAACTTCTATAACAATTTTATATTCCTACCCATTATTCAATCGTTTTCTTAATATTGGACATTTCATTGTCTTTGATCCTAAAATAAAGGTCATTTCTGAATTGCTGCTTTAGGATTAGGGTGGATTCTCAGATGTGTGATGTGGAGAGTTAAAGAAGATATTTTAAGTGACATTGTGAACTGCTTTTCAAAAACTGTTATTAGTGTGTTCATAGTTATTATACTACCATATTCTTGCTCTCTTCCCAGTATTGGATATTTTACAGATAATAAGGATTTGCCAAATTAGTAGGTTAAAGAATACCATCTAACGTGTTTCAGTTAATATTGAGACTACCAAGTTTTTCATCTGTGCATAGGAATTTTTGATATCTTCTTATGTGAATTGCACTTTAGTGTTGTCTATTGGGGCATTAATTGTTCCTTTCTATATCATGTTTTTTGCAAAAAGGTTTTTCCCAGTTTGTTATTGTCATGTAATTTTTTACATTGATTTTTGATATGAAGAGATTTTGTTTTTTAACTATTGCTAGAACAGTTATTTTTTGTTTGGACAATTTTATCTACTACTTTCATCCATGGAAAAGCTTTCCTAAAATTAGGTTAGAATTTACTTTTATTTCCTTCTAGTTTGTTAAAAGAACACTCTATTTTTAATCACTCTGGAAATAATTAAAACATGATACTGAGTTTAAAATTTGTGTGAAGTGCTACCATTTTGCTAAAGATTGAAAAGCATAAAAGATAAAGAAATGAGGAATCTCAATCCAGTATTTATTACACTATTATAAGCAAAATAAGAAACTTAAAAACATACCTAAAAATATTTTGTAAATTATCAGAAACTATATGAAAAGCAAGGATAGTCATAAAATAACATTTTAACATTTTTAAAAGCAAAGTCTTCCAAATGTCTTTTCCAAGAAGGCCACTTGAAAAGCATAAGCTTTATGTTATGCCATCAAAGTCATTGGATTGGAAAAAAATAATAAATAAAAAATAAGTCATTGGCTTGAATTCCAAATTAGTGCTATAACTAGTCAAATGTCTTCTCATAAATACAGAGTTAGTAAAAAACAATTTCAAAGAGTAAACAATGTTAAATTGTTTTCTAAATAATTTTAATTGCTGTGAAAAAAATCTACAACCTACTGTAATTATATTTATTTTTCACTATATTATGCATATAACATTTTTATTAACAGATATGTTTCTAGATTATTAAAGTAATACTTTTATATGTTTGATGACTGCAACAAAGTGCAAAGAAGAACCAGCTCTGAATTTTTTTTAAAAAGGTGTGACCTGGGAAATTTGCCCTCTCTATCATTGTCAACATCTGTATAATAAAAGAGTTGACATACATAATTCCTTAGCACTCTGGTAGTTCACAGTATTGTGAAAAACAATTTTATAAACAAAGATAATATTTTATTAAATTTAATAAATTTTTACAGTATGGCAAAGCATATTGTTAGTCTTGTTGATAAAATCCCAAATACCCAGATAAAGACTAAAAATGAGCCCAACTTTGTATATTTAAAAATAACATATAAAATATCATGCTGTTGACCCAGTGTTTAACTCATTATCTGGGTTCTGCCGTTTTCATAATGAATACATGTAAATGTGTGTATATGTCCATATATGAATTTATAAATTTACCCATACATATAATTCACTATATAGAATCAAGTATTACTGTTTTCTTGACTCCCATTTTTGCAAAGTCAGAATCAGAACTATACTCCTCAAAAGACATTTATTTTTATACAGAAAATATGCAGAACCATGTTTCTCTACCATTTCATATTTTACATTAAAAATTCATTCATGCTACTGCTTCTTTGGGTAGAATATTTAAAGTTCAATCAGAAAGAGATACTGTTGATGTGACATAATTGCCTCAAATATCTACATATATCAAACAAAATGTGTGTAGGTTTTGAGACCATGATTATTTAAATAAATGTCACAACTTCATATAGGTAAAATTGAGCCATACATGGGACATAAACTGACTTGTTTGTTCAAGATATTCGTCAAATACTGTATTTTGTTGTTAGATTTGCAGAGTATAGGGAAATACAATGTAAGAATGTCAAATTTTGAATTAAAAATAAGAAATTTTATTCCCCCATGAATAGGAGAGAAAAAAAGTGGTGTGATATTATTTGCTTGTTATAATTAAATGTATTAGTAAAATTTGTAAAACAGAATCACAGGAAAAATGGCATAATTATTAGTTTTCTGAAGTGAAAAAGAGAACAGTTAAAAAACAATGATACACTCACCTATGAAATAATTATTCTCCAACTGTTATACATTTCCTGGTGTAGATAATGCTGCTGTGAACATCTCCTATCTTTTAACTTGTCTGGAACTGATTGCTTATTTCATGATTTCCCCTACATTTTGTCACATTGCTTTTAAGAGAATTTTACCAAGTTACAATGTCTCAATAATATTGTGTCATTTTAGGCATTATCGAATACTATAATTTTCTTGAAATGTATGCCTCTTTAGATGGCATAAAATACTATCTCAATATTGTTCTCAGTAGAGAGCAGTATTTTTTCATTTGCCCTTTGTAATTCCATTTTCTCATATCCTTTTAGCAACTACCTAATGGATCTTCATGATGGTTTGTTTCTTATACAGTGTATATTAGTGTGTTTCCCTCCCACACATAGATTTGACTTTTTGTTTTATTTGAAACCTCTGTTTCCAGGTCTTTTGCTTTTTATTTTAGCTTTGAAATTTCTATTGTATGGAAGTTTTGTTTCTATGACAGACTCTCCTTCATGGTATGCTTGTCTTTTAAATTGAGAGAAACTAAATATATTCCATCTGAAATATACTTTGGTAAACAATGCAGTATTTGTTACCTCAGTATTATTTATAAAATAAATAATTCTTACTATCTTGTTTTGTAAAACCTGTTTAACATCTGGGTTTAATGTTTTGAAGGATCCTATTGCCAATGACTTAAAAAATAGACACAAGGATTCCCTCAAATGTTACATCTTAGAATTTATTTGACAGTATTTTAAGACATCAGCTGAATAATTTAGAACCCCAACTCTGTAATGCAGATTGCCTGAATACAGTTAATAGAAAACAAAATATTTCCTCCAATTACCTTCCCCAACATTAGGTTCATTCCTTTACATTCATCTCAAGTCTCATCTCCTAGTGTCTTTTTTTTTTTTGTAAGATTTTACTTATTTATTTGACAGAGAGAGAGTGCAAACAAAGTAGGGGGAGCGACAGAGGAAGAAGGAGAAGCAGGCTCCCTCTGTGGGGCTCCGTCCCAGGACCCTGAGATCATGACCTGAGCCAAAGACAGATGCTTAACCAACTGAGCCACCCAGGCATCCTCTCCTCATGTCTTTATGTACCCCATTTCACATTTAAGATTTATGTTTCATAATTGCTACGTCACTTTAAAATGTATAGATGGGATTCTGTACTCAACTAGTCCATTGGCATTCAAATGAATAATGTCTTTCATAAAACTTTTCAGGAGACAGAGACTGTTGAAAGGTATTCCCTTTCAACAAATATCTTATGGGTAATGAATAAATCTGAGGTTTTTCTGAGTAGAAGGAGCTCAAAACCTCAACGTTAAGATTTATGGAGTTTAAGAGATTTTATGAGCACAGTACTTACAAAAGTATGCAATTCCTATTAAGGATTTCATCTATAAGCATGACTGTGGGGGACATCATGGGGCATGCTATCCCTGGGAATTATAAAGCCAGCTTGAGACTTAATCACAGACATTGCTGACTGGAATTCCTCAAGTTTTGAACATGAGTGGACTACTTTCGGTGACTCTTAGGGTCAACTGCAGAAATTTTCTTTATCTCTTCCTCACATTATTTCCAAACTCTCCTTTTTTTCTTTTTTCCCCTGTGTCTTGAACTTTCTTTAAAAAAAAAGGAAGCGAGGAAGAGAATATGGGGACAGAGTGTGGGAGAGATAGAGAAAAGGAGAGAGAAGGTGAGAGAGGGAGAGAGAGAAAGAGAGAGAGAAAGGAAGTCTGTGGTATACCCCATGGAATTCATATGTGGAGTTACCTCAATAATTTTTACTTTCTTCTTTAGAGTTTTCTTCCCTCTATCTAGAAGATGTCTGATTTTAAAAATGGGCTTTACTTTGTTTATGAGCTATTTGGGCATTTTGTGCATTACCATGTTCCAGCACTGCAAGGAGACCACAACACACAAATCAGAAACATCTTCCTTTCCTTTCTGAGCCTGTCTCAGTGATACAGCACTTATAATACTGTTAACTGGAAGGAAATTAATTTTTTTGTGAATTCTGAGGGCAAAGAGATATAACAATGTAGAATAGTTGAATAATTTACAAGTTGTATGTGATTTTCTGTACATATTTTAAAAGCCCAAAGTCAGATACAGTATAGAATCTATTACATTGAGTTTGTTATTGTGAATACTATGCACTCTATTTTATCATATTCATTCTTTCCTTAAACAATGAACCATGATGTAAGCATAGTTTAAGAAAAAGAGAATGTTTTAAATAAAAGTAGTATCCAGGGAGGAATATATATATATATATAATTTGAACATTATAGTTATGCTTCTGTCCCTGCAAAAATTTTTTTTTCCATCAGACTATGAAATGGAGCAGAGGTTCATATTATCTTTTCACTAAGTAAAAGTTTACAATTCCCTAGACTGTGATTATGAAAATCCATAAAAATTACCTACTTCGATTCATACAGATTTAATTCTTAACCCTTTGGCTCAAAACTCAAGTTTAATTAACATAAGAATAAAAAAAACCCTCAAGTTTACTCATTCTGTAACAGTCAGGAAGTGATTGTCAATAGTAACCTCATTAAAAATAATTTTTTAGCATTTAAAAATTGATAAAATTGGTACTTTCTACTTTATGAGCTTAATATTTGCTCATAAAGTTCAAATGATTAAGAAATTAAAGACTGTGAGGAGAGAGGGAAGAAAGAGGAAAGAAAACATGGGGATGATGGGGACTTTCCACTCACAAAGACAAAATTAATGGTCAGGGGTAAGTAATCGGACATTTAAATTTTTGGCCATTGAAAAATGAGTAGTTGTAATCGCACACTTAGAAGATTAGTAGATTTCAGCTTTGTTTCAGCATAGTAGATAACATCCTAATCCATGCAATCATAAAGAGAAGCAGATATAAATCTAATTCAAAAAGTTTCTAGTCTTCCTTCCCTCTACATAGAACATGTATCATGTATGTCGTTATTGGGCTGGGGAGACATTGAAACTGATTATACTACATCTCACCAATTTATTCTTCTCTCTCACCTGGTAAGACTCACTATCTTCTCAAAATCATCTAAAGTCCTCAATGAGTTCTTTAAAATCCTTGCTCCATCCTACCTGTATAGGTTTTTTTCTCATTTTTGCTCAACAGTAATACTTTCTGAATACTCATCACACTTTGATTTTGCTCTTCCATAAGCTTGACATCACCACATATCAAAATCTGTCCTTTAAGGTCCTACCCAAGCATTACCTCAAACTCAAGTTACTTACCATCGCATGTGGGGTTGACCTTTCCCTTTTGTAAAGAACTATTATTTCTTCCCTAAGGAGCTTACCACATGAAAATAAGGACAGTGCCTCATTCATCTTGAAATCTCCATTGTGCAATTTCTTACTTCCTTATACAGAACATTACTCATCATATTTAGAGGCTGAATAAATCATTAGGCGGATACCATCACTGGGTCCATGGAATTGACTTACTTGAGTCAAATCTGTATAAAAGGCACTTAATAAATATCAAATATTATCAATTCTCAATTATTCATGGGTGTATTATTCACATTATAGCTGCGATATGAATCTAAAGGTCGTATTTACATAATGAACGATTCCAACTGATGAAGCCTTTAGTTGACATAAATAGGTTCTTAGTTTGTTTCCATCTGACAGAGATAAGAAGTGAAGACTCTGTAAACCAATTTTATTATTTAATTACTATCAGTTCTCCCTTTGCCATCTTAGTCAAAAGGCAGGTTTTGGCTTTTAGCTTCTTTGTCTAAATCTGAAAGCTGATACTGATCACAACCAGCATTTAATGGGGGAACATGGAACAAAGCTAATTGGGAGATTAGAATCCAAAAGGTCAGGAGTTTTCCATTCCTCTTTCCATCAGATCTTCATAGTGGAGTTTTTTTAATGTGTGGCTTAAGTTGTTTAATTAATCCAGAAAATTTCCTTATGAAAACAAAGCCATTTTGGTAGAGGGGAAATTCTGCCTGTTTCTACTTTCTCTCTTTCCCTCCTTTCCCTCTCTAATGACATTTGAAATACAATATGCAATTTAACAGTCAATAAGATAAAAAAGATATAACTTTCACTAAAGGTCTTAGCCTAAAGTAAGATATAGTATTTCAGAGAAGGGTGGGTTAATCGATGGGTGGGCTTGTTTTTAAGTCCTGGTTAAGATCACATATAGAAGGATGTCAGTGACTTTTATTGAAATTCACACTGTTCAGTGGGCTACCAGAGAATTACAGGGAATGTATAGATAGAATTTAATAATACATCATTATTATTTTAAAATAAGACAAACATCAAATATGAAAGAATTAGCTTATCCACTAGAACCTGTAGTGATGTTTGCATAACAGTCATCTTTGTGGACAGATTCTGGCAATTGTCAGCAATTTTATTTAGCCTGTCAGCATTTGCAGTGGCAAGGATTGGGATTTACTTGATACATTCATGCTCGATAAAACCTTCTGTGCACATTAGCATGACAACCAGTGTGCATAAAATACTAGGAGTGGCATTCAATTATAATGTATTTTATACCAAAAGAATTAATAGTTTAGGAAAGGAATCAAGAACTAAATTAGATGACTTACACATATTTCTGCTTTTTTGAAATTTCTAAGATACATAATTTGTGTATATTTACTTTCAAAATGCCTTATCGGCAAAGAAATGAGTGAAGGGAACATTAACTGCAATAGAAGCTAATTAATGTGCCTTAATGTTATAACATGAGAAAGAAGACAGTTACTGGAATTATTGTAGTCTGGCATCAACTCCTTTAGAATGCTCATATTTTAAAAATATGGCAGGTATGCGAGAAAGTCTTTACTGCAAGAAGATGAGAGTTTTTTTTATCAGTTAGGAATGCATTCAGCTGTGAGTAACAGAAAACAAACAGCTATTTAACCATCTAAGGATTTATTTGTCTCGTGCAAAATGATGTCTGGAGGTAGCAGTCTGAGGCTAACACAGTGTTCCTATGATATCAAAGGCATAATTTCCTTTTATTCTTTCTTCTCTGCCATCCTTAGCATACTGTCCTGTCCTGTGATTGTCACCTCATGATCACATATGGTGTGACTACTACTCCCCCAGCCCTGGATCCTCATTCCAAGCATGGTAGAGAAAGGAAATAGGGAAGTGGGAAGGGATGGTGTGTTTATCAGGGAAGCCAGGACTTCCTAGGAACCCTCAGCTTATATCTCCATGATAGGAGATAGGAAAGGCACATGCTTGCTCCTACATTCAGGAGAGCCTGGGGAGCTTGTCTTTTTAACTGGCATGTTTTGGGGTGAACAACAGTGGGCTTTATAAATGAGAATAAAGAGGACAATGGACATTGACTATACCAGCAGCAAAGTCTGTTGTAGTCTGGTAGTCCAGACAGAGCTAAATTTGGAGAGATTGGAAAAACAGCTGACGAAATGCCAAAAGCAATATAACAGAATATCCAACTTATTAGGAAAAATAGATGTTCTTATATAGTGTCCAAGAATGGTGAGGAAGAAAAGATAATAAGGGTTTTTAAACAGAAAATCAGATGATACTAACCTGTATACAATTATGTTAGGAATCTAATACCAAAAAAGAGGTAAATTCAGATTAATAACAAGTTGTTTTCTGCACTATCAAGACATCCTTTGTTTCATAGACAAATGGTCTAGCATAATTTATGCAAAGCCTATGGGGACATGACTAAAATAATTGAACTGGAGTCTCTCTGATCTTTAATTCAGAGTGATCCTGCTTTATCAAGCAGTGCAGAAATCAAACTGAAGGCAGCAGAAAATACCAAATGGACAGATTGGTGGCTATTTATAGCTGAAACAAAAATGAAAGGAGAGAATGAGTTACCTCTCTGATTAATGACAGTCCCCAATTCCCCTTTGGACTGAACCAGCTTGATAAATGAATCTCACTGTGGGAGCTAGTTTAAATGATAAATGTTTCAACTCTCCACTATCCCATGTATGTGTAAGTAGAGCCTGAAAATAAAAGTTTGTAAATCAAAATAACCTCATTTTTAAAGCATGAAAATTAAAGTGTTTATCTCAACCCACAGCTAATATTATTAGAAGAAAGAACTGTGTTCTAATTTTTTTTTTAATTCTGATTTGGGGAAAGAAATAGCTTTTGTATACCGCCAAAATATTACCTCTCCTTAGCACGGTTTTTCCCCAGTTCATTGTCTACAGATCACTGTCCAGAATAGAGCTTCAGCCCTTTACTTTCTCTATTTCTTTTCTCATTGATAGATATTGTGGCTTCTCTCCTCCCTGCTCCAGCTCACTCATGCCAAGGGTATCCTGACCAGGAACGAATTTCATTACTTGGTGTGCAGTATCACTTGGGTCGGAAAGTATTGTCCAAGAGCAAGGTTCATTGCAAGAGCTGACCAGCTTAGAATGCGCTCATTCTGTAGCCTATAGAGTGCCCCTTGCATGTCAGGGCTGTCCTAAGTCCCAGGAGTTTGTGAAGATGAAGACTCTCTGGTCCTAGCTGTCTAGGGGCACACAATCAGGCTTCTACTCAGGGTCATTACTTGCAGTTGTGTAGAAAGATGACTTTCTGAAGATCGCCAGTGTTTGAGTTGGTCTCATGGGCATAATGAATGAGCCTCATGGCCATGTCCCTATGCCCAGAGAAGTGAAGGTTGGTATTTATGTTAATTTGTAGAGGGTATAAAATCCAATGTTTTACATCTCTCACTTGAAGAAGTACAATTTATTGTCATTAACTTTGCTTATGTTTATGTTTACAAGATAGTTATCCCTCTTTTCTCTAATGAGAATCCACCCATTATTCTCCACTATATCTGAAAAGGGTATATACTTATTGGCCATTACCAGAGATAATTCTGTTTTACTTATGGCAGGTCTTGGATAGTCTGGAATCCAGAAGAGTCTTGCAAATCATTCTTTTATTATTCCTCTAGGCACTTTTTCATTCCAAATAGGACCTGCTTTTTATTTTCTATCCCTAGCCCATGGCCCATCCCCCTTCTTCTTAAGAATGGAATACATCTAAGACATAGTCTTTTCTGGTAAGAAGAGTTTATATTATTGTAACATTAATGCGTTGTTTTTGCTGAAATATCCTTTACTTCCCCATCAGGGGTGAGACTGCAGAAATACAAAGAGGGTAAGGAGGACAGAGAACTCCACTCTACCACACATAAAAACAATCATTTACCAATTTTATTTTAAAGCCCCAAATTGTGTTAGAAGGGTATTTGATTTAAAGTAGGCTAATGTTTGCAATAAAAACATATGGCACAAACAGAAGAGAAGATCAGGTCTTGTCTTCCTGAAACCAGTAGTTTAGGGACTAGGCTGGTGGACAATTTGCCATCTTTAATGCTTGGTTTCCAAGGTTGATCTTAGGGACATCATTCCAGACAGCCAAAGAGAAAAAGGAGTTTGGATAGAAACCCATCACATGATCACACCTAACTGTAAGGGAGGTTGGGAAATGAAATCTAATCATGTGCCCAAGAAGAAAAGGATTTTGATGAGCAGTCAGCAGTATAATCCCTTTTACAAATCAGATTGGAAGCTATCATAGTAGAACCTGACCTTCTGACAACGCTATATTTTCATAAAAAGTGTAGATTGCTGGGGTGCCTGGGTGGCTCAGTCAGTTAGGCGTCTGCCTTCAGCTCAGGTCGTGATCCCAGGGTTCTGGGATCCAGCCCCAAGTCGGGCTGTCTTCTCAGTGGGGAGTCTACTTCTCTCTCTCCCTCTGCCCCTTTCCCCCACTTGTGCTCTCTCTCTCTCAAATAAATAAATAAAATCTTTTAAAGAAAACCCTGTAGATTGCATAAGAAGTATAATAGACCTCCTAAAACTGCAAGTACCTATTAAGTAGACCTGGCAAATGATGTTATTTTTTTTAAGTTTTTATTTGAATTCTAGTTTGTTAACATATAGTGTAATATTGGTTTCAGGAGTAGAGTTTAGTGATTCATCACTTACATATAACACCCAGGGCTCATCACAACAAGTGCCCTTCTTAATCCCCATGACCCATCTAGCTGATCCACCTCCCCTCCAGCCACCTTCAGTTCCTTCTCTATGGTTAAGAGTCTCTTATGGTTTGCCTTCCTCTCTTTTTTTCCCCTTCCCCTATGTTCATCTGTTTTGTTTCGTAAATTCCACACATGAGTGAAATCATATGGTATTTGTCTTTCTCTGACTGACTTATTTCACTTAGCATAATCCATTCTGGCTCCATCCACGTCATTGCAAATGGCAAGATTTCATTCTTTTTGATGGCTGGGTAATATTCCTGTGTGTGTGTGTGTGTGTGTGTGTGTGTGTATACATACCACATCTTCTTTATCCATTCATCAGGTGATGGATATTTGGGGTCTTTCCATAATTTGGCTATTGTTGATAATGCTGCTATAAACATTGTGGTGCTTGTGCCCCTTCAAATCAGTATTTTCATGTCCTTTGTGTAAATACCTAATAGTGCATTGCTGGGTCCTAGGGTGGTTCTATTTTTGACTTTTTAAGGAACCCCCATACCGTTTTTCAGAGTGGCTACACTGGTTTGCATCAACAGTGTGGGATTTCTCCGCATCCTTGCCAACATCTGTTGTTTCCTGTGTTGTTAATTTTAGCCATTCTGACAGGTGTGAGGTGATATCTCATTGTGGGTTTGATTTGTATTTCCCCAATGATGAGTGATATTCAGCATCTTTTCATGTTCCATTAGCCATCTGCATGACTTCTCTGAAAAAAAAAAAAAGTCTATTCATGTTTTCTGACCATTTCTTTGCTGGATTATTTGTTTTTTTGGTGTTGAGTTTGATAAGTTTTTTATGGATTTTGGATATTAACTCTTTATCAGGTATGTCATTTGCAAATATCTTCTCCCATTCCATAAGTTGCCTTTTAGTTTTGTTGATTGTTTCCTTCACTGTGCAGAAGTTTTTTATCTTAATGAAGTCCCAGTAGTTCATTTTTGCTTTTGTTTCCCCGCCTCTGGAGGTGTGTCTAGTAAGAAGTTGTTACAGACAAGGTCAAAGAGGTTGCTGCCTGTGTTTTCCTCTAGGATTTTGATGGATTCCTATCTTACATTTAGGTCTTTCATCCATTTTGAATTTATTTTTGTGTATGGTATAAGAAAGTGGTCCAGTTTCATTCTCCTGCATATTGCTGTCCTGTTTTTCCAACAGTTTGAAGAGACTGTTTTTTTCCATCAGATTTCTTTCCTGCTTTGTGGAAGATTAGTTGACCATATAGGTGTGGGTCCATTGCTAGGTTTTCTTTTGTTCCATTGATCTATGTGTCTGTTTTTGTGCTAATACCATAATGTCTTGATGATGACAGCTTTGTAATACAGGTTAAAGTCTGGGATTGTGATGCCTCCTGCTTTGCTTTTCTTTTTCAAGATTGCTTTGGCTATACGGGATCTTTTGTGGTTCCATACAAATTTCAGGATTGTTTTTTCTAGCTCTGTGAGAAATGATGTTGGTCTTTGATAGGGATTGCATGATATGTGTAGATTGCTTTGTGTAGTATAGATATTTTAAGAATATTTTTTCTTCCAATCCGTGAGCATGGACTGTTTTTCCATTTCTCTGTGTCCTCTTCAATTTCTTTTATGTGTCCTTTTGTTTTCAGAGTACAGAACTTTTACCTCTTTGGTTAGGTTTATGCCTAGGTATCTTACGGTTTTTGGTGCAGTTGTAAATTGGATCGATTCCTTGGTTTCTCTTTCTGCTGCTTCACTATTTGGGTATAGAAATGCAACAGATTTCTGTATATTAGTTTTGTATCCTGTGACTTTACTGAATTCGTGTATCTGTTTTAACTTTTTTTGGTGGAATCTTCCAGGTTTTCTACATAGAGTATCATGTCATCTGTGAAGAGTGAAAGTTTAACTTCTTCCTTACCAATTTGGATGCCTTTTACTTCTTTTTTTTTTTTTTAAAGATTTTATTTATTTATTTGAGACAGAGAGAATGAGAGAGAGAGAGAGAGCACATGAGAGGGGGGAGGGTCAGAGGGAGAAGAAGCAGGCTCTCTGCCGAGCAGGGAGCCCGATGCGGGACTCGATCCCGGGACTCCAGGATCATGACCTGAGCCGAAGGCAGTCGCTTAACCAACTGAGCCACCCAGGCGCCCGGATGCCTTTTACTTCTTTTCATTGTCTGATTGCTGAGGCTAAGACTTCCAGTACTATGTTAAATAACAATGATGAGAGTGGACATCCCTTTCTTGTTCCTGACCTTAGAGGACATGCTCTCAGTTTTTCCCCATTGTGGATGATATTTGCTGTGGGTCTTTCATATATGGCCTTTTATGTTCCCTCTATCCCTACTTTGTTGAGGGTTTTATCAAGGGTGGATGCTGTACTTTGTCAAATGCTTTTTCTGCATCTATTGAGAGGATCATATGGTTCTTACCCTTTCTTTTATTAATGTGGTGTATCATGCTGATTGATTTGTGAATATTGAACCACCCTTGCAGCCCAGGAATAATAAATCCCACTTGATCGTGGTGACTATTTCTTTTAATGCACTCTTGGATTCAATTAGCAAGTATCTTCTTGAGAATTTTTGCATCCAGGAATATTGGTCTGTAATTCTCCTTTTTAGTTGGATCTTTGTCTGGTTTTGGAATCAAGGTAACGCTGGCCTTGTAGAATGAGTTTGGAAGTTCCTTCCATTTCTATTTTTGGAATAGTTTGAGAAGAATAGGTATTGACTCTTCTTTAAATGTTTGGTAGAATTCCCTAGGGAAGCTGTCTGGCCCTGGACTTCTGTTTGTTGGGAGATTTTGATTACTTATTCAATTTCTTTGCTGGTTATGGGTCTGTTCAAATTTTGTTTCTTCCTATTTTAGTTTTGGTAGTTTATATGTTTCTAGGAATTTATCCATTTCTTCCAGATTCCCCAATTTGTTGGCATATGATTAGTTATAATATTCTCTTATAATTGTTTGTATTTCTGTGGTGTTGGTTGTGATCTCTCCTCTTTCATTCATGATTTTATTTATTTGGGTCCTTTTTCTTTTCTTTTTGATAAGTCTGGCTAGGGGTTTCAGAGGTTAAAGAACACCCTACTAAAGAATTAATGGGTTAACCAGGAAATTAAAGAAGAAATTTAAAAAATACATGGAAACAAATGAAAATGAAAACATGACAGTCCAAAATCTTTGGGATGCAGCAAAAGCAGTCATAAGAGGGAAGTACATAGCAATACAGGCCTATCTCAAGAAGAAGAAAAGTCTCACATACACAAATGATGTTACTTTATTTTATTTTTTTAATTATTATGTTATGTTAATCACCATACATTACATCATTAGTTTTTGATGTAGTGTTCCATGATTCATTGTTTGTGTATAACACCCAGTGCTCCATTCAGTACGTGCCCTCTTTAATAGCCATCACCAGGCTCACCCATCCTCCCACCCCCCTCCCCTCTAGAACCCTCAGTTTGTTTTTCAGAGTCCATAGTCTCTCATGGTTCATCTCCCCCTCCAATTTCCCCCATTCATTCTTCCCCTCCTGCTATCTTCTTCTTCTTCTTCTTCTTTCTTCTTCTTTCTTCTTTCTTCTTCTTCTTCTTAACGTATAATGTCTTATTTATTTCAGAGATAACGGGTCTGTGATTCAACAGTCTTACACAATTCACAGCACTCACCATAGCACATACCCTCCGCAATGTCTATCACCCAGCCAGCCCATCCCTCCCACCCCCCACCACTCCAGCAACCCTCAGTTTGTTTCCTGAGATTAAGAATTCCTCATATCAGTGAGGTCGTATGATACATGTCTTTCTCTGATTGACTTATTTCGCTCAGCATAACACCCTCCAGTTCCATCCACGTCATTGCAAATGGCAAGATCTCATTCCTTTTGATGGCTGCATAATATTCCATTGTATATGTATATACCACATCTTCTTTATCCATTCATCTGTCAATGGACATCTTGGCTCTTTCCACAGTTTGGCTATTGTGGACATTGCTGCTATAAACATCAGGGTACATGTACCCCCTCGGATCCCTACATTTGTATCTTTGGGGTAAATACCCAGTAGTGCAACTGCTGGATCGTATGGTAGCTCTATTTTCAACTTTTTGAGGAACCTCCATACTGTTTTCCAGAGTGTCTGCACCAGCTTGCATTCCCACCAACAGTGTAGGAGGGTTCCCCTTTCTCCGCATCCCCGCCAACATCTGTCGTTTCCTGACTTGTTAATTTTAGCCATTCTGACTGGTGTGAGGTGATATCTCATTGAGGTTTCTCAACATCGCTCGGCATCAGGGAAATCCAAGTGATGTTACTTTAAAACCTGCTTTCTCAGAGCACCTGGGTGGCTCAGTCAGTTAAGTGGCTGCATTCAACTCAGGTCATGATCCCACGGTCCTGGGATGGAGCCCCACGTCGGGCTCTGTGCTCAGTGGGGAGCCTGCTTCTCCCTTTCCCTCTGCCTGCCACTCCCCTTGCTTGTGCATGCTCTCTCTCTTTGCGCTAAATAAATAAATTAAATAAATAAATAAATAAAATCTTAAAAGAAAAACCCTGCTTTCTCAAAGTTGAAGTTTTAGACCCACAGCAGATCATAATAGAATGAGATAATTATTCTAGTGCAACATTAGGAGATACATACAAATATTTTTTCGAACATAAGTGTTCATATTTTTTTTTTCTAAACAATTATGTCACTGGGGTTTGTGGGTGGCTCAGTTGGTTGAGCATCTGAAGATTAGGTCATGATGTCAGGGTTGTGAGATCCAGCCCTGGGTAGGGCTCTGCACTGGGCATGGAGCCTGCTTAAGATTCTCTCTCTCCTTCTCTCTCTGCCCCTTCCCCTCCCCCTCTTAGAAAAATAAATAATATAGATAATAAAAATAGAGAAATATGTCACAGGAAGTAATATCATCTGTGAGACATGCTGAAGATCTAAAAAGTGCTTTTTTGGGTACAATGCTTTGTAAATGTAAGATCTGTTCTAAATGTCCTTCTGATATTTTCTTTTTCAAATTCCTTAGCTGTTTTCTAGGTTTAGAAGAAGCATCATATTGTTATTGTATTAGAAACTACTGGATATTTACCTCTTGACAACTCATTTATTTATTTTTGAATTCATTTTTATTTGTAATTTTGAGTTGTAGCATAGCATTCTAGATATAGCCTACATGCAGAAAATTATACGTATCTGAAGAACACAACAACATAAGGTTTCATGCTGATGTAACCAGATCCCAGATGAAGAAGCCAAACCTTGTAAGTCCCCACCCCTCATCCCTGCCTCTCTCCTCTTCCCCTCCGGTTACTACTCCCTCCCTTCAAGGCTGCTCACTATCCTCACTTCCCACAGCATAGAATCATTTGGCCTCTTTTTGTACTTTTTATGATGGAATGATGCAATATTTACTTTGTTTTATAACGGTCTCTTTTCCTTCAGCATTAGTTGGTGCAGCCATTCATATTATATTGTGGGAATAGACTACAATTTATTTACTCTACTGTTGATGAACATTTGGCTAGTTATAGGTTTAGGGCTATTACAAATACTGCTGCTATACACATTCTAGTCCATGCCCTTTGGATAAAATATGTGCACATTTCTATTTGAGTTATTAGTTTACATGGTATGGATAATTCAGCTTCAACAAATACTACCAGTTTTCCACAGAAGTTATATCAATAACGTGGGGATTCATTTTTAATTAAAAAATTTGAGACCAAAAATTTGCATAAAAATGCAACTCAACTCATATTTCCCCTTTCAGATGTGTAACCTCTTTTCTCAATGAGAACCTTCTCCCAAGGGCATTATAGACATTCTCCAAACAGGATGTGATGAGAACAACTAATTAATGATAGTTACGTTAATTCTGCTTTCTAAGTACTCTATTTTATGGGTAGCCTTGAAATAAAAATAATTTTGTGTCAGTGATTTTACTGTATTCACTTTGCACTATACTGCAATGACCTCAAATAATGATCTGGCTTGTGCTCTTTTTTCCCCTCAATTCCATCAACATTATGATAATGATCTGAAAATGCATTAATTAACATTTGATGCCATTTCTTCTTCCCAGATCTTTCATTGTGCTTTTCTGTTTTCTTTAGATTTATTATTTTTTCTAAGGTCTTTGCAAGATAATACATTATTAATGGAATAGTGACTCCTTTTTCCTGAAGAATGGCTCCTTTTGTACTTTTCCTTTTAAAATTTCATTTATGCATTGTGATATACCTACAAAATTTCAAATGTTCAAATACTCTTCATTTCACTCTGATTATATAGCTAGAATTATATAGCAAGACAAAAGATTCAGATGTTACACATCCTCCAAAGAACATGGGATAAAGGTGGACTAATATTAGGGTTTTTTTTTAAGATTTTATTTATTTATTTGACAGACAGAGAAAGTACAAGCAAGGGGAGCGGCAGGCAGAGGGAGAGAGAGAAACAAGCTCCTTGCTGAGCAGGGATCTCCTTGCAGGGCTTGATCCCAGGACCCTGGGATCATGACCTGAGCCGAAGGCAGCTGCTTAATTGACTGAGCCACCCAGGTGCCCCATGATATTAGGATTTCTAAATTCGACTTCGTATGTATTTTCCCAGTTTAAAAATGATTAAAATATACTTAGAGGGGAAAAATGCTTAAGTCATTATATTATTGATTCTACTGGTAAATATATGTGATATAGAACAGTGATTTCTGGCCTTTGAGTTTTTTAAACACTGATTTTAAAAATGTGGTAGCTTATATTAGGTTGCCTACTTCTGGTTTGCCGTGTGAGGTAATTTTTTAAAATATCCTACACTATACTCTTACCATTTCATAAAATCACAGGTATTTTAATTTTTTTATTTTAGATTTTTAATTTTTTAAGTAATCCCTACTCACAGTGTAGGGCTGAAACTTAAAACCCTGAGATCAAGAGCCACTGACTGAGCCAGCCACAAGCCCCATAGATATTTCAGATTTAAAAAAGTAGTAGGGGTGTCCGGGTGGCACAGTCTGTTGAGTGAAGAGCTCTTGGTTTTGGCTCAGGTCGGGTCTCAGTGTCATGAGATCGAGCCCCATGGCAGGCTCCACGCTCAGCATGGCATCTGCTTCAGATTTTCTCTCCTTCTCCCCCTCTAGCTTGTGCTTGCTTGTTCTCTTTCTCGCTCTCAAATAAGTAAATAAATATTTAAAAAGAAATAAAACGTGGTAAAAATCATGTGAGAGTAAAACATAATTCTTTTTTTAACATATTCTTCGAATTGGGTAAATTTAGCTTAATGACAAATATATGGAACTATTCCTATTTTTCTCTTCTCTGTATGGACTGGCGGAAGCTTTCTCAAGGAAAAACTTTGATGTTTAGGAACGGTTAGCATAGATGCTATATTAAAGGCTTTAAATTAAAGCAACCTCTTTAAGCTTTAAATTTTTGGAAAGCTAAATGTAATTGACAATGATAGCATGAATTGGAAAGGTCTCTTGTTAAAAACCACCCAGTCTAGGAAGGCCTGTGCATCATGCCAAGGTGCTTACAGGATTAACCTGTTCACAATGATCCTTCTCTCTTGCTCTTTCATTTAAGGACCATGGGTCAACAGTTTCTTCATAAATGTACAGTGATAAAATGTATCACTTGTGAAACTGATACAAACATCTTTGGGTTTTGTTATCTCATTACTCAGAATTAGTAACTATTCCAAAGATCCCATCCTGACGTCTTTTCCTTTTTGTTTATGTTCGAAGCAGTAATTTGAAATAAGTTCTCAGACTTGAGCAGACTCAGGAATCTTTGTTCCCGAGGAAAAAAAAAAATAATTGTAATTCTTTCATTACAGTCTTTTTTTTCCCCTTCAGGAATGTAATCAAACATCAGCTGTAAACATCATTTAATATAAGTGAATTAAACCAGCCCACACATTTTATTTTCCTTGAGACATATTGCTGGGAAAGTTGATTTTCAATTTTAAGAAATCAGCATATGCTGAGCCAACTGTCTGTTTTCATTTAAATTGATGGGGGCTGAGACTTGTAAATTATGTTTCATTTTCACTTCTAACATTGTTAGTGTTTTTAACCTGAAGGTAGAAAACCTTGTTCTGCTTTAGATACCTCCTAAATAAATATCTCTAAGTGAGAATATGAGGGGACAATATTTTTAAGGTAGAAAAAGTCAGTAGAGATAGTTTCAGGAAAGAACAGTTCTAAAGTATTAGCACTGCTCTTAATATTATATTAGTTATAATCTTGAACCCTCTGTCATGACATTTATCACCTTTTACTTGCCTTATGCCTTGTCTTTCTCTTTCATTGGGTGATTGGTTCTTTCTACAAGAATGTGTCTTGTTCATCTTATTTGCCAGTTCTTAGCTCATTTCCTGGCCCAAAGCAGGCACTCAATAAATCTGTTGAGTTAATTGATTAGTGAGTCGGAATTATGTGGTGATATAAATGGTCTCCTGTGTTCAAAATATTTTACACATTTGTATGCAGTATGTATGTGTATTTGAGAGTAAAGAGAGCTGTATCTTCATATTGTTGAAAAGTTATATTATTTCTCATGCAGATTTAATTCCTTTAACTAATTTTACATCGACATTGAATTTATGACCAAAATTATGCTATTTTGGTACATACATAGCTTATGTGCTTATGACAATGTAGTTCTAAGATACACGGTGTACAAAAATTGGATAAAAGTATTTTATGTCATTAATTTGTTCACGTGTCATCTAATGCCTGAAACTCATTTTGAAAATTAAAGAGCTGGAAAAATATTACTTTCCCAAAAAGCAATTAATAATTTCATAGCATTTAACTTACAAAATGCTTATTGAGAAAACATTAATTTTAGAGAAAATTTGTGTTAGAGGAAAGGTGTGGGTGGGAAAAAAAGAAATGGCAAGTACAATGCTAGGTGCTTGTTAATGAATTATTTCATTTAATGCTTATTACACCCCTTAGGATGGTTTTATCATCCATTTTATGGGGAAATTGAGATTCAGAGAAGTTTACTAATTGGCCAGGTTCACATAATGGGTTGGGAATGGACTTAAAGTCTTTCTGTTTCCAAATACACAGTAGTGTTTTAGGGACCTGATCTATTATTTATATGAAAAAACAACTAACCTTGATGTTTATGGAACTTTATTTAAATAAAGCCCTCAGGATTTCTAATTGTTTCCTAAGTCCGAAAAATTCCAATAAAGAGCAGGGCAGTCTAACTCTGAACAATTTAAATTAAACACTTTAGATTTAAATGCTAATTTCTTTTCAAATAACATTAAGAGTTAGAGTTACTGTGAATTTCTACGGAGGATCAGGGCTATGAATCAAATTTACATGCAGTGTATCCCACCGATCATATTTGCAAGCTAAGTACAAGAGCTTCACCTCTTTCTCCCCAGTGACTTATCTCCTTTTTTGGGCAATGAATGGAACTCCTCCAGAAAGTCTTCTTACTGTTTGCTCTTGCTTCTTAACATTTCAAGAATTTTTGCTGTTTTTGAAAAGTATCTAACCCGCACTCCCTGAGCATCTACAAATGTGATGATGTGGTAGGCATGGTAGCTAGGTAAATAAGAAGATGCACCACAATATGGACCAGCCCTTCCAGTCCAGTAGTGAACAAAACTCAGGGAAACAAGAGATTGTTATGAGGTGTGGAGAAAGCAAAAACCAAAGGCTGCATCAGATGTGACATTGGAGCATAGGGGCTGGCTGAGCAGCTCTGCCTGAAGAGGTGATTTATATGTGGGCATTTATTCCCCCATGAAGCCAAAGGAAAGGAAACCCCAGGATTAATGTATTCAAAGGTCATGATGAGAAATGAGGGACAGCAGGGAGAGAATCTCAGAGAGGTATTCGGAGGTAGTATTACCAAACTGCCATTAATATATTTCATTATATGGGTGAGGAAACAAGGCTCAAAAATATTACGTAACTTGCTCCGTGTGACAAAATTAGTAAGAAGCCAAGCCAGGGTTTGATGAAAGTCTGTTTGACTCAGATTTTTAAACTCTACTTCCTAAGAGGTATTTTATTATAATTTCATCATATATTTTAATTTTTATCACACTTCAAAAACAAAAACAAAACCATAAGTCACCTAAAGTTCCAGGAATATGGCCGAGTTTGTGCAGTTATTTCTAGCTGACCTTGGCATTCAGACAAAATTCTCCCCAAGTAGAAAAGTGCTATCATATTCCTGGCACTTCACTGTGTCACCATTTGAGGGTGCTCTCAAATTCACTGCAAGGGAAACAGGGTTAGAGAACAGAGGGACAACTGCCCCCAAGTCAATGAGAGCACTTACTGGTACCATGACTTCACAATCTGTACTTTTAATTATGAATAACTAAATGCAAATGAACAAAAACATGTACTGTTTAACCGATACCCATCCTGACCCAGTCTTGTTTACAACATCCTTGCTCCATCAGAATAATTTGAAATCTTGATGAAGTGATCATGAAGTTTTACATTCTTTAAATTGGATTGAAGTGTCTAAATGGTCCCTGAAGGAACCAGTGATGTTTTGGCTCTTCTGTACATACAAACTTCCATACTTGGAGGATTGTAACAACCCAGATTACTTCCAGGCTTCCAATGATTAAGTAGCTATGAACCTCAGCCAATAGCCTCCTCTGGAATAGGGCTCAGGTATGTCTTAGAAGCCTCAAGGATAATCAAGTGTTGCTTCCTGTTATCCCCACGCCTTGATTTCCCTTTTTCCAAGCAAGGAACGGAAGGAGTTTGAAAAGCCTATCCAGGTTGGCTCCTCTTACAGCCCATGATTTTTTGTTACGTGAGGGGAAGGGGCAGAAAAAAAACCCTGACAGAATGCTCTGTGACCTGGATTTTAGCTTCTCTCTCCCTTCTCTGTATAAAATTATTTACTGTAACCAGCTGCAAGGAGAAAAGTTGATCAGTGGCTGCTTTTCCAGAAAGCACTTTTCCACACCCAGTTTTCATGTCACACGCATGCAGTATTATTTTGAACAGTTATTTAGGTGGGTCACAAAAATGCATCTCTAAACAAAGCGTTCAGATATTTTCCTATATGCAAACCCAATGGGCATTTGGGTTACGGGGCATTTTCTGTGGTTCAAACATGTAGTATATTGCCCAAATAGACTCGTGCCATTCCTTCAAAGGATAGTGCATTTACATCCATTTTTCCCACGCCTATTAATATGTGAATGATAAGTCTCATATGTCACAACTTGTAGTTTCCTTTTAAAGGGATTCCCATATTTATATTTACCCAATGTAATAAAAAAGAAATCCCCTGAGAATACAACAATGGTCCATATTTATTGAGCATCTATTCTGTGCTGGGCTATGTGTGAAACACTTTGTTTGCAATATCTCATTCAGTCTTCACAACATCCCATGAGGGATTTGCCTTTTTTTCTTGTAAGGATAAGAGAGCATGTTTAACTATTTAAGTAATTTGTCCTCATTGACACAGCCGGCCATGAGAAAACCAGAGGAGCCAGGAGATTTAAGCCCATGTTTCATTATTACCTCACAGCTTAAATTTTGAAATTTAATTGCCCTAGGAAACTCCTTGTATGCTTATGTTTTTAAGGTTCCCTTTCTAACATCCAAGGGCATTAAAGGGATGTGCAGCTCCTCTTTTCCTGTTCTCCTACTCATCTAGACCTTGATCTGCAGGATGGAAAATTGCTTTGGCTTTATGTGACCTTGATGCCCTTTGTATCTGACACAGTGTTAGGTCATATCTTGATCAACTTTGAAAGCATATTATAAAGATTGTTAGTTTTTAACAGAGTCCAAACTATGACTACATAACAGTGGAGCAATTGTGAAAAATAAAAACAGTATTCATTTTCATTTCCTGAATTTTTCAGAGGCATAAAGTAGCAGTAGAAGGGTAAGCACATTCATTCCTGACACACATATTGAGTTGCTACTGTGTGCTTTCAGGAGCAAAAGCTTTGAGTACTAGGTGTGTATGAACTCAGTGAGCCTCAATGATGCTTGCTTAATATATCCTGAAGCAGATTATTCTGTTCTCCTTAGGTTTCTGCCAGATAGTATCCAGCACCCAAAAAATCTTTAGAGAAGCAAGAAGTCCAGAATAAATAGAACTATCATGGAAACATGTATAGGGATAGAATTAAAGAAACAGTAAGATCTAGAAAAAAACTGAAGACAAGAGGAGGTTTTTTTTGTAATAATGCATATTTTTAAAGGCTCTAGAATATATAAAATCACACTCAAAAAGATTAGACTTTTAGTTGCAATGTGCTTTGCCTTTTTTACACTTAAATTATTCTTTTAAATTCAGGTTATTCATCTCCCAAGATGAATATAATTTAACTAAATCTTTCATTATGAGAGACTTAGGCATTACTCACTCATTGATATGATCAAAAGCATCTTATTTCTCTCAAAAGAAGAGAAACGAAGGCTATTTTTCTAGCATTGTCCTAGAGTCACGTTCTCTTGCCTTATTAGCATTTTATTTCAAGCAATAGATTAAACAGAAATGCTTGTGATTGAGTGAAGATTAATTATAGGGTATGGGAGTATTAGAACCTATTTTATTTTCCTGAATAGTGTCTTTGGCTGTTTTGTTATCCAAAAGGGAGTCAGTGGGGAACAAAGATCGTGACACATTTAGTAATATTCACGATGCACACCCCCTCACTAGACTGTCAAAGGGCTGGGCTCATCACAGATTTTGAGGCTGTGATGTGTTATTGTTGCTTTTGCTGCTACACCCTTGGAGGCACCTCTCTTGATGTGTGACTTGGCATTGGGAGTGTGAAAGCTCCCAGGAGGTTGTTAATCCAGAGTCTGTGTACGAGTCAGTGAGGCATAGCTGGCAGATGCAGATTTCAGCCTGGGAATTTTTACGATATTTCTGACTACCTTAGAGTGTACAGTAGTATCTTTTATGGAGGAGTTTTACTAATTATTTAAATAATAAGTGCTGACTATAATTTCATCATAGCTTTCTTGTATACATTCTGTGTTTAAACAGCATTTCTAGTGGGCATAGTAGGGAGAAGCAGTATGGCTTGGTAACAAAAGGCACAAGATTTGAAGCCAGTCTGCCTTGGAAAATTACCAAGCCTCGATTTTCCCATCTGTAAAATGGAGATTATAATAGTATCTATCTCAGGGAGACTGGGTGGCTCAGTCGTTAAGCGGCTGCCTTCGGCTCAGGTCATGATCCCAGGGTCCTGGGATCGAGCCCCGCATCGGGCTCCCTGCTCCGCGGGAAGCCTGCTTCTCCCTCTCCCACTCCCCCTCCTTGTGTTCCCTCTCTCACTATCTCTCTCTCTGTCAAATAAATAAATAAAATCTTTTAAAAAAAAATAGTATCTATCTCATAAGGTTGTTGAGTGAATTAAATGAGTTAATACATATAAAGTATTTCCAGAAATGTCCAGCACATAATAAACACTCATTAATTGCTTGCTTTTATTATTTTATTCCTAATTAACGTGTTCTAGAAACAGGATTAGATACTGAGAACCAACTAATTTACAGATATTTATTGTGTATCTGGGTGCCTTTGCCAACATTAGGTATCATGAAGAATACAGCAAGATGAGCCACTTAGACTCCTAGGAGCTGGCAATAGAAGAAAATAAAATAAATAATGGTGTAATTCAAACTCTAAGTTCACTGGTGGATAGAAGAAAGAAGAGGCTGCTGTGAGCTGGAATAATCAGATAAGATTCACTGTGTGCTGAACTTGAACTGACCCAAGAAGATTTAGAAATTTTAGTTTAAAACTTAAATTTGAAAGTGATACCACCCTATATAAGACCTTTCTATGCCCCTTGCTCCTACAGCAAGTTCTCTAAGGTTGAAACTGCTGATTTTCCAGCAGTTTCCCATCCTATTCCATCAGAATCTCTAATATAAGATTACAGTACTTAGGAATCTGCATTTGTGTGGAACCCAAGTAATTTTTATCAAACAATGGAGATTCTATCTCTGAGAACTGCAAACTTCTTAAGGCCCTTGTTTTGACTCTATGTACTTCATTTCAGCCAGTCTTGTCCTTGAACTTTGAGAAGCCCCAAAATGGAACAGTTTTCCTCAGCACCTGGCTTGGCCCTTCTTTTGTGAAGAAGCCACCCTTTACTGATCAGCTTTCCTCATTCTCTGTCTCTTATTAAGACTTCTGGGATCTTTTTGAGCAAGTTGTACGTTCACCGCAAAATTGAGAGGAAGATACAGAGGTTTCCCATATACCCCCTATGCCTCCACACATGCATGGCCTCCCCCATTATCAACATCCCCCACTACTGTGGTTCATTCGTGACAGTGGATGAACCAGTATTGCAATATCATTATTACCCAAAGTCCATAGTTTCCCTTAGGGCTCACTCTTGGTGTTGCGTTCTGTGGGTTTAGGTACATGTATGACCTGTATCCACCACTTATAGTATCTTACTGAGTGTTTTCACTGCCCTAAAAGTCCTCTGTGCTCATCTGTTCTCTCCCCTAAACCCCTGGCAACTGCTAATATTTTTACTCTATCCATAGTTTGGCCTTTGCCGAATACTGTATACTTGGAATCATACAGTATGCACCCTTTTCAGATTGGTTTCTCTCAGTCATATGCATTTAAGGTTCTTCCATGTCTTTTCATGGCTGGACAGCTGAGTTCTTTTTTAGCACTGAATAATATGCCATCATCTGGTTGTACCACAGTTCATCCATTCACCTACTGAAAAATGTCTTTGTTACTTCCAAGTTTTGGCAATTATGAATAAAACTTCTATAAACATCTATGTGTAGGTTTTTGTGTGGATATAACTTTCAACTCTTTTGGGTAAATATTAAGGAGTGTGACTGTTGGATCATAAGGTAAGGGTATATTTATTTCTATAAGAAACCACCAAACTGTCTTCAGTGTGGCCATACCAGTTACATTCCCATCACCAACGAATGAGCATTTCTGTTGGTCCACATTCTCACCAGTGTTTGATATTGTCAATGTTCCAGATTTTGGCCCATTTTTAAAAACTGTTTGTTTTCTTTTTCTTTTTTTTTTTTTAATTTTTTTTCAAAGATTTTATTTATTTATTTGAGAGAGAGAGAGAGACAGCGAGAGAGGAAACACAAGCAGGGGGGAGAGGGAGAAGCAGGCTTCCCGCGGAGCAGGGAGCCCGATACGGGGCTCGATCCCAGGACCCCGGGATCATGACCTGAGCCGAAGGCAGACGCTTAATGACTGAGCCACCCAGGTGCCCCAAAACTGTTTGTTTTCTTATTGTTGAGTTTTAAGATTTCTTTGTGTATTTTGAACAACAATCCCTTATCAAATGTGTCTTTTCCAAGTGTTTTTCCCATCCAGTCTGTGGCTTGTCTCATCATTCTCTTATTTTAATGCTGACCCTGAACACTATTCCACTGTAACACTTATCTTGCTGAGTTATAATTGTTCACAGTTTTATGTCACCAAACTATTAAATTTCACATTGAACGTCCTCTTAGTCTCACCTTCACATTTAGTTAATACTCAATAAATCGGTTGATTGTGACACATTAGACATCTTACAATCATCTGAGCTCCTTGTCTTGAGCAGATTTCTAGACTCTGTGGCTCAGATACTCTGATTTCATAGTTGAAATGAGCATTTGTAATGAGCATGTAAATAGTTCACCATTCTTTTAAAAAAAACAACAAAAAAAACCAAACAAATGTGAAAAAGGTAGATGAATGGAAGTGTCACAGAGCTGAGGAAACACTTTTAGGAGGGAGAATAAATAAGCATGGCATGTACAAGATAAAAGAGATTTGCTGTGCTAGATGCAGTAGCTATGGGAAAAAAATAGAGTTAGTAGGGTAAAATTATGGATGTCCTTGAGGAGTCATCAGAGGAGTTTTGAACTGAATGTGACTCTTTGCGTGAAGTGGTAATTCTGAAGTAGGAGAATGAGCAAGGATGGTGCCCCCAGTAGTTTTCATGGCAAGTGTTTGGGGGCGATTGGATTACATGACCTCTCAAGTATCTCTTAACACTGAAATCATATAGTGCTATCATTCATGAAATTGTAGATATTGAGGTGTATTAGTTACATAGTTTGTGTTCATGGGGTAATGTTTTCTACTTGAATAAATTTTAGTTAAATACTTAAATTTTATATAAATGAGAATTTTTGCTCATAAATGGCTGCATGCAATAATGAATCGGTATGTGGAAAGTGTGCTTAAGTTTTGAAATAATAGGCTGAAGTCAGGTAGCATCAGCTCATGAGAGCCAATTGTTACATTTTCAGAGATTTTGAGAGCCTACTGTTAAGCATAGACATTAGTGAATTATATAAACCTGCAAGTAAATAAATTATATGTAAAGCAAGGGTAATCTATACTCAAAACTCATTACTCTCTAATTCTTTTACTACATTTTACTATACTCTTGGGGTTAAGTTAATATATCTGTATGGTAGAAATATCATGTAAGGAAGTGATACTGCACATGTCTTCCCAACTCCACATTTAGTGGTGTTACACTGGGAGCTTGAAATCAGACAAGGTCGTGATATTTAGACCATGGAAATTGCCAAACCCTACAAATCAGGCCTTATTGCCCCCAGAGAGCCAACTAATAAGCATAAATATTTACCAGTACACCAAGGATGACACGTATAGAAAGATCTCATTGTTTTGAGGGAGAGATTTGCTTTGGTCCATGACATAATTTAAAAGGTTGTCCATTCAGTAATGCTCCCTTCCAGCATGAACCCCTTCCCCCATGTCCCCATGTAAGACCAGAAATGGGGATATTTTTAAGTTCCACAAGTGAACTGCTTTAGTTCTAAGAACAGAGAGCTGGTGCCTTGTGTGTCCTTCAGTGTAGGCTCCTTTCAAAAACATCTCAGAACCTTTAAAAAAAAAAAAAAATTACCTCCAGAGTCTCATACATATGCCTCTATTTTATTGTCTTTTATAGCTTTTCAAATTACTAGAATTTGAAGACTTTTGCAATCTGTCTTGCAAAGGAAGGAGAATGTAGCCGTGGATGAAGTAAACAATGGTTTAGTTCTCCTTTAACTGTATAAAATCATTCTTCATCTTTGTGGAAATAAGAAAATGAAATGTTTTGTTTAGTCAAGAACAATGGCAAGATCTTTCTAACAGCCTCTCTTCTTACAGTATGGGGGCTTCTTTAAGGTTATAGTTCTGTAAGAATCAAAGAATCTTCTTCTTCTGAGGGTCCCCAAAGAAGCAAACTGTGCTCTTGAATGTTATTTTATGTGCTTTTGTATGATGATGTGGCTGAGCATTCTTCAGGGATTTCTGAATTTCACAGGTATATGCCTTTGAGAGTCATAATCCTTACTTAAGCAGACATCTATTTAAGGAAAGATTCTGGACAATTTCCCTTTCAGGGTATTTTAAAAAAATTCAGAAAGCTGTTCACCAGCCTGTGGCAAATTTGTTGTGAGAAGTGTGGCTTCTCAAGGACAGTGCTATAGCTTTGATTCAAGCTGATATAATTAAAGTGTAAACATACCAATTAGTTTGTTTTCATTAAATGTAGATGCAGATAGAATAATGAAATTCATTGAGATCAAATAAATATTCTTACTCTGAAATGAATGGCAATGGAATGTCCAGAAACATAAAAACAAAGACCCAAACATCACCAGAGAGACATTGAAGGTAAATGGGAATATCCTTGGGAATAGCGTGATTTATAGTGTTTCCAAGCTTGGTCCTCAGACCCCAGGAGAATTGAATTTCTAACACTAAAATTTTGGCTGTCTGCCCTTAACCAACTGTAGCAAACTGGACTAGGATAGTCAGAAAATTGGCATTTTTTTCAGAGTCCTCAGAAGATTTTTATGCACACTAAAGTTATAACCTGCTGATTTAGAAACTGTAACTGAAAATTTCCCTCAATTTCTTCAACTGCAGAGTGGAGAGAGTAAAAGCAGTGTTGTTAGAGGATCGAATGAGTCTATATATATAAAGTGGTTAGAACAATGTGCTATTTTCGAGTAAGTACAATGTTATTGGCTGTTATCGCTACTGTTGTTCTTGTTTTGACTTTTGTCAAGAGATTGTACTACCTGGAATGGAAATGAAGGAGAATGCTTCTAGTCATCACAACTATCAGATGCCTTAAATACCATGCTAAAGCCAACACACAGCGGAAGTGCTATCCTCAATTTAATACAGTCTTGGATATTGAATATCCATCCTAATGATATTCATAGCTTCCTATTGTACATGCAGATTTTTGGTTTAAACAGTTCATTTTTTTCTTGTAAAGATATATTTACTAGAGAGAGAGAGCGCGAGCGTACATGTGCACATATGTGGCGGTGGGGGGAAGTCGAGGGGGTGCAGGCAGAGGAAGAGGCAGAGAGAAACTTAAGCAGACTCTGAACTGAGAGCAGAGCCTGACACAGGGCTCAGTCTCACAACCCTGAGATCATGACCTGAGCCAAAACCAAGAGTCAGATGCATAACCAACTGTGCCACCCAGGTGCCCCTCAAACACTATTTTTTTTTGAGAGGGTTACATTTATTTTCATATCTTCAGAAATGTTACGAGTCATTCTAGAAATCATAGCTGTCTTGCATGTAGAATTCAATTTTTATATTCTTTACAAACAAATGGCATTTATAAAAAATAATGATGGGGTAACAGTGAGTCATAAAATGAGATGGTCATTTACATGAGTTCTTTTAGCGACTCAGCTCTTCACTGGATTTACAGGTCCCTGAGGCAGGAAGAATGTGTGCTGTGCTGAGTGCACCGCTCTGTGAGTGAGAGTTTATTTGTATCGTCTACTGGACAGTGCGCACTCCGTCCAAGTGAAGGTCATGCTGGTGGAGTGCACTACAGGGCACGAAGTGAATGAAGGCTTGATGCAGGGAGGGCACAAAATGACAAAATCTGCTGGGATCATTTATCATGATTCAGCTGGGGAAGAATGAAGGTGGGGAGCATTTTCCTCTAGTTCTCCATAGGTGGCACACACATCATTTGTGCATGGCAATTAGCTTAAGAAGAACAAAGATGAAAAGGTTTTATCCCTAAGAAAAGAGTGCTCTCCCCACACCCTCTTCTTATGCTAAATTTTTATCAATGCCTAATGATAGTATACTTAACTCCATGACAGTCTTTCAGAAGAATGATGAAAAATGATCCCAGAATGAGAGTGCCAAGCTGGTGATGATTTCATGTAGTTTCTGACATGTGTTTAGTAGGCACGCAGTTTGGAGTTCTGTTATGTTTAAATAAATGGCCTTGTATTTATCATTAGAGTTTTGTGTTTTGCATGAAGGGTCATGAATTGGAATCACCAAATCAAATACATTTTCCTATATTCTAATGACATGTTGGAGACATTGAGACGTTTGTATTTTAAATAATTCCTCCTCAGATCTATTTTCTAAGATACATAAAAATTTGGATGTGAGTAGATTCTGATGTGCTTCACATGACACAGAATGTGTTGCAATGAAATTTAAGATTTTTATAAAAGCATATTAGATGGAAGTTATTAAAAGATATGTGGGGGCAAATAGAATGTACCTCAATCTAAATGACATGAAATGGTTTCTGGATCAGCTTGCTTAGTTATTTAACAAACAGCACTAATTATGTGTCAGTATATGGCACCTGGAACGTACAATATAAATGCTTGAAACAGCAAGTAACGTGTAGCCCTTTTAGATAGCTCCTATTAATAGCTACGTTTTACAGATGAGGAATTTGAGGCACAGAAAGGTTAATTACCTTTCCTAAGGTCACATAGCCTACTAAGTATGATCCATGGAGGTCTTCCACAGGAGTTTGTTAAAATCTGAGGAAATAGCTTTTTAGCCCTGGTAAACAACTTATCTAGCTGTGGCCCACTAGGTTAATTCAGTAAACTTATAGGCAGGAGTAAGGTTGAACACTAAAACAAATTCTTCAGTTTTCATGGCTTGAAGGGCTAAGTGAGGCAGGGATGTCTGGCAGACACCTACTGTGTCTTTTTCCCTGTGCCCTTTTTAGCAACTCCTTTCTCATCCTGTAGCTTCTTAAAAAAAAAAAAAAAAGAGAAATAAAACAAAAAATAAAGCAAAAACAAAAAAACTACTACCTATTTTTAATTTCTTTCAGTTGATTTGGTTGTGTAATAATTATTTAGCTATTATAAATTCATTTCATTTGGCTCACTATGCTCTGTTTATGCTGTAAGTTTTCATTTTCCCTGTAATAAACTAATTAGGTTAGATTATTTGTGGAACCAATGTTTTTACAAGTTTCTCTTAGAGACACTTATAAAATTGTGGTTACATATGATTATGCAAAAATAATTTTATGGATATAATAGGTAGATTTAAAAAATATTAAAAATACAAAAAATTCAAAGATTAGTATAATAAACACACATGTAGACCATTTAAAATCAAATTTTTATTTTGCCATACTTATTTTATATTTAAAAGTTATACATAATGTTGAAATTCTTTTTATTCTGCATCCTGATCCAGTTACCCTTACACAGTCAACCGCTATCATGCAATTAATATGTATACTACCTACTCAGTTTTATGTTGCTTTTACACACACACATACAATATTATATAATATCTTATATGGTTTTAAATTTTACACAAATTGCATATCATGAAAGTATCTTCATGCTTCTTTCACTCAACAGAATTTTTTTTTTCTCCAGTCCATGACTATACACTCTTTTACTTGTCTGTGCCTTATTGGTGGTTATGTAGATCATTTTAAACTTTTTAGCATCAAAAAGAGTGCCCCGGAACATACTAATGAAGGTGAGGAGAGTTGTCTGTGTCTGTCTCAGAGATGATCCCAAGCAAATAGGACTGTGCAGTCAATGACTATGTGTGAAATGAATAAATGAATGACTGTCGCCATGATCACCAGTGTCGTGTTTGCTCATGCACATGTGAGAAGTTGCTCTGAGGGACCTGACCAGAAGTGGAATTGCTGGGTCTTAGAGTCAGTAGGATTACTGATTACCCTATATAATGTTCAATTACACTCTGAAATGTCTAAGTTCACCACCCCCCCATAGTCAGCCTGTGGCGGTTTTCTGTTTGTCACATTGTCACAGTACCATTCTATCAGATTTTTTGAAATACCTATTGGTTAGATGAGAGTTTTGTCCTTATTATTTTAATTATTTACCTTTTTTTCCTGCTAGCACAGTGGTATATCTTTTCATTAATCATTTTTGTCCTGTGAGCTCTTGCATCTGATTTAAGCAGGACTATTATAACTTTGTTATATTTCCTTAAAATATATTCTTATGTCACAGAAGGACTAAATGCAGATTGACAGTATCCATGCCAAACTTTTTGCGGTTTAAATTCTTAGATGATAAATAGCTTTAATCATTAAGTATCTCACAGTGCACAGTAAAATATTAATACTGAACTAGTCACTCAAAAATTCTTTAAACAATTATCATCCTTCTTTACCTATAATAATTACAACTTCAAATATAGATTATGAGTACTATGTCTGAAAATAAAAGTCTTGTCCACTAATTTTATTATACCTGGAGCATAAATCTTAGTCCCTTGCTCAGAACCTCAGTCTCCTAGTTTCAGTAATTGTGAAATTAACTTCATGTACAGTT
This sequence comes from Neomonachus schauinslandi, assembly GCF_002201575.2. Taxonomy (NCBI): domain Eukaryota; kingdom Metazoa; phylum Chordata; class Mammalia; order Carnivora; family Phocidae; genus Neomonachus; species Neomonachus schauinslandi. The sequence continues at coordinate 42,103,893 of NC_058409.1, read as the reverse complement.
CTTTACCCAAAGGATACAAAAATACTGATTCAAAGGGGCACAAGCACCTCAATGTTTATGGTAGCATTATCAACAATAGCCAAATTATGGTAAGAGCCCAAATGTCCATCAACTGATGAACGGATAAATAAGATGTGGGATATATATGCAATGGAATATTAGTCAGCCATCAAAAGAATAAAATCTTGCCATTTGCAATGACAGAATGGAGCGAGAGAGTATTATGCCAAGGGAAATAAGCCAGTCAGAGAAAGACAAGTATCATATGATTTCACTCCTGTGTGGAATTTTTTTAACAATTTTATTTATTTATTTGAAATAGAGCAAGAGTGAGAGAATGAGAGAGCACAAGCTGGGGAGTGGGGAGGGGCAGAGGGAGAAGCAGACCTTCCACCGAGCAGGAGCCCAACATGGGGCTCGATCTCAGGACCCTGGGATCATGACCTGAGCCAGAGGCAGACACTTAACCAGCTGAACCACCCAGGCGCCTCTCATATGTGGAATTTAAGAAACAAAGCTGATGAACATAGGGGAATGAAAAAAAAAAGTGAGCAAAGCAAACCATAAAATAGACTCTTAACTGTAGAGAACAACCTGAGGATTGCTGGAGGGGAGGTAGGTGGGGGAAGGAGTAGACAGGTGATGGGTGTTAAGGAGGGCACTTGTTTTGATGAGCGTTGGGTGTTGTATGTAAGTGATGAATCACTAAATTCTCCTGAAACTGATATTACACTATATATTAACTAGCTAGAATTTAAATAAAAACTTTAAAAAAGTTATAGACAGTTCTTTGACGGTTAAACTTACTCTGTTAACGGCCATAGAGCAAATACATACTGATGCTATTATATTTTTAAAATTAGGGGTGCCTGGGTGGCTCAGTCTGTTAAGCATCTGGTTCAGGTCATGATCCCAGTGTCCTGGAATCAAGCCCTGCATCAGGCTCCCTGCTCAGTGGGGAGTCTGCTTATCCCTCTCCCTGTGCCCCTACCCCCAACTCGTACTCTCTCTCTCTCACTCACTCTTTCTCAAAAAGATAAATAAAATCTTTAAAAAAATAAAATTAAAGCCCATTGGACAGTGTATCAGTCTTTATCAGTGCTTGTTGGGCAGGATAAATTCAATAGGTTAATATCCTATTATCTGTAACAGCACTAGTAAGGTTTAAATGAGCAACATAAAAAAACTTTGAATTTTCTTTAAAAAACTTAGGTAACTTTAATAGTCATTTGCAAATTTGTATTAATGCAGTTCTCTGATATGTAAACATTGAGAGGGAAGGGGAGGAAGGGTTGAGGCAGACAGACAAAAACAGACAGACAAAATGAGATCATTGAGACTGTAAAGACAGAAAAAGATTATGACACTATGGAAAAGAATGAGTATAGTGGAAATAGATGGAGTTGGAGACAATGAGGACTTTATTGTTCATTACTTATATTCTACCCAGGAAGACTTAATTTGTTACGACTTTTGGCTCCTGGTAACAGTTTATACCCTAAAAGCAGTAGGAAAAAGTATTTCTATACTGACTGTTGTTAAAGCAGGTCCAGGTAACAGAAGTCAAATTCAGAGTCACTGGAGAAAACTTTGAGAAAAACCTGATGAAAATGTACTTGACTTTGATGTTATAACTGATGAAGAACAGTGCAGTCCAGTATGAGCACTCATGAAAGATTACACAAACAATCATAAGCGTCACTTCTCTGTTTCTTCTTCTTTACCCAAGATAATTTCGTGAGAACTGCTAATGAATAAAATTTCAACATTATGTCAGCTTTATAAGCATTTCTCTAAACTATCCTCCATGGTTGAGATACCGCAAGGAGTAATGTATCCATAATATACAAAAGCAGGAAGATGTATAGTGTATAAATAGTATGTTATCAATTAAAAATCTCTGGAATAATTCTGTACTGACAGTGATGAAGACATGAGAACAGAGCTTGTATTAGGTTAGGAAATAAACTAGAAAGTATGGGTAGGTAGTAGCAAGTTGTTCACAATCCATTCTGATTGTGATTCCCGGCCAGCTTTTAGGTAGAGCCTCAACCAGAGCAGTTTACTCCAAGCAGGGCGGTGGGGGGGAGGGGGGAAATGCAGACAATTTGAAGGGAGTGGAGAGATTATAAGAAAGTATGATGAGGGGCGCCTGGGTGGCTCAGTTGGTTAAGCGACTGCCTTCGGCTCAGGTCATGATCCCGGAGTCCTGGGATCGAGTCCCACATCGGGCTCCTGGCTCGGCGGGGAGCCTGCTTCTCCCTCTGACCCTCTCCCCTCTCATGCTGTTTCTCTCTCTCTCTTTCTCTCTCTCAAATAAATAAATAAATTAAATCTTTAAAAAAAAAAAGAAAAGAAAGTATGATGAAAGAGTTGAAAGGTTATGCAACAGAAGAGTATTTACAGCCTGGCTAAATAAATGAATGGACATATGCATTTTCCTATTTTTAAATAAAATTTAAATTATTTTTACTTTATTTTTATTTACTTTATTTTTATTTAGTTACTTTATTTTTTTTATTTTTTTATTTTTTTTTTTTTTAAAGATTTTATTTATTTATTTGAGAGAGAGAGCACACGAGAGTGGGGAGGGTCAGAGGGAGAAGCAGACTCCCCGCCGAGCAGGGAGCCCGATGCGGGACTCGATCCCAGGACTCCAGGATCATGACCTGAGCCGAAGGCAGACGCTCAACGACTGAGCCACCCAGGCGCCCCTAGTTACTTTATTTTTAAAAGAGAATAAACACTTCAAGGGAAAGAGAATTAAGGGGTGATACTAAGAGCAATTATGAGAATTACTGGGACAAAATAAAGATTTCTTACCAAGAAGAATTTCCTGGGAGTATAATCTGTCAGAATGCAGAAAACTTTCCAAATATAGTTAATAAGGCTTGTCATAAAAAAATAAAAAGAATTTCCTTAAGACATATGTAGATTGGTAAGACACCCATAGAAAAGAGCGTGAGAATCATTCCATGTACTGCAGAGGAAAAGCAGAGTGGGACTACTGTATCTTCTCATCTGTAACTCCTATTAGAGAACATACTACAGAACCCTCTGAGGAGGCCGTAGATCTAAATGCTAATAGATTCTGACTTGGCGTTTCTGCCCATGATTAGCTGTGAGCAAGGGCAAATTACGTCAGCTTTCTACATCTTAGTTTCCTGGTCTGGAAAATAGGGTACCTTAATAGGCTAGTGTTATTATCAATTATAAACTCTGTAAAAATCTTAGCTGATGCCTGGGGCTGTCAGCCCCCCTACCTACCCACGGTGGGTAGTGGTTGGTTAACCCGTTGCTTTAGGAGGTAATTGAAAGTAAGAGCTGTGACTTTAAAATATAAAAATAATCAGAATAGAAATATTGATGAGAAATTTTGCTTTCTCCCAAAAGCAGTATTAGAACTACACAGATGGAGTATTTTCCCCACAAAAGTTAATTGAAATACGACATTCATAGAATTTACAATAGCAGTGCTGATATCTGTAAAGTGTATCATTAGACTGGGTCTTATGACTTCATTTTTAAGAATGACATTAAGTTAAATATTATATTTTGTTACTTTAGATTAACCTTTTCTCTCCCCTGTTATAAGAAAATGTAGAATTGGGGCACCTGGGTGGCTCAGTTGGTTGAGTGTCTGCCTTCAGCTGAGGTCATGATCCCAGGGTTCTGGGATGGAGTATTGGGTCAGGCCCCCTGTGCCACGGGGACCCTGCTTCTCCCTCTGCCTCTGTCTCTCTGTCTCTGTCTCTGCTTCTCAAGAATAAAATAAAATCTTTAAAAAATAAGAAAATGTAGAATTGTGTTACTGAGACTTTGAAAAATTGGGGTGTAATAAGCATCCTCATTGAATTATTACTTGCTGAATTTAGAGTTCTACCTTTGCAAAAATCCCCACATTTTATTTTGGATAAAGAGTAAGTTCTCTCTAGGAATGGAGGTTTCAGAAGCCTTTGTTGTTTCTTCTATCATATTTTAAATGAAGGTTTTCCTACTTTCCTGCCTCTCTGATATAAACCCCTCCTGCACTTTTAAGCTAAACTGACAAGGTCCCCTCTTGGTGGTAAAACTCAGCTGACTTCTCCACAAAATCGCTCTTGCCTTATCCCAGTCTCAAGCCCCCACTTGAATTCTTCCCACTTCTGTCAGTACTGAGCCAGCACAGCTCTGCTCAGTTGTGTAATTGTTTATATACTTGTGACGTGTTTGCATGCATGTATTTACCCTATCCCCATCCAGATTCAGAAGCTCTCAAGGAGATAAAGCACATCCTGTCTTTCCCTAGTAATTCCCAAAGCACTCAGTGCCATGCTGTGCCCACAGAAGGGAATGGGTAAACCCACTGCAGTTGACTGGAGCCTCCCCCTCCGCCCCAATTCCCAGAGGTGGTCTTCAGCAGAGCTCTGGCTAAAGTAATTGAAGCTTGGGATGTGTATTATCATTATGCTAATGGTTATTACTTCCTTTATTTTTGAAGAAATGGTTGTTGGGATCCAAGCTAACTATGTGATTTTCTGCATTCCGCTGAGCAATTCTCAATTAGAAGCTGCTTCTCAGTCTTCTGCTCTCCTAGGTCACCCTTCTCTCCCCAGAAGGATGAGAGGAAATTGCAGTATTTACACTGAGATGGATGAGCCTTGAGCACTTGAGCCCTGGGGCTGCTTCTGGACTAATGCTTCTGTTCAGCTTCTCCCAGATTTTTCAACAAAAGCTGTCAGAAACCAAATTTGTGCCTGAAGAGCAACTTCATCTATGATTTCCCTTTCTTTCTCTACTCCCTGCCATGTTTCCTGCTATCTGGAAACTTCTCAGCCAAGTTTGCCAAGACTCTTGGCACCAATAGTTCTTTTCCTCTCTCAAATTCTATATTCTTCCTTGGCATGTTAGTTTGTTTTTCAGGAAACTCTATTTTCATAAAACTACCCAGGAATCGGTGTTAGGCTTTCTGAAGTGAAATAACTTCAAAGCATGTGTTTCAGCAAAAGAGGAGCCTTTTTTTTTTTTCCCCCTGGAAGAATTCAGATTTTCTGTTTATGGAGAAGAGTTCCTAGGAATTTTGGCTTAGCTGGAAGTATTAAACACATTTACTTATTTCCTCAATATTAATTTTTCTTCCTGGGTCTGCAGGGGTAAAGGTTAGTAGTTAAGGGCTCTGATGCTGGTTCAGACTCTAGCTTCGCCATTTTAGGGAAGTTCCTTTTCTTCCGTGGATTTCCACTTCCTCTTGTATAAAATGATGAGTACAGTGGGCAGATGAAAGTGTTGCTCTTTAAACCACCTTTGGAGGGCGACTGGGTGGCTCAGTTGATTAAGCGACTGCCTTTGGCTCAGGTCATGATCCGGGAGTCCCAGGATTGAGTCCCTCATCAGGCTCCCTGCTCAGCAGGGAGTCTGCTTCTCCCTCTGACCCTCCCGGCTCTCGTGCTCTGTCACTCTCTCTCTCTCAAATAAATAAATAAAATCTTTAAAAATAATAAAGCACCTTTGGAGACTAAAATGCTACGATTCTACCATTGAATTCACAGCTTTTCAATACCAGACAAGACCTAGCATTAGTGTTGATGATTACATATTTAGGGATATTCTTGATTAAAAAAAGAGAGAGAGAGAGTCCAATGAAAAATGAAAACTTCTGGGCCAGTGCTACTGACTTACAGTCAGGATGACTTTCATGTCCTAAGTAGATGCAAGTGGAACATTCATTCATTGAGGCTTAGGTAATACCTCTTTTGTCAAGATTAATCACTTATTTTTAAATTAGTTATTGTGAATTGACATAGCCAATGTGACTCTTTATAGCTCTGAGGTTCTTTTTGGTGTATAACATAGTCTGCACTAATGAGAAGAGAATAATGTACATAGGTCTTCTCTCCATAACCAAGTCATCAAGAATAATGTAATAACCGAAAGCAAATCTCAAGTGGAATTATGACTGATGGGCAAGCTATTGCTGTCAAGGAGGTACAAACTGTCATACAGCCTATTTTCATAAGCTCCATACACTCCCAGCTCTCTGTCCCTTAGACATTATGATAAGTGTCTTGCATGGAATATTCATGCCAGACTGGTATGACAGTGTTCTTGAGGCAGGATTAGCTGCCTCTCTGGTCAGAATTAGGTGACAGATTCCACTTAAAGTGACAGGACACAAGACCCAATTAGAGTCCCAGGCTTAGGACACCATTTAGATCCCTGTTTCTCTGTTCATCAGTACCTTTACTACTGACTGTTCATCAGCAGTAAAGGTGCAAATTTTTTCTTGAACACCACTCAATATGAAAATGACTTTTAAAAAAGATTATTTATTTATTTTAGAGAGAGAGTGTGAGCGGGGGGAGGGGCAGAGAGAGAGAATCCCAAACAGACTTCACACGGAATGTGGAGCCCGACATGGGGCTCAATCCCAGAACCCTGAGATCATGATCTAAATTGAAATCAAGAGTCAGATGCTTAAGTGACTGAGCCACCCAGGTGCCCCTGAAAATGACTTTTAAAGTCCATTATGTGAATTAAGAAATCTTTTAGTTATAGCTCAAATTATCAAATAGTTCATGCTTTTGTGGAATAGCCATATTTGGAGTGGAGACCACATTAAGATTTTTCAGATGTCAAGAATGCCCCTAAGATGAAAAATAAAACCATCTCTGTGTGTGTTTCTCTGTTTCACACACACATACACACGCATGTGTGTGTGTGTGTATGTGTGGTGAAACACTTTTAGATACATTATTTCAGGCTATATAACATGATAAAAATTTCTAGTAGTACCAAGGATAGTGTCTCTGTTTAGAAATAAAACTTTACTAATTTTATATAACTTGAATAGGCAATGAATATAAAAACATGTATGTGTACCTAACACCTTCTTTTATTTTACATGAATAAGAACATGCTATAAATACTAATGCACCTTGGGTTTTTTTTTAACATATAAATTCTTCTGAATATCTTTCTATAGCAGCATATAGAAAGCAACTCTTTTCTTCAATGTATTTATGTGAGAATATATTTTATAATATATAAATTATATTTTATCATTTACAAAACAATCCATGTTTGTTACAAAATCCATGTCCAACCTAGTGTATTTTTCACTAGAGTCACAGATTGATCATAATCATGTGATTACTCCATTTTTGAAAATATTAGGTCTAATTTAAACTGATAAATTCTATTATTCATGAGACCATAGGTTGGCAAGCTTTTTTTTTTTTTTTTAAATAAAGGGCCAAATTAGTAAATATTTTAGGCTTTGGGGGCCATAAGGATTCTGCCACAACTACTCATATCTGTCATCATAGCACGAAAGCAGCCATGGCAATATGTAAACTAATGAGTATGGCTGTATTTCAATAAAATCTTATTTCAGAAACAGGCTACAGGCTTGATTTGGCCTGAGGGCCAGAGTTTGCTGAGCCCTACAAGTAGACCAACATCTGGAAGTGACCAACTTGTGAATGAGCTTCCCCAAAATTGGGAGTTTCTTAAAGGCAGAGGGACTGTATCTTATCATCTCCAATTCTCCCCAGTACCCAGATGAACAGTAATTCAACAAATGGTTTTTGAATTAAAGAATTCCTTCCCAGAAGAGGTGTAAAATCAACCAGTTGTTTTACCACTTGCTCTCCCTGAACATGAGCTGTGTTGTTTGTAACTGAAGACCGTTCTCTTGCAGTCTCCGGCTATGTCTTACCCTCATGTATAGCTCAGGGGTTGTACGGGCTCTAAAAATATGTTACTAATCATAACTGTTTCATCAAGAGATAGAAAGTAAGTCCTCTAGCAAAGCTGAGGTGCTGCTTCACGCAGTTAGTTTTGGCTGTCTTGCTGATGTTCTGCTATAAAGCTTTACTGGGTACCATGTATATATTGCTGTTATCATTTCAAGTTTTTCATTATGATTGATCCACTTTGTTTTTTGTTGTCCATAATCAAAAATAATTGAGAATCACTGTTACTGTCTTCTTTAGGTTTGAGAAATCCACTCCGTAGTGTTTATTTAGAGCCATTAATTTATCAAATAAGTATATGTGTATATTAAGGAGAAACAGCTGGAACAATGACCTGTATCTCTATATATTACAATTTTGTGCTCGGCCTACTACCATCCCTAGCTGTACCTTACTGAAAATATCCATATAAATGTGAATTATGTCTTCTAAACAAATGATGCATCATTCTAGAGTTCATTTCTTCCTAACCTATGAAGCACCATTCATAAATAAGTTGGTAAGCTCCCTAAAACCTCTGTAAGCCACAGTGAAAGAAAAATCTAAGTCAGGTAGAGCTGTGTTTATTCTAGCCTAAAAGGGAGATATTTCTAGTTCTCACTCTTGATAGCCTTGTAACTTGAGCACAGAATGTCAGGATTCCATTACTTTAGCTCTTTGGTTCAATCACATTGTTTCTGATAGCCTAGCCTTTAATTATTATTATTATTATTATTTTAAAGATTTATTTATTTATTTGAGAGAGCAAGAATGAGAGAGAGTACATGAGAGGGGGGAGCGGGAGAGGGAGAAGCAGGCTCCCCGCCGAGCAGGGAGACCAATGTGGGACTCAATCCAGGGACTCCAGGATCATGACCTGAGCTGAAGGCAGTCGCCCAGCCAACTGAGCCACCCAGGCGCCCCTAGCCTTTAATTATTTGAATTCCTATTTTTGCTCAAGAAGGTGGGCCTGTGCCAGATTAGTTAGCCTTAAGCTACCGGCTGAAAAGATTGTCATTGATCTCTGTGTCCAACCCAGTCACTTCCTGATCTAAAGCACTCAAACCAAGTGGAGCACAAATAACCATGAAATCCTCACTGGCCACGCCTTTCCCTGGCTCCAAGAGAAGCTTCAGAAAAAAGAACAGAAATGAACTTTTATAAAGGGATTAGCTTGGGTGAGGATCATTCCTCATAGCCAAGTAAATAGAACTTGAGAACCCGCTTGGCTGGCCTTCAAGGCACTGGTATCTTTGGGGATTTCCGGGTCTGTATTTCATTTCTGCAGATTTATAAACATGGAACACCTTTGGAAGGGTCCCAGAGGTCCAGTACAGGTCTAGAGATGCATCAACCAAATGTGTATCAGATTTAGTTTCCAGAATTATACTAGGAGGTTGGTAGTACTGCTATCTTCATTTTGCCACTTGCTCAACTTCTTGCAGCCTGGATTCAAATATAGACCGTTTAACTCCAAGCACTGACTTTTTTTTTTTTAAGATTTTATTTATTTATTTGACAGAGAGTGAGAGAGGGAACACAAGCAGGGGGAGTGGGAGAGGGAAAAGCAGACTCCCCGCTGAGCAGGGAGCCTGATGCGGGGCTCGATCCCAGGACCCTGGGATCATGACCTGAGCCGAAGGCAGATGCTTAACGACTGAGCCCCCCAGGCGTTCCGAGTACTGACTTTTTAACATCGTGCTACAATTCCCCATTTTGAAGAGTTGATCCCACAAAAGATAAGCAGCGATCCCTGGATTGCTGGGCCAAGCATTAGCCTATCAAATTGCTGGGGACAATAAATGCCATAATGTATGTCGACTGCTGTGTAGTTTCTGACACAACAGTAAGCAGTGGATCAAATGTTAACTGTTAATATTAATAATCCAGATAGGCTTTGGGCAAATTAGAAGGAAAAGTCTTAATTTTATTTAAATAATGTGCTAAAAGTATCTAATTTTATTAGTATTGTTGTTAAACCAAAAACTGAGCATGCAAGAAGATATATGTACTGTAGTCTGGGAAAACTGTTTTGGTTCCTCTTTTTAAAGCTTAGAATTAAGTGAGAAAAAAAAAAATAGCTTTCAGTGGTTGAAAGGGAGAAGTGTAGACAAAAAGAGGCTTTTTGTTTGCCTTCCTACTTTCAACTTTATCTTCAGAACCTTCTCCTGGCTGGGTCTGGGTCTTCCTTGGTTTATGGAAGGTGGCAAGAAAAGTCCTAGAATGTTTTGTTTGTAATCAACATGACAAATGATGGGCCCTTACATGGAGGCTCTGGATAAGAGTCTGGCTACTAAAGCAGGGGAAAACCTGTGGGAGCAATTATTTCTGGTCTCCCTTATCAAGCTCAGAACAATCTTTACTATACTCATGTCACATGAACACAGTCAATATTAAATTCCAAAAAAAGAAAAAAATCTCTTACAGAAACAGCTGTGTTCAATATACAGCCAGTTTACTCTGGCAAATTGCTAGAAATGGAAAAGTTTCCGTTTCTTTTTGTGTTTATTCTAGATAGTTGTCTTGTAAAAACTGCCTTTTGTAAATAAGAAAAGCCTGGTTTTAAACAGCTTTGACTAATATCTGTAGTTGGAGTATTAAGTTCTACAAAGTTTTAGAAAATTAAGATAAATCTGATGGAAAGACATATACGTAACACAGAAAATATTTTGAAGTATCCTGCTCCCATAGTTCCATTTTTTCCATCTATCTGTAAACTGGATTTTGATCCTTTTATGTGTACATTGTCAGTCTAAAACCTGAGAGATATCATTTAAGCCCAGAGTTGGATCTCACTGAAGGCCTTGCTCACGGACACCACACTGTCTTTGTGTAAATGTTCATTGCTGATGCATAACTAGAATGGGGGAAAAATTAGTTTTTTGAATATCAGGAAATACCCAACAGTTAATCACCCTGGGTTTATGAGTTGTAGCAAAGCAACCCAGTGGATTAGTGGATTCTCTGGATAGGAACTTAACTCTGCTCTCTGATTTTTCCATGCATATTGCTGGGAACTCTTGAAGTTTTCAGTCAACACTGAAGAATTGAAAAAGAATCCACAAAATTCAGATGACAATATTAGTTAGGTATGCCCTTAAGCAGAAGTCTGTCCCATGGCAAAAATATTAGGTGGTTAGGGAATGGAATAACTACTACAGACAGCCAGGATCTCATTAAATATGGCACATTAATTATAATAAATGAACATTTGGTGCTTGGAAGAATGAGTTTTGCAAAGTATCCAAATTAATGTCAGGGAGTAGCCTAGGCCTTGGGTTGATGAGAGTCCTCTGCTTTCAGATTAATGAACAGGGCTTTTGTTTTTCTTGTTTGTGTTATTAAATAAGACTTGTTAACTTGTCACCTACATAATACTGTGTGAGTTTGACTAAATAAAGGTAAAATCTCAGATATGTTCCATAGTGTTGACAATGACAATGTTTATTTGTAAATTGTAATTTGCAGGGGGGTCATCTCTTTCATTTCTTCTTGAAATATTTTTCTTCATCCAAATTTTTCTAGATAGAGGCCAAGTGTTAAATTTCCTGTTGTGTAATATAATCTCTGTCTCTTTCACTCCCCAGCTTGGCATCGGGGACATATAAATGAAATTTTCTCAGTATCCTCAGTCCCTGTCCCTATAGCAGATGATTACTAGATACTGAAACAGTGTTTAATGAATTTCTCCTGAAAGTATGTTTCTCAAGTCATTCATGCAGACATTGAAGAGGACAGACAGAGCTCTGCTGATCACCACTAGCAAACCTCTCTCTAGTAGACCTCAACACTTCAATCTGTACTCTTTGGTTACAGTTGTTCAACCAGTTACTAATCTAGCTAATTGTAACCGGTTGAACAACTGAACCCAAAGGGTGCAAAGTGGTAACATTTCATTGAGAAGTCGGCTGGGAACAAAGAAAACACTGCCAGATTCCCCTTCAGTATGCCAAGGGAAAATTCCTTCTCAAATAGAAGCTACATGGTGCCTCTTTGAATTATCGTTAATTTGTAATGCTGTATAAGCTCACATGTACCAGCCGTTCTTGTGATGAGGCTTATTTGAAGTGTAATGTGCTGCCACCATAGAAAGTGATACTATGTGTTAATTATTGTCTGGAAATAACCAAGGATATGAACAATAAAAAGTTTTTTTTTTTTAAATAAGGCATGGTTCTTTTATTGATAGTTCTGTCTCCAGACTAAAGTGAGATATACGATGTGAGATGTAAATTCTGATGTGAAATAGACAGTCATTTGCAGTTTATAGGCAGGAATGTCTCCATGTACACTTGTAGTCAAGAGCAAGAAGCTTTTAGATGACTATTCTATTTTGGAATAAACATCCAAAACAAGTTTCTTACTCTTGATGTCACACCATATTCACAAAACATTATGGTAAAGCTATTGTTCATTGTCTCAGAATGTTTTCTCTATGAGGACCTAGGGAACATTTCTACCTGAGCTTCAGTATCAAGCTGAGCTCCATGTCTTTTGAGTAATTTCAAACCGTGTACAAGATTGTGTTCTTTTTTCATATTGGCTGCTAAGAAGCTCGCTTTTCACATGTAGAACCTGTGGGGTACATTTTGAACAATAATTTTGTTTTCATATTCTTCCTCAACACCACCAAATCTTTTCTTTAGTCATGATATAATTAATAAATGCATAACAAATCAAAAACTGTTTCCAGATGAGATTGCTGTTGAGGTATGAATGTATCTGTCCTCCAACTTTCCACTTATTTTCTTTTGTCGTATTTCTGTTGAGTAGGGCTCTCTTGTTCCTTGGAGATTTAATTCTCTGTTGCCATGTTCCTCCTGCCAGGACCACACTTTTTATCTTCGTGCTTCTCTCTGCCTTCAGACCTTTGTGCTCATCGCTATGTGCTCTTTCTCCTGCAAGTCCTCAAACATAGACACAAAGCTGTACAAGACTTGAGCTGTTTTTCACCAGAAATCCACGGACCTCTAGTACAGGTGGATTTGACTGCTTTACTAAAACCTTGAGGTATTGTGAGGAATATTCACCTTGATCATGCACCACACAGCCTTTTGTTATCTTGCGGGTCCTGTGTCCTCACCTAGGTGAGCCTCATGGAGTCTTAGCTTTCCAGAATCAGCACGTCTGCTCTGACCATATGACTCCCCCAGTTGTGAAACTTCCTGGGGATGTGTCCCAGGATCTCACCCCCCACTCCCATCCCTGAATTCCCAGGAATAGCATTTTCTCCTCCTTGTTTACTTTGCTTTTCAGTATTAATTTTTCTAGAGAAGTGCCTTCGCTTACTCACTTAATAAACATATGTATCCACTATGTTCTAGATGCAGGAGACATTAACATAAATAAATAACAAATAAAACCCATTTCCAAAGGAATTCAGATTAAAGGAGTTTAAATGGGAGGGAGGGGTAGAGATTTAAATAGGTTATCAAGACAAACCTGTGGTGAGTACCATGATTAACAATATGCATAGGGCTTTATGGGAGTGGATAGGAGCAGGACCTAACCTAGCCTGGGGTGAAAGGCATGACCTCAGTGAATCTTAAAGAGTGAGTGTGGGGTTGAGGGGAGAAGTAGAGGTTCCAGGAGGAGAGAAATAACAGAAGCAGAGATGTTCAGGGAAGAAGTCACATGGTTTGTGTGACAAAGAGACAAATGATAAGTAGGTCATTGACAAGATGTGACACTAGAAGTAAACAAAGACCAGGTCCTGGGAACCCTGTGTGCCAGCATGAAGACTTTGGTTTTGTCCTGGAACCATGAAGTACTCAAGCAATGGTGGGACAAGGACATATCATGGTGGCTAAATGAAGAATAAACATGCAAGAGACTGGATTGGAGGCTAGGAGTATAAAAGGTGGACGCTGCTATGGCTCAGGCAAAATATCCCATGGGCTTGAGCTAGGTTCATAGTTCCAGAGACTGAGAGAAGAATGCTAGTTCCATAAATGTTTAGTAGGTATAATAAGCATGTTGTAGGAGTGTAGTTGGGAGAAGGGGATAGGTTGTTTGATGCGTAGTTATTGGTAATTGATAAATAAGACATGGAAGAAGAAGGTGACGTTTGGGACAGGTAGAACGATTTTTGAAGGTAGTAAGGGGATTGAAGTTCTATTGTGAACAGGAGGGTGGGGAAATATAGCAGACAAATAAGTATAAGTATGTATCCAAACACCTCATGTGTACATGTATATAATGCATGCTATAAATTTATTCTCCTTTGTTCATTTATTGGGTATTTTATATATAGTTGTGTTGTCTAGTGATTCTTTTCTCCCATATCATTTTTTGGTATGTGATAAATGTGAATCATAAAGAGATGACCATTTCTATTTAATCTTTGCAAAGTCACATTCTTATTTCATTTTGATGGTTAATAAAGTACCTGAGTGGTGGTGCTGTTTGTTTTTTTTTTTTTTTTAACCTCAGTGGCATGATTTATAGAAGGAAAATAAAAATGTCAAAGATGTGTTTGCCCAAGCTTGGGATGTTGGTAAAATGATATAATATCAGAAAATGATTTTCTAAGTTAGCCAACTATTGCAAAGTTATATTAGTAATGTTCACAATTAATTGATGATTTCACTCTAGCTCAGAACCAATAGAGATTGTGATCACTCATCCCTGCAGTTCCACATGTTTTGTTCTCTCTTTTATTAGTTCTCTAGATATTCCCAGTTGGCAACCGGATACAGTTCAGTAATGGTTATGAAACTTCCTCATGCAGGGTATTGAAATTTGTGACCAGGGATTCCTACAGAGCTGCTATTGCAATTTCTGCCCTCTATTAGATTTAATGTGTCTGTACAAGCTCAAGGGAGCCTGCCTCAGACTAGTCAATACTCTATAGTCTCCGTGAAGAAGAAGCTCTTAAGATTCTCTCAGGAGATGAACTGTCTAAATTGGGTCTAACTAGTAGATGGTGATTTAAATAAGGGATATACTGACACTTATTTGGCATCAATCTATCCTTAGGAAGATTTTGAAAAACAAAAACAAATTTGTTTTTGATTCAGCTTGGAAGGGATAGAGATGAAAAATATCTCTTGTTCTGTCTATTGGTTCTTCAGTATTTAACAGGAAAATGGCACAAGTCAGTCCACAGACAAGCTTCACTGACCTTTGACCACCAAATCATCTTCCCCATCTTCCTCTTTTTGTTGAAGTCTTTGCAATCATCACCACTAGCATCATCATCATCCTCATCATCATCTGATAGCTGCCACTTCTTGGGTGCTCAGGTTTGCCTCTGTTTGAACCAGCATTCTGTGTCCAAAGCCTATGTTCTTAACTTCCATTCCGTGATCACCTTTCTGATAGCTCAGACTCAAACAAGGAGAAAAAGAAAAGTTGGTGTTGTGCTTTTAAAATGGATTTGAGATCCCGGGCACCTGGTTGGCTCAGTCAGTTAAGCATCCGACTCTTGATGTTGGCTCATGTCATGATCTCGGCTCATGTCATGATCTCAGGGTCGTGAGATTGAGCCCGGTCTTGGGCTCCAAGCCCAGCGTGGAGTCTGCTTGAGATTCTTTCTCTCCCTCTCCCTCTGTCCTTCCCCATGCTTTAGCTGTCTCTCAAATAAGTGAATAAGTAAAGTCCTTAAAATGGATTTGAGATCCAGTAAGTTCTGTTTCTCTTGGTTCTCTTTTATGTAATTGTCAGAGGTGATATCAGAAGAGTAAATATTTTATATTAAAAAAATTTTTTGAGATACATATAACCACCAGCTATATAACTATAATTTATTGCCATGTTTAGTGTATTAAATCGTGACAGGTATTTCTGATTCTTTTTCCTCTCTTCTCCCTCTAAAAAAAAAATCAATTTTTTAATTTAGCATATCTCCTTCTGTCCTGTGAAGCTATTTCTTTTTTTTTTTTTAAAGATTTTATTTATTTATTTGACAGAGATACAGCGAGAGAGAGAACACAAGCAGGGGGGGTGGGAGAGGGAGAAGCAGGCTTCCCGCAGAGCAGGGAGCCCAACGTGGGTCTCGATCCCAGGACCCTGGGATCATGACCTGAGCCGAAGGCAGACGCTTAACCAACTGAGCCACCCAGGCACCCCGAAACTATAATTTCTTTACAGACTAATGAGAATCATACATTTTCTCAGCTACTGAGAAATAGTAGAAATGAATGGGTTAAGAAATTCTGCTTCAAGGTCTCAAATGGTAAAAACCATTGATGTTGAAAGCTCTTCTGTTCTGCTTGAGCCTGATGGAGGACGTGGTAATAGAGAGGTACAAAGTGCACTGCGTACCCAAGAAGCTAATTGCCCACTTTGAGGACTCTCTCAGGCCCAAGTACCAAGTGAAATCTCTACTCTCAGGGAAATTAGGCAACTGCCATGGTGGTTTGCAGATTTTACAGGCACAGAGATTGAGTTTCTTATCTGAATGTGTGATGAGCTAGTGATAGTCTGTGGCTAATGAAGGTGGTTCTTTGAATCAAATGCTTGTTGATGTGGATCTTCACAAGTAGAATAATATGTGATGCTGTTATCCCTGTCGCAAGAGCTGTATGTGTAATTATGGTTTTGCTCTAAATAGATTGCTTTCGGGGTATAAAGCAATTCCCGTTATTTCATGTTCTTGCTATCTCCCAACCTCAAAAAACAAATCAGTAAATCCAAAATGTCTCCTAACAACCATATGTAGGCCAGCATTCTTTTCACATTTAGTCTTATAATGTTTCAAACAACACAGCAGTTCACAGGTAAGGTTCCTTGTGATAGGATTTGAGTGTGCATGTATGTGGTGCTTCTGGCCTTCTACCTTACCCTTCATGTTCGTAATGGTTTTTAAGGGCCCACATGGAAGAGTAAACCACAGCACTATCAACTTTTCAGATATCCATACAATATAGAAAGTCAGAGGCAAAGCTAATTACTTTGTGATCTGCCTCAAGGGGGACAGGGCCATTTCTCTCCACTCTAACGCATACACAGACACCCCTCTGCCAACCACTCACAGTTTGAAAAACATGGCAGGCTTTCTCTGGTCCCTATAGAGAATGCCCTCTTCCTCCTTCTTTTCCCTAGCATCCTTCTGCTCCTCTCCAATCTCCAGGTCAAAGGGCAGTTCCTCTCAGTAGCTGTCGGGCAAAATGAGGAGCCTCTTCCACTGGGCCTCAGTTCTTTAATGTTTTTCTAACAGTAGCATAGCATTTGCCATATTAGACTCCATTTATCTATTTATGGGTCTGAATCCACATTAGACTGAGCTCCTTGAGCTCCTTGAGCTCCTTATTGCTTATTACAGACATCAGCAATAAATCTGATGTCTGTAGACCTTCAGTATTAGTTTGTTGCATAAAATAAGTAAATACGGAGAGGAGAATTAGGAAAAGTTGTTATGGCAAATGGGACCAAAGGCTAGATCCCAGTGGGACGGTTCAGCTAATTCCTGGCCATTCCAGCCCACATCAGCCTGCCCTGCGTCAGTTAGTACTCACATCTGAGCCCCTTCCCTGACTGTTTTTCAGTAAATCTATGATCTCAACTCATCATAATAGCAGAGATCTTGGTAACAGGTTGCCTGACTCCTGGCTGATATGGGGAAATCCTGAACAGGTCTGGGTTGGAATTCTGTCTCACAACCTGTGTGATCTTGACCTAGATATTTTATCTCCCTGGGCTTCAGTTTTCTCATCTCTTAAGTGAGCCTAAGAAAACCTTAATTAACAGATTTATTGTGGAGATTAAATGAGATGGTATGTGTTGGATGCACAGTACAGAAATATAGTAGCACTTGATAAGTATTCATTGAATGAATAAACATAGTACCCAAAATAGAGAAGCATTCACATTTTCCCTCACCCATCCTCCATATGCCCTTTAGGTTTGCCTTGCTGACACCCCAGAGGAGATTTAGTCCCCTTGTTACCTATTCTCTTAGCCCTCTATATGCTTCCTTTATAGCACTTAAAATAATGATGATCAATTAATTATACAACTTTTTGCTTAACAGATATCTCCTCATTTAGAATATAAGTCCACTGGGCGCCTGGGTGGCTCAGTTGGTTAAGCGACTGCCTTCGGCTCAGGTCATGATCCTGGAGTCCCGGGACCGAGTCCCGCATCGGTCTCCCTGCTCGGCAGGGAGTCTGCTTCTCCCTCTGACCCTCCTCCCCCTCATGCTCTCTGTCTCTCATTCTCTCTGTCTCAAATAAATAAATAAAATCTTAAAAAAAAAAGAATATAAGTCCACAAATTTAGACACTGTCTCTTGTATTAAATGATTTATCTCCAGTGCCTAGTACAGGGTATGTATGAATGGATAAGTAACCCTCATTGAACTTGCTAACTATGGCCTCTAATTTAGATTCACCCCAAATTATTCCCAGTTCTGGAAGGCTTTCTAACTCCTTCCACCCCAAGTTTAACAAAACTACTCTAATTCTACATTAAAACATATTATCTCAGCATTTGCCATCATCATAAACAACTTTCCCTTGAATTTCTTTTCCATACTAGATCTATTTTTGGGTTTGCTTACTGATGATTGTTAACTATTGATTTGATCAGTTTTCCCCCAATTTCTTAATTCTTAGGTATTTAACTCTTTTCATTAGATATGTATTCCTTCAACAGATCTTTGTTGTGGCAGTCACTGCTCTAAGCACTGTGGAGGGATGTAAAGATGTGTGGAGCACACTTATTCCAGTAAGGAACTTACAGAGTAATAGAAGTAATACATGTGCAGGCTTAGTTGAAGTATAAGACTATGGGACAGTGCCCTCCTCCTTTCTTTTTTTTTTTTAAGTAGGCTCATGCCCAGCATGGAGCCCAATGCGGGGCTTAAACTCATGACCCTGAGATCAAGACCTGAGCTCAGATCAGCAGTCAGACGCTGAATCAACTGAGCCACCCAGGAGCCCCTGGACAAATAGCTTTAAAAAGATACAAACCTCTAATATTTTAATGGTTTCCTGTCTCACATTTACGCCTTTCATCCATTTTGAATTTATTTTTGTATATGGTGTAAGCAGGTGGTCCAGTTTCATTCTTTTGCATGTTGCTGTCCAGCTTTCCCAACACCATTTGTTGAAGAAACTTTTTTTCCATTGGATATTCTTTCCTGCTTTGTTGAAGATTAGTTGACCATAGAGTTGTGGATCCATTTCTGAATTTTCAATTCTGTTCCATTGATTTATGTGTCTGTTTTTGTGCCAGTACCATACTGTCTTGATCACTACAGCTTTGTAATATAACTTGAAGTCTGGAATTGTGATGCCTCCAGCTTTGCTTTTCTTTTTCAAGATTGCTTTGGCTATTGGGGGTGGTCTTTTGTGGTTCCATACAAATTTTAGGATTGTTTGTTCTAGCTCTGTGAAAAATGATGTTGGCATTTTGATAGAGATTGCATGAAATGTGTAGATTGCTTTGGGTAATTTAGACATTTTAACAATATTTGCAGCAAAAAGAGTATGGAGGTTCCTCAAAAAGTTAAAAATAGAACTACCCTACAGTCTAGCTATTGTACTACTAGATATTTATCCAAAGGATACAAAAATACTAATTCGAAGGTATGCATGCACCCTGATGTTCATAGCAGCATTATCAACATAGCCAAATTATAGAGAGAGCCCAAATGTCCATCTTTTGATCAATGGATAAAGAAGATGTGGGGTGTGTGTGTGTGTGTGTGTGTGTGTGTGTGTGTGTGTAATGGAATATTACTCAGCCATCAAAGAGGATGAAATCCTGCTGTTTGCAACAACATGGATGGAGCTAGAGAGTATTTATTACGCTAAGCAAAATAAGTCTGTCAGAGAAAGACAAATACCACATGATTTCACTCATATGTGGAATTTAAGAAACAAAACAAATGAACATGGTGGGGGAGAAAAAGAGAGGCAAACCAAGAAACAGACTCTTCACAAACAGTTGCCAGAGGGGAGGTGGGTGGGGGGGGATGGGTGAAACAGGTGATGGGATTAAGGGGTGCCCTTGCTGTGATGAGCACCAGCTGTTTTATGTAATGAATTGTGCACCTGAAACTAATATTACACTGTATGTTAACTGACTGGTATTCAAATAAAAACTTGGAAGAAAAAATAAAGATACAAACCAAGAGTTTAAGTACTTTATGCACCTGTTATTCTGTTCTGCATACTCGATTCCTCCTGGTTTCTCACCAAATAATTGTGCTCAAGTATAACTCCTTTATGTCATTGCTCAGATGTTCCTTTCCAGTGAGGTGTACCTTGACTCCCCTATTTACTGTTGCAGGGTGCTCCCCTACCCTACCACCATTCTCTACTTCTGCTTCCCACTCAACTGACTCCATAGCACTCATCACCTTCTTTAATACTGTATAATGTACTTATATATTACACATTTGCTTATCGTCTGTTTCCCTCCACTAGAATGTGAGCTCCATGTGGGTCAGGATTTGTTAGTCATTTCTGTACCCCTAGAACAAGCATCTGATATGTAGTAGGCATTAAATGGATATTTGTTGAATGAATGTATTAAAGGAAGTAGGGATTAGCAGTTATGCATTGAGACTGGACAAATGGCCTGACTCTACAACTTTCAGCTGTATGATCCCAGATGATTTATTTCAGTCTTCTCATTTACCAGATACATCTACTGTAGGAGAAAGAGAATTTTACCTCTACCCTTTAGGGTCTCCTGCTGGGCCTGAAAATTAAATTGACGTAAGACAGATTAACAGGAGAAGAACAAATACATTTATTTAATATCAGTTTTATGTAATGTGAGAGCCCTCATAAAGTTATGAATAAAACCCAAAGAAGTAGCAAAACCTAAATGTTATAATACTAGGTTGAACAAAGAGAGGCAATTGTGGAAGAGTAACTAAAATGTATTGGGAGGTTAAAGCAGATCAGATAATGATTTTAACAAGGTCTGTTTGTATATAACCATCTTGGTCTCAACTCTCTGTCTCTGATGATAAGAATGTTTCTCTCCTCCTGGTATAGGGAGGGCATCTTTCACATGGGAGTTTCATCTCTTGCCCTCTAGAAGGAAAGGGAGGTGGGGTAAGTATGTTCTTCTTGCACCTGCTGTTTTTTCAGGTGCCTTTAGCTCAAAATAATCCTTATGCCAAAGTGGTATATTTGCGGGTGGTATATTCTGCCCCACCTCCACTGTCTCCTGGGGTTGGTGGGAAGATAAAACGAATCGTGTGTAAAGCACTAAGCTATCTGTAAAACTAATTCACTCTTCTTTCCTATGTACACATAAGCCATACTTGATTTTCCCATTTTTAAAGACAGTAGCTAATGTGTTAACATTACTACGTAACTATTCCCAGCATGAGTCTACACTTGGACTTGAATGACATTGAGAAATACAAATAACGTGAGTGGAAACCAGTTTAACGAGAATAAAATCAAATATACACCATTCTCAAGTATATCCCAGCCCATGTAATTCATCTGAAAGGAGTTTAAGATCCAATATGTATTATACAGAGTCATTAGAACACAAACAAAAGTGGACTCATATTGGCCTGAAGAGTTAATCTGTGGGATAGTTGAGGAAACAGTTCAGTCATTGAGGAAGCAATTGTAATACACTGTAAAGACCACAGGGTGGAGAGGGCACCTACAGCTGAGAGGTGGGTAGGCAGGGTAGCAGTGAATAATAGACTTGTTAGAGGAGGCAATCCCTGAGCCTGCTCTGTTTTTTGTTTTGGTTTTGTTTGTTTTTTAAAAATAGAGTGATATCATGGATGTTTGAGTTCCATAATAAATCTGAGATAGGGATTTGAGCTGTTCACTAAATTTGGAAGGAAAACGTGGTCCTAGAAGGCTAGAGACCATGGAGATTTCCAGGTGGCTGACATTGGGTTAGATATAAATCAGCATAATTCAGATGTGTGTAAATGGGGTCCTGACTTAAGAGAATCTCAACATAATGTGACTGGGAGCATTTCTGTGTGTTTCCATGAGACAGAGCTGATTGATACTGAATGATAAGTGAACATTCTTCAGCAAAATCTAGTAATGTGTGATCATGTTTCTTTAAAAGTAGCCTGTTAACTATGTTACTTGTTACTTGTCACAGCCAACTATCAGTCTGTGATTTGTAGGAACAAAGGATCATAGGGAGGCAGAGTATTCTTTGGCTCTGCTTCCCTAAAATCATGTAGGCACATGGTCCCTTGCAAGTCTTTGACTTCGTCCTTAATCAGCCCCCATACTGATCCTGAAATCTCTATATGAAATCTTTTACTCTAGACTCTGGCAAGAAGAGTGTGTACTGGTTGTGCATTAAGATCAGAAGTCCAAAAATTCTCTTGATGGTTTTCCACCCAGTTATAGCATATTGTTCTAATCCCACACAACAGCTGAAACATCTTTTTCTCATTTCTTAAATTCCTGTAGCATTTAATGTCTCTACCATGTAATTTACATTTAATTATAAGTTGTTTTGCATCATTTGATAGTTTTTCTTTTTTTAATTTTTTATTGTTATGTTAATCACCATACATTACATCATTAGTTTTTGATGTAGTGTACCATGATTCATTGTTTGTGCATAACACCCACTGCTCCATGCAGAACGTGCCCTCTTTAATACACATCACCAGGCTAACCCATCCTCCCACCCCCTCCCCTCTAGAACCCTCAGTTTGTTTTTCAGAGTCCATCGTCTCTCATGGTTCATCTCTCCCTCTGATTTCCCCCTCTTCATTCTTCCCCTCCTGCTATCTTCTTCTTCTTCCTTTTTTTTTTTTTTTTTAAACATATAATGTATTGTTTCAGAGACAGGTCTGTGATTCAACAGTCTTGCACAATTTACAGCGTTCACCATAGCACATACCTTCCCCAATGTCTATCACCCAGCCACCCCATACCTTCCACCCCCCACCACTCCAGCAACCCTCAGTTTGTTTCCTGAGATTAAGAATTCCTCATATCAGTGAGGTCATATGATACATATCTTTCTCGGATTGACTTATTTCGCTCAGCATAACACCCTCCAGTTCCATCCACGTCATTGCAAATGGCAAGATCTCATTCCTTTTGATGGCTGCATAATACTCCATTGTATATATATACCACTTCTTCTTTATCCATTCATCAGTCAATGGACATCTTGGCTCTTTCCACAGTTTGGCTATTGTGGACATTGCTGCTATAAACATCGGGGTGCACGTACCCTTTCGGATCCCTACATTTGTATCTTTGGGGTAAATACCCAGTAGTGCAACTGCTGGATCGTATGGTAGCTTTATTTTCAACTTTCTGAGGAATCTCCATACTGTTTTCCAGAGTGGTTGCACCAGCTTGCATTCCCACCAACGGTGTAAGAGGGTTCCCCTTTCTCCGCATCCCCGCCAACATCTGTCATTTCCTGACTTGTTAATTTTAGCCATTCTGACTGGTGTGAGGTGGTATGTCATTGAGGTTTTGATTTGGATTTCCCTGATGCTGAGCGATGCTGAGCACTTTTTCATATGTCTGTTGGCCATTTGGATGTCTTCTTTGGAAAAATGTCTGTTCATGTCTTCTGCTCATTTCTTGATTGGATTATTTGTTTTTTGGGTGTTGAGTTTGATAAGTTCTTTATAGATTTTGGGTACTAGCCCTTTATCTGATTTGTCATTTGCTGCAAATATCTCTCCCATTCTGTCGGTTGTCTTTTGGTTTTGTTGACTGTTTCCTTTGCTATGCAAAAGCTTTTTATCTTGATGAAGTCCCAATAGTTCATTTTTGCTCTTGCTTCCCTTGCCTTTGGCGATGTTTCTAGGAAGAAGTTACTGTGGCTGAGGTCAAAGAGGTTGCTGCCTGTGTTCTCCTTTAGGATTTTGATGGACTCCTGTCTCACATTGAGGTCTTTCAACCATTTTGAGTCTATTTTTGTGTGTGGTGGAAGGAAATGGTCCAGTTTCATTCTTCTGCATGTGGCTGTCCAATTTTCCCAACACCATTTGTTGAAGAGACTGTCTTTTTTCCATTGGACACTCTTTCCTGCTTTGTCAAAGATTAGTTGACCATAGAGTTGAGGGTCCATTTCTGGGCTCTTTACTCTGTTCCATTGATCTATGTGTCTGTTTTTGTGCCAGTACCATACTGTCTTGATGATGACAGCTTTGTAATAGAGCTGGAAGTCCGGAATTGTGATGCCGCCGGCTTTGCTTTTCTTTTTCAACATTCCTCTGGCTATTTGGGGTTTTTTCTGGTTCCATACAAATTTTAGGATTATTTGTTCCATTTCTTTGAAAAAAGTGGATGGTATTTTGATGGGGATTGCATTGAATGTGTAGATTGCTCTAGGTAGCATTGACATCTTCACAATATTTGTTCTTCCAATCCATGAGCATAGAACGTTTTTCCATTTCTTTGTGTCTTCCTCAATTTCTTTCATGAGTATTCTATAGTTTTCTGAGTACAGATCCTTTGCCTCTTTGGTTAGATTTATTCCTAGGTATCTTATGGTTTTGGGTGCAGTTGTAAATGGGATCAACTCCTTAATTTCTCTTTCTTCTGTCTTGTTGTTGGTGTATAGGAATGCCACTGATTTCTGTGAATTGATTTTATATCCTGCCACTTTACTGAATAAGTCTGGCCAGGGGTTTATCAATCTTGTTAATTCTTTTAAAGAACCAGCTCCTACTTTCGTTTATGTGTTCTACTGTTCTTTTGGTTTCTATTTCATTGATTTCTGCTCTGATCTTTATTATTTCTCTTCTCCTGTTGGGTTTAGGCTTTATTTGCTGTTTTTTCTCCAGCTCCTTTAGCTGTAGGGTTAGGTTGTGTATTTGAGACCTTTCTTGTTTCTTGAGAAAGGCTTGTATTGCTATATACTTTCCTCCTAGGACTACCTTTGCTGCATCCCAAAGATTTTGAACAGTTGTGTTTTCATTTTCATTGGTTTCCATGAATTTTTTTATTATTCTTTAATTTCCTGGTTGACCCATTCATTCTTCAGTAGGATGTTCTTTAGCCTCCATGTATTTGAGTTCTTTCCGACTTTCCTCTTGTGATTAAGTTCTAGTGTCAAAGCATTGTGGTCTGAAAATATGCAGGGAATGATCCCAATCATTTGGTACTGGTTGAGACCTGATTCGTGATTGATTCTGGAGAATGTTCCATGGGCACTAGAGAAGAATGTGTATTCTGTTGCTTTGGGATGGAATGTTCTGAATATGTCTGTGAAGTCCATTTGGTCCAGTGTGTCATTTAAAGTCTTTATTTCCTTGTTGATCTTTTGCTTAGATGATCTGTCCATTTCAGTGAGAAGGGGTGTTAAATTCCCCTACTATTATTGTATTGTTGTCAATGTGTTTCTTTGCTTTTGTTATTAATTGCCTTATATAATTGGCTGCTCCCATGTTAGGGGCATAGATATTTACAATTGTTAGATCTTCTTGTTGGATAGACACTTTAAGTAGGATATAGTATCCTTCCTCATCTCTTATTACAGTCTTTGGTTTAAAATCTAATTTGTCTGATAAAAGGATTGCCACCCCAGCTTTCTTTTGGTGTCCATTAGCATGGTAAATGGTTTTCCACCCCCTCACTTTCAATCTGGGGGTGTCTTTGGGTCTAAAATGAGTCTCTTGCAGACAGCATATCGATGGGTCTTGTTTTTTAATCCAATCTGATAGCCTGTGTCTTTTGATTGGGGCATTAAGCCCATTTACATTCAGGGTAACTATTGAAAGATAGGAATTTAGTGCCAGTATATTGCCTGTAAGGTGACTGTTACTGTATATTGTCTGTGTTCCTTTTGGGTCTATGTTACTTTTAGGCTCTCTCTTTGCTTAGAGGACCCCTTTCAATATTTCTTGTAGGGCTGGTTTTGTGTTTGCAAATTCCTTTAGTTTTTGTTTGTCCGGGAAGCTTTTTATTTCTCCTTCTATTTTCGATGACAGCCTAGCTGGATATAGTATTCTTGGCTGCATATTTTTCTCATTTAGTGCTCTGAATACATCCTGCCAGTCCTTTCTGGCCTGCCAGGTCTCTGTGGAGAAGTCTTTTGCCAATCTAATCTCCAATCTAGCATTATAGATTACATATCTCTTCTCCTGAGCTGCTTTCCGGATTTTCTCTTTGTCTCTGAGACTCGTAAGTTTTACTATTTGATGTCGGGGTGTTGACCTATTTTTATTGATTTTGAGAGGGGTTCTCTGTGCCTCCTGGATTTTGATGCCTGTTTCCTTCCCCAAATTAGGGAAGTTCTCTGCTATAATTTACTCCAATATACCTTCTGCCCCTCTCTCTCTTTCTTCTTCTTCTGGGATCCCAATTATTCTAATGTTGTTTCGTCTTACGGTATCGCTTATCTCTCGAATTCTGCCCTTGTGATCCAGTACTTGTTTATCTCTCTTTTTCTCAGCTTCTTTATTTTCCATCATTTGGTCTTGTATATCACTGATTCTCTCTTCTGCCTCATTTATCCTAGCAGTTAGTGCCCCCATTTTTTATTGCACTTCATTAATAGCCTTTTTGATTTCAACTTGGTTAGATTTTAGTTCTTTTATTTCTCCAGAAAGCGTTTCTCTAATAACTTCCATGCTTTTTTCAAGCCCAGCTAGTATCTTTAAAATCATGATTCTGAACTCTAGGTCCCGACATTGTACTAATGTCAGTATTGAGTAGGTCCCTGGCAGTCGGTACTACTGTTGAGGTGATTTTTTCCGTCTTGTCATTTTGTCCAGAGGAGAATAGATGAATGAGGGAACAAAATGCTAACAGGGTAACAACATCCCCAGAAAATATACTCTAAACAAATCAGAAAAGATCTTCCAGAAAGTGGTCGCTTTTCTGTTCAGAGAGTTGTTGCTATTCTTTTCTTTGATCTCCTGTTGAGTTAGTAGGTGTTCAGAATGGTTTGATCCCTATCCAGCTGAATTCCTGAGACCAGACGAAATCCAGGTCTCCTACTCCTCTGCCATCTTGCTCTGCCCCCTCATTTGATAGTTTTTCAAGTATGAATGTGTTGCCTTCCTAAGATTTTTTTTTAAATTTCTTCAAGAACATGGGCTCACTGCACAGTACCAGGTACAGACATGGAATAAACCATGAATAATGGCTTCACCTCAAATTTACTTAACCATCTTCCCAGGACAGAAGGCCACTCTGGCATAAATCTGATTCTTCGGACTTACATCTACTTAGATACACTGAGTTAACAGGAGTACATGAACAAAGTGACAAGACTTCCAATAAAATAATGTGGATTTTTTTTTTTTTTTTAAAGAAACTGCTGGGGTGCCTGGATGGCTCATTTGGTTAAGCATCTGTCTTTGGCTCAGGTCATAATCCCAGGGTCCTGGGATCGAGCCCCACATCGATCGAGGCTGCTTCTCTCTCTCCCTCTGCCCTTCCCGCTGTTCATGTGTGCTCTCTCTCTCTCTCTTTCTCTCTCAAATAAGTAAATAAAATCTTTAAAAAAAAATGAAGAAACTGCTGTTTGACCAACAGATCTGGAAATGGCGATTGGGGTTGGTTAGGAATGAAGAACAACTTAGTGCTGGAAGAATTTCTGCCTTATTCTAATGAATAAATGTCACTGTCCTTTGAAGTTTTCCACCCCTCTTCCCAGAACAAATTCAAGTGCTGTCCATATTTGAGTTCCCCCTATTTCCCTCAACCCTTAATACAGCAGACTTTGATGTCTTATTTTCGTATCCATTTATCTATTAGAACTGATCCAAATATTCAGTAGAACAGTGATATAAAACCTGATCCATAGAATATTTCAGGCTTATTAAAATGGAATCATGTTTTGTATCTTCTCTTATTTGCTCACTGAGCAATTGGTATGTTGCCTAGAACCTTAGTATCATCACAGAAGTGAATAAAGAAAAACCACTGTTCAGTCATTCTTATTCAACAAGTGCATCCCATCAAATCCTATCTAACATACAGGTCACTAACTGTGCTCTGTGGACTCTCTCCAGTCTTTATAAAAATGGAACCAAACACATTTTTTTAACTGCCTTGTAACTAGAGTTTCCCACATTGAGTCCAGTTATCTTTATGGGTGAACAGTGAGCCCAGAATCAAATTA
The DNA here is from genome assembly GCF_002201575.2 of Neomonachus schauinslandi. Classification (NCBI taxonomy): domain Eukaryota; kingdom Metazoa; phylum Chordata; class Mammalia; order Carnivora; family Phocidae; genus Neomonachus; species Neomonachus schauinslandi. Next base: position 42,076,180 of record NC_058409.1, on the reverse strand, counting down.
CATTTATTTCACTAAAATTTGCAGATACCTATGACTTCTATTTTATTTGAGTTTAATTTGTGCTTGAAACAAATCAACAAAACTGTTTAAGACATTTTTTAAGGTTTATTGCCTTTTTAAAATTTTTTTTTGATTTTTTTTTAAGATTTTATTTATTTGAGAGAGAGAGAATGAGAGAGAGAGCACATGAGAGGGGGGAGGGTCAGAGGGAGAAGCAGACGCCCTGCCCAGCAAGGAGCCCAATGCGGGACTCGATCCAGGGACTCCAGGATCATGACCTGAGCCAAAGGCAGTTGCTTAACCAACTGAGCCACCCAGGCGCCCTTGCCTTTTTTTTTTTTTAAGGGGGAGCTCAACTTTGGTAACCATTATATAAATCTATAAATCTATATATGATGCTGAGAAAAACAGTGAAAAACCTCCGTGGATATGAAGATTTTTCTAATATAACATGTTAAGATTGATTTATTTGGTAAAGACTGGATATTTGTATGAAGTGTCTCCTGTTGCATTGGTTTATTTCACTGTGTTCCCAGATTATGGAAACAGACTTGCATTTCAAAAGGACAATTTGCCCTTGGTATTGATTTTTTTTGGGATATGTTATGAACATGAAAACATGAGATTAGTTGGTGGTTAACTTCTTCCTGAATTTGAGATGGCAGGTCTTATATCTGTTTTTCAGTTTACTATATTCTCTCTAATAACTGGCCGCCTTGTTTCTATTCCTTCCTCAGCTACTTCTTTCTTTAACGTATTGCTGCTAATCAGAATCTCTACAAGATTGACCAAAAACCTGAAGAAAACCCAACTGTTAAATGGTCCTTGTTCATTGTTTCTTGAGCAGCCAGAGGATTTTATATTTAGACTAACACACCATTTGAGGACTTGAGGATTCCATCCTTTTCTTGTAGCTCCCTGGCTCTTTGTTCCAGATCCATCCCTCATCTTTCTCCTTAAGAGCATTCAGTTCTCAACTTAGGTAATAAGGGTAATAAAGCCCTGGTACAGGGCCAGGTGCAGGAAGACAGAAATTGCTTATACATTAGAGTGCTTTGTTCTGCAAATATTTGTTGTGTTGGGTAAAACCTGAGTACATTTATTAAATATTAGTAAATCCATTTGGTTATTATTTATTCATTCAGCAAATATTGAGCACCTGCTATGTACCAGGAATTGTTCATCCTTCCAAGTTTTAGAATTGTATCAGTTCTATTTTTATGATTTCCTATTTAACAAAGTACCAGTTGTGCTGAGTATCTCTTCCATTGGGTTTTGGCAGTATCGTATAGATTGTAAGAATGGGCTCTAGAATGAGAGAACCTGTGAAAATCCGAGCTCCCACATTCTCTGGCTGTGTGGCTTTGAGCAAGTTAATGACCTTCTCTCAGCCTCATTTACATCATCTTTGCAGTGGGGATAATAAGAGTATTTACCTCACCTCCATTTTCTGAAGAGTAAATAAGAAATGCACATAAAGCATATTGCACTGGGTTTGGCAGGCAGTAAAAATTCAATAGATGTTATTAAGTGTTACTGTTATTAAATAAGTCACAGTGCTTGGCTAATTGATTGTCATCATCTTTCAACATTTATTGAGCAGATACTTATGAAGTGTACTCAGAGTAAACTTGGATAGTGAGAGAGACACCACCATCTGGCCTGTTGTGTTATAAACAAAAGCCCTAAAACTGGGTCTGGCAGTGGTGAGGGGAACAGATGCTCTGCATGCCTTCTAGAATGTGTTTTTCACTATATGCCTAAGCTGTGATGAATGTCACTAATGTCGTCTCTCCTTCTGTTTTAGGTAAGTACATCACCATTTTTGAAGCTTTATGCAGATGGGTAAGTCTTGCTGTTGGAGTTTTTCATGTTGATTTACATACTTGGAGAATCTGGACCAGACAATGTGCTTATCACAGTCAGACAAATGCCTTTATTTTATTCAAGCAGAGATCTGGGAAGATAACAGCATTTCCCCCACGCATTCCATCTCTGTTACAAATCTTGGGCAGAAAAACATATATATCCATTATTTTAAATTGGATAAAGTGTTATGTTTAATATAGATAATTGAAGATTGAGTTTTTTACTGTCAGTAGAAGGCAGAGAGTATTTGAAAGACTTTAGAATAGAAAAAAAAAAACCGATTTCCTTTCTATTAACAATCATAAAAACCTCTCTGAAGTAAACATGCAAACCTTTATTTTTCTGCTTGCAAATGAGGAATCATTTTTTTTTCCAGTGCATAAAAAGCAGGTATTCCATGATTACATGAGGTTAATGAGACATAATTCTGTACCAAATAGAAAAGGGAACCAGTGGCCCTGCAAGACCATGTTTGCAGAATATTGTAGAAGAATTCCAGTTAGGAGTGACAGTTCACATAGTTAATTCATTATTTCTATGTTTGGCTGTAATCTATCCCCATAGACACCTGTACTGGAAGAAATGACCTTAAATCACAGTAAGGGATTTAGTGTAGGCCTACATCGAATGTGAAAGATGATTAAGCTATGAAACAATTCACAAAAGGAAGTTAGACATTTCTGTCACCAGTGATTTTTATAAACTACATAGACAGTTTTATTTGTACAAGGAAATTAAGATTTATCCTGCCTTGAGGCAGAGTATTGAATTGACTAGTTGTCCTCAATAATCAAGTCCCCTTTTGCTTCTCCAGTTTTAATTTCTACTACTTAGCCAAATATACTCTATATTCTGTGTGTTAGAATGGTCTTCCAGGAAACCAATGCTAAAATGGGATTAAAAATGCAAGGATTTTTAGGAAATGTCCATGTAACAGAAAATACGAAGGGAGCCAGATAAGGTTGAGTGAAACCTCAGATTCAGATGCAAGTCTGACCGTAGGTGAAGAAGGGAGAGAGGTTGGATAGAAGCATCCTAGATTGGCTTAGGTAAAACTGTAGGGGGAGTTCAAAAGCAAAATCAGCCAACAAAGGAGTCCTGTGATTCCTGGGAATGGATCTATCTGCTTCAGTATCTACTGTGTTCAGTCATTGCCTGGGAGCAGGACTTGGAAAGTATGGCCACAGCTCAGATTCTGCAATGGATTTCAGAGGCAGCATCTGTGAGCCCTTGGCCTATTATGGTCCTTGTAGTTGGAGATCTGCAGCACATTCTTGTGGCCACCACCCTTAGGCTCCTAGGTCTTGGTTCTTTCAGTTTCTTGTCATCTGTTACAATTCCCATCGTACCATCATTTTTGATCCATATCATACTTCTTCTTCATACCTTAATCAGTTATCACTTCCTTTGTGATCTGGACAAGCACGTGGCTAAAAATTATCATTCTCTTTGGGAATTTTATAATTCTTTGTGTTTTCCTGTGGTATATGTTGCTTTTTATTATCCACTTGTTCAGAAATAATTTAGAGTTGTACTTGTGTCTAGATATCTTTGTATACTCTGGGAGGTCAGAAATAGTGAATGGCTGGAGAACATTTTGAAAAGCTCATGATGGTCTAAGAGAGATAATATTGTAAAATACATTAATTAAAATACAGCATAAAAAAATACAGTATTAAAAAAAAAGTATGAGCAAAGAGGCATGGGGAGACAGAAGAAGGAAGAATTATCTTCTGAAGAGGAGGAGAAAGTAGTGCTAAGAGAGAGAGGGAAAATTTTATGAACTTTGTCTTGAAGGATGATCAGGTAGCTAGGGGTTAATGGCTGAGTAGGCAGCATGTTGAAAGGTATGGTGGTATGGAAGAGCAAAGGGAAGGTAGAAAGTACAATGAACCTTAAATGACAGAGTATATTTAGGGGATTATGCTAGAAAGTGACTCTGCAAAATTCACCTAAAAGCCAGATTTTATGAGGCTTCTCATCTTGGTAAGTGGTTTAGACTTTATCCTCTGACTGTCACTCTAATTCAGAACATCTGAAAGTCATGTGGGCCTGGCTGCATCACAAAAATGTTGATGTATATAATCCCATTATGTCATATCAAAAAAAAAGATAACTTTTTTTTTAGTTTTTTCTACAGTTTCCTTTATTTAAAAACTACTAACAAATAAATTACAATGAAGAAATTAGATTTTGATAAAATAAGGTAAAAAAATAGGGCTCAAGGTCCAAATATAATGGGAAGACTTAGAGGACTTTTAATCGCAGGTGTGAGATCTGTCACAAATAATCATTTTCTTCTCTGCATACATTTACTTTTTGTACTGTGTGTTTATAAAGACACAGTTGGAAAATCTGGTTATATTTCAAATAGATAAGATATTAAAAAGCAGATTTTATGGTAAGCATGCTTTGTAATGTTTGGGAAACTAGATGTAGAAATTCACTAGCATGTTACCTGACAATTCTAACTTTATATATCCATAATCCCTGAAGTCAATATATTATTTCATTTTATAAAAACTGTAGTTATGCGCATAGTTTTTATTTTAAAGAGGCAATTTGAAGTAGGGTAATTATATCATTCTTTACTAAATTACCAGTGTACAGAGATTATGATTTAAGGGAAAGTTGTCCAGGATGGGAGAGAAATTAAATTGACCTTTTGATTATGGCAAGAGCAGAAAAGGCTAGAATATCATTGCCTGAAAACTCAGGTTAGACACATTTATCTAAATACATATATTTATACAGAAGCATATGCTTACAAAGTAATTCGAAACTGTTGAAACTAATCCCATTTGGTGGTTCCTGAATATTTTTGTGTGTATTTGCTTGATGTTAACTTATTATTTTGTGCATTTTTCTAGCACATGCCCAGAGTCAAGCTATGAAAGGCATTGATGCCTTTAAACACAATTGTTGAATAAATAACTTAAAAATAAGAAAATTGTATTACCGGGATAAATACTATAGAATTATATCTTTCCTCAGAATGAATATTCTGTAATTTGTCATATAGATTCACATCTATTATTGGGTACTTTTAAGATGTATTAGCTTTTACTAACTCAGAAGGCAAGATTGTCTCTGAGAGAGAGAGAGAGAAGGAGACCAGAAGAGATAAGTTTTAGAAGAGTAGCGTCATCAATATGGTACCTGAGAAACAGAAGGTGTTCAATCAATATGAGATTATTTAAGGAATTCAATGTATGGTAAATTGAATGTGTATGTGCATACACATGAAGGTAAACTTCCAAGAATAAAAAAAAAAGAGTATTCTCAGTCTTTTCATTTGTTTTTTTGATAGTGAATTGTAGTGAGAAAAACATTTTACGTTAAGACCCATGGCACACAAACATATACATACAATTCTATGTAATTGTAATAGAAGGGTCAAAGACAGATACTAAGTGCTACAAAGTATGATACATTCTGATATACTCTCCTTTATTCTAGCTCACTCAAAAATGCTGGTTGTATTCAATGAAATAGATTTCATAACCCACTAACAGATTGCGGTTCATAGTTTGAAAAATGCTTATGTGGGGAAAAATATACACATGCATTGTTATTCAGAAATAAATCTATTAGAGACATTTATTACAGTTAGGCCCAGAAAACAGAAGCCAGAGTCTACGTACTTTCTCACTAACAAAGGAATTTAATTTTTTATTTAACATAATTTCAGATTTACTGTAAATGCAAGAGTAGCACAAAGAATTCCTGGATGCCCTTGATCAGGAGTCCTCTAAAATTCTCATTCTCTCTCTCCTTCCTTCTGCTTCTGCACCTGTCTCTATCTGCCTATCCATCCATCCATCCATGTATTGGTCAATCTATCTATCATGTCTGTTTACATCTATCCAAATAAACACATACATATACACAAATATATATGTTTATTTGTAGATTTTCCCTTCTGAACTACTTAACAGTAAACTTATAGACATAATACCCTTTTACTTCTGAATACTTAGGTATTTCCTAAAAACATGGAATTATCTTACATAGTTACAGTTCAACGACCAAAATTAATAAATTAACACTGTTCCAATGCTCTTATGTAATCTACGGACCTTATTTCAAATTTTGATAATTGTCCCAATAATGTTCTTTATGACAGAAGAAAATACAAAATAGTGCTTTGCAACTGGTTGTCATGTCTTTTTAATATCCTTTAAACTGAAACAGTTTCTTTGACTTCCATTGTGTTTCATGGCATTGATGTTTTTGAAGAATACAGGCCAATTGTTTTAGAGACTATCTTTCAGTATGAGTTTTGTGTTTCCTTGTGATGAGATTCAGGTCAGGCAGTTTGGGCAGGAGTTCTATGGGAATGATGCTGAATACTTGTATTCAGAGGCACATGCTGTTGTGTAGTTCCATTACTATATTTTAACTTTGATCATTTGGTTAGAGCAATGTCTGCTTTTTCTCTACTGTAAAATTACTATTTTTCCTCTTGTAATTAAAAAGTAACTTGTAGAGTAATACTTTGAGACCAAGTAAATGTCCTGTTATTTCTCAAATTTTTACCCAATAATTAGAATTCATCAATAATTTCTGCCTGAATCAGTGATTATGATGGTTTGCTAATGGTGATCATTTCTTCTTCATTTATTAGTTGGGTTTTTATTATATGGAAGAATATTCCCTTCCTTTGTGTTTGTTTCTGTAGAAACTCATGGATTCTTTATTTAGTGGATTATAATCCTTTAACATTGTCAATTAATAACATTTATTTTGATGCTCATACTGTTCTAGATTTGGACAGGAGGAGCTCCCTCCACTTGTTTTATTGTCATTTTGACATGTCCCTGTCATTCCTTGAGAACTTTCTTACTTTTTGGCACAAGATATGCAAGGGTCTTGTATTTTTCCCTGCCCAGCTTTGGAATTAGCTGCTTTTCTAAGGATTCTTAGTTCCTTTTAATAGGAAATGGTATTTAGATCCAAAAATTTGGGGAAGAGAGTAGGTACGCTCATTGCTACTGGGGAATTTTTGCTTTCAGGTCCTGTGAGCAGACAGATCTGTGAAAAAGTAGATGTAGATATGTACTCCTATACAGAAAAGTGAACATCAAAAACATACTTACACATATCTGTATCTGCGTGTATATCTAGGTATCTGTGTAGTATGTCTGTGATTTCACACCAATACTTCCAGTTCCAGTCCAACACTACAGTGTTCCTTCTGTCCCTCTCCATTTTCATCTGTGTAACTTCCTTACAACAGTGAGAGACCTGGCTCCATTTACGGTGTATTACATATTTGTTCAATCCTAGAATGTAGTTGTAGACAGTAGTTTCATAATTGCTAACCCATCCTTGTATATAAAATAAGAAAAGAATGCAAGCCTTTTATTTATATTTTTAGAATCTTTTTGTCTTATATACCTAATCCTTTTTAGTTCTCCCCTAACCCCCATTCTCACCCAGCAAATGACTGCTCATTTGAATTATGGTTCAATTCATTTGTTTCAGGTTGTAAGTGTGTTTTCACCTAGCGCTGAATCAAGCAATATGGGGGTTGGCATCTTTTATATGTAAAATATGGCGCTAATAAATTCATTCCCACCATAATAATGATTGCCTAGCACCACTAAATATCTAACTCAGGTAGATATCCATTTTTTTTCCTGGACTAGTTAACTATGACTTAAGGCAAAATGTCTGCTGAGCTTTGTCTTGGACCAAACTTCAGGATCATCTGAAAAAAATAAGGACAAATGCTGGTGCATGAGTATTTTCAAGCATGTTTTTAAGTAAATTCCAAATGCATGTGGGGTTTCTGGGTTTTGACATCTGGTTACTTGTACCTCGTGTCGTTTTCATCAGTGTGGATGATCAAGATTAGGACATAAAAGCAATCTCATTATTTATGTGTTTATTTTTCATGTTTTCTGTTTCAAAGAAAACCAATTTAAGCTATCCTAATTTTTAAAAATATATAAAAGGACTATGGAAATCTAAATCAGAGCACAAATGTGAAAGTACATTTTGTATTTGGAGTTAAATTTAGATCTGAGCTCCCTTAAAAACAGTAAAATAAGGAAGCCTGATAATAATTATGTCTTGAGGAGAGAAAACTTTCTTCCCATAACTAATTCTAGAACTTCTCATAAGTATCTCTGCATAAAGTAGAGCAACAACAACAACAACAAAACACACACAAAAATAAAGTAGAGCAACAGTGTCTTTAGCAATAATTTTATGTGAGTTATGTAAAAGCACATTATTTATATGAGTGAGTATGTGTTCTTATATTTGGCCTTGATCCAGGGCTAGCTATGAAACCATTATCCTACACAAGGATTTCTGTAGGAATTCAGTCGTTATAGGTCTGAAGACCTGATATTGGGATAGAGCTTAGCGTATGTTGCGGAATGGCCTTTCAGCTTTGCCTTCGGATTATCTTTCTCATATATCACTTTTCTCAACTTAACTTGGCAAGAACTTCATTACAGAAGCTAGATGGCTGTCAATTCAACATTTAGCTCTTTGTCTAGAGCGGGAATAATCTGGGATTTCTACTGGAGTAAAAATCAGAGGGTTTCTATTACAGGATTATAGTTAGCAAAATCACTAGGAAATGTTTATGGAGGCAAGATAACCACAGATGTATCTGATTACCTATTTGAAGCACTTGCAGTGGAATTTCTTACTGTTTGGCTGTGCTCAAAAGCAACAAACTAGAAAGCATTTTCTCTTCCTCCTCCTCTTCCCCTCTCCCCCTCCCCCCTCCTCCTCCTCCTTTGTCTTCTTCATCTCCTTCTTCATCTCCTTCTCGAGACTTCTCCTTCTTCCCAATGAAAAGTAATCACTGTATCAGGAAAATTAGTTTTATTTCAGTTGATATGGAAAACATCCTTCCTTTAAGCCATTTTTACTATGACACTTATGTACTTCAGAAAATCTTTCCAGGAATTAAAATTTACTGCACTTTCCCTACGATATAGCTGTACAAATAGGAATTGTGTCATTATAAGAGAGACTGATCATGTAACATGTGGCATGGGTTAAAAATAAATATTGAACTCTTCTATTGTTGACTTTTGCCAAACTAGAACAGAAATTGAGGGAATATGCTTGTCTCTGATATTCTTTGACATTAATTTGAAAACTTGTTGGAAATAGACTGTAAAATGTTAGCAAGATTAGTAACAATCAGGTCAAGCAAGGGGTAAGGAAATGGGCACATGTATATTTTTTGAGATACTATAAACTGGATATACTGACAAAGGTAATTTTAGTACTCCATGTCAAAAGCCTTAAAAATACGCATACTCTTTAGATGTAGCAATTTCTCTGCTAGACATTTATCTTCAGGTAGTAGTAAGAGAAGTGGGCAAAGCTAATTGTGTAAGGATGCTCATTAATGAGCTGATAATAGTCAAATATTTGGGGGTGAATATATATCAGTAGCACTCTATTAAAAATTGTGCTTCCACATATTTACAAAAAATGATAATAGAGATATTTACTTTAAAATTTGTCACAAAACTATACATAATGGAATTCTTTACACATTTAAAATTATTTTCTTTATACATTTTTAAATACTTATGTGTAAATATAAAACAAATTCTGATAGGGTTATAGAAAATTTTTACTTCCTTTATTAAATTTATACGTTAAATTTTGAAAAAAAAATACTTTTCCAATACAAAGCTTTAAAAGAATATTACAATGAAAACAATCTAGCAAGTATTTTCTTTATCATATATTTCTGGAAAGCAAGCCATGACAATTTTTTTTCATTCCTTTGGTGATAAGTTATAGCATTCGAACAGTTCTTGGGGGAATAAGTCATCATTTTAGGTCTTGGTGAATTGTGTATGCACCTCAGTTTTAACCAGTATCAGTTTTTGAGATCATTTACTTACTTAATTCATCATTTATTGGGTTCTTATTATAATGTTTAATAGGGCTTGAGAATACAAAAGTAAGTGAAGGTTTTGCCCCCAAGAACTAAAAATTTAGTGGAGAGATGATCATAAACATACAAAAATACATGCTAGGCTGTGCCAAAATGTGAACAAATGTGATTCAGGAATAGAGTTGGTCACAAATGACTCTCTTAATGAGTCACACCCCAGAAGGGGCCAGAGGGGACAAATGACTGGGTGGTAGGGTGACCTGTTTTCTGGATGGCTTGTTTAATTTAGGGCTAATTCAGAAAACCTTTCCATTTCTAATTCTTGTATTAAATGTCATTATAATTCTGTGTACATTCTGCTGCTAGTACATTACTATTGATCAGTACTTGTCCTGCTCCCGTAGAAATGTCACTCCATGTGTCAGCTATGTCTGTCTATATGAAAAAGCATCTGGCTGAACTTTATAATCCATAGTTCTGAGAAATCTACAAATGCCCATTGTTCTTTTTCAGAAGAACAATGATAAAGAACAATGGGAACAAATTATTGCCAGTGTCACATGGTTTTCTATGCCTCTGCATTGCTCATTCATCCCAGATGATTCATGTTGATTGCTGTCTCTCTCTCTCAGTGTGATAAGAGTCAGTAAGATGATTAATTCAAAAAACCTTAAGCTTCTACTTAGAAAAGGCTAGATAAATGCTAAGAAGTGTGCTATTTAGGTGGATCAAGAGAGGCCAGATCACTGGAATATATAGATAGCACAGAAATTAAATCACTGGTGTAAGACTGCTAAACAGTGAAGAAACATTTAAATTGTTCCATCCAGCATTTGCCTCTATACACATATGTGGCAGAATGATAATGTCTGCTTTAAATATGACTTTCTGTGGATATATATACAGATAACTACTGACATTAAAATATACCTTAAACAATTTTTCCTTCAATTCACAAGATTGGGGTATTTGGAGTTTGGGCTAGTCTTTTCTTCTTTTTTCTCCCCCTTTTAAAGCCACTCCTGTTTTCTTTCTTGCTACTTTCTCATCCATTAAAATATATACTTTATATATATTTTGTCTAATTTTCTTCTAAAACACAGAGTCATTTGATAATTAAAGTAGATGAAATGCTTCTTTGAATTCTATGAAACTGAAATCCCTCATTTTTTTGGTATCTCTCTGCTGGTTGATTAGTTTATTACAAGTTTAATACTGTCTCTTAGCTTAATCTGCATTATAAAATACAAGTAGACCATTTCCAAATCTATGCTTGTCACAGAGAAGGCCTTTAATAAATATCTATTGACTCAATGGAAATATAAGTGAATAAATGTTTTTACTTCTTTGAAATATATGGAAAGTGTCTAAAAAGTATTAGCTATCTCAAAGGCAATGCTAAACATAAAATTCATTCCTGAGAAAACCCTTCCATGTATACAACCATATGGATTTATTTATTAGAACTGGTCATTAAAAACCTCTTGTAACTGATTTTATTTTCCTTATCTTGAAAGATAAATGCAGTTTGCACTGTCATTGCTTAGCAAGTTCTGTTTAACAAAATGGAAGTATGTGCTTGAATTGAACATACAGCTTTATGCCTAATCTCACAACCAACCCTCTCCAAATTTAAAATCTTTGTAGGTCCACGCTGTGATCCCTTTAATTTGTATTTGTCACAAGCATGTTTCTTAACAGACATGTCAAAGTTGAAAACAGTTCTGTCTTTCAAGTTTGGCGTGTGCTGAAATTAGAACTTTGGGTCATCAAGATTAGCAGAGAGCCTCTCCGTATGCACACAGGAAACTTGGAGAGAGCAGTAACTGCTCAGACTATAGAGTAAAAGATTCAGATTTGAATCCAGGTCACGGGGCTCTGAGGTCCTTTCAGTTTCCATTACGAACACTGCTTAAATTGTGGCCGTGTATATCATGACATTTTATTTGTCCACAGTCATTCCAGATCCTTCAAACGCCTGTAAATCAGGAGGTAATGGTAACTCTGTAAACTCTTGGGCTGTAGCCCACAGACACACTTAATTGCCTTAGGGACAATCAGCTGTGACTTTATGAGTGAGAGTCGTATGGGTGAGCATTAGGTACTCATGGAGGTGTCTGTGAAAAAGAACTTCTTTCCACCTTGTGACAGCCTTTACTTGGGAAGGAGCAGTGTCGTGAGAAACTTACTGCTGTGGAGAAGTTACTGACTTCGTTATGGACTTGAATCCCAATTCAGCAATTCCAGAGAAAGACAAATATACCTTTTTTGACTTTCATTCTGCAGAGAAATTAAATGTTTTTGGATCGCTGAAGTTCATTATACCCCACAGTGAAAACTTAGTTATCGTTAGTTGGAGTGCAGGTAGAGATATTATGTAGTTGAGATTGACACATATATGCTGTGATTTACCAGGAAGTCCCTGGATAGTAAGTATGATTAAGGAGTTTTCCTGTGCAGTATTTGAAAATAAAGTACACTTTTTTGTGTGTGTGTGTGAGCCACACAATAGTATGCAATGCATTGTGGCCCAATTTAATTATTCCAAAAACTCTGGTTTTAAACCGTAAATGATACTGTATGTGTTATAGGACTGAAGTCTCCTTATAATGGAATATTAATACTACCATTGAAAATACCAAGAATTTAGAGTTCCTCCTTCCCATTGTTGTGTATCCAATTCACCAAATGGTACAGTAATTCTGGTCACCTGCCTGTTAAAGTGATAACTCATGGAAGGGAAGCCATTTGGACACAGATACTCAGGAGTATAAAGACTTAAGGAACCGGGGCACCTGGGTGGCTCAGTCATTAAGCGTCTGCCTTTGGCTCAGGTCATGATCCTGGGGTCCTGGGATCGAGCCCCAGGTTGGGCTCCCTGCTCAGCGGGAAGCCTGCTTCTCCCTCTTCCTCTCCCACTCCCCCTGTTTGTGTTCCCTCTCTCGCTTTGTCTCTCTCTGTCAAATAAATAAAATCTTAAAAAAAAAAAAAAAAGACTTCAGGAACCAACAGGGTACATATCAAACAAGTCAAAGCCCAACTTGTAGAAAGAGCATCTCAGAAGAAAAGCAGGAAAGCATAGATAAGAGAGAGCATTTTTTTTCCCATTGTGAATAAAAATCTCCCAAACCGTGATTGAAGAGTTGTAAATGAGTCCCTATGACACACCAGGTGTTGTGCTGACAAATGGGGGGTGGGGGGGTTGGTAGATGGAGATGAAAAGATGCATCACACATGTTCCTTGTATTTGTAGAACCTTCTAGAGGAAGAAAACTGGACATAATCTGCCAGGATATTGTGGACATCTAACCTGGTGCATACAGGTGTATCTTATCCTTGATACCTGCCATAATACCATGATAAGACTGGAAATACAGTCAGGTGCTTTTCCTTGACAATGAGGAACAATTTTTGGTTCTATATTGAGGAACTTTTTACTTTTTAAATAGCATGCCGGGACGCCTGGGTGGCTCAGTCGGTTAAGCGTCTGCCTTCAGCTCAGGTCATGATCCCAGAGTCCTAGGATCGAGTCCCGCATCGGGCCCCCTGCTCCGCGGGGAGCCTGCTTCTCCCTCTCCCTCTGCCTCTCTCTCTATCTCTCATGAATAAATAAATAAAAAATAAATAAATAAATAGCATGCCGTTTATTTCATCTAAAATTCTCCTGTGTTTTTAAATGTTCAGCAATTTAATAGCATCCTAGCAGGGTATCACTTAAAGTCAATAAAATGATGCAATTTTAAGTACATGTATTTTACAGTGCAGTGTTTGGAATTATGTTTTAAAAATCCCATTAACTTTTAATGAACAAAGACCTAGTTTATGGATATTAAATGTTCCACATAAAGTCGTTTATTTTGCAAACAATGACTGTAACAATAGTAGATTGAAGTTTGAAAGTAACCCCGGGAGTGAGAATGCCATGTTCATATTGTTATCATCATATTTTTAGTAATGACTATGCAGAATGATGTACATAGCAAATGATTAGGTAAAGTTCCTGCCTGAGCAGTTTCTATTCTGTTTCTCTTTCAATTCTAATTTGTAGTCCCACCCAATTCCTCCTCGTATTACCTAGTCCAGAGGGAAAGCGAGCAGCTGTGATTTCCTATTTGACCACTAGATGGCATCATGCTTCCCCATAGAATGAAGCTGCTCAGGAATTTACCAGTGCACTTCACATAGAAGCCAGGAAGAGGATGAGACAGATGTACTTCCCATAGGGTTTTGATATATTAAAGTCATCAAATCTACAGTTAGCACATGTCATTTTGCATTCAAAAAGGGATTAACGAGATTGGGTTTGTAAAATGTTAAGGAAATAATCGTTACTTAGGGCAGACCTGAAGCATGCCTTTAAGAGGTAATTCAGAAGGAGCTTTGTTTAACTTTCCAAAAACTCATCAGAAACAAGGAAACATATTGCCCCTGCTTGAAAAACTGGGTCCTGGTCAGTGAGCCATGTATTAAAGAATAGGAATACTGGTGAATGTGGTAAAGTTTACAGAGTCATTTTCAACAAACCAAGTAAAAGAAATTACATTCTGCCCAGTCATAGGCAGTCATGGACCATTTACTGTCCCACCCAGAAAAGCCTTGCCATATCCCTCAGAGCACAGGGAAGTAGCTAGAGTGTCCCTTTAACCTTCCTGAGCAAAGATTTACACTTGGTAAGGTAGAGTAGAGGACTCCTCTGTAGGAAGTGCCATTTATTGTTATGAAATTGTAGATTTGGAAAATTGAGTTAAAAGGGACTCAGAGGATATCTTTTCAATGTCCTTATTTTAGAGATAGAGAAAATATGAATGCAGCTAGCTCATGTACTTAAGACATTAGTGGACCAAAGCGCAATACATTTGTGGCACATTTTCATGTCATGATTTCAAAGCCATTTGTCAACAAATGTGTAGGCTCAGTGGTTACAGGCTGGGAAGTGAAGTATTAGTAGCTCAGAATATTAAATATCCTTCTCTTCTGCCACTTGAAAAAATATCTATTTCATAGGATTTTAGAACTGGAAAGGACTTTAAACATCATATGACACCCTTTCATTTTATATATGTAGTGATTATATCCTAGAGAGAGAATCCTGGACTTTTTGTATCACATCATGTTGAACAATTTGCTCTGTGGACTTACTGGCAAAAAATTTTCAATAATAAAAATTAAAGTAGATTTTGCAAAAAGAATTCCTGATGACAGTGTTTCTCAGTGTGGTGATTTTAATTTGATGTTGGTATTTTAAGGATACATGCATAAAACCAATTATATATTTGGCTACATTATAACACACGGTGTGCGCAACTATTCAGAAATTTGAAGGGAGTAGTACCACGTTACCATGAAATTTCAGAACTGGATTTTTCTTCTTTGATTCATTGACTGCATTGAATCCTTGTGTTGTGGATGGTGTAAACTTTTCCTTTTCATTCCTTCTTCTAGGAGTGGCTCTGGGGAATCATTAGGTAAATGCTTGTTGGTTTTTCATAATAATTATTTCTGAGCCTTAATGGTTTCTGGTTTTGGCCCCTCTTCACTTTCTCCAACTTGAGGCAAGGGTTCAGAATGGCTTCCAGTTGCAGAAAGAATTATAACTCCAACTTACCATCTAGTCTGTCTGTGTGGTCTTGGCAAACTTTTTCGGCCTGGCCAGGCATGATATTGTTGGCAGAAATGAGGCTCTGCCTCAACTTGGGCTACAGCTTTGCTGTTTCGCCCGAAGACTTTCCAAGATTCATGGGAGAATCCATGAATATGTGAAACATCTTATCTCCAAGAGTGTGCTATAGAGATACTGAACAACTCCAATCTCTTAAAGATCCCGAGTTTACGAATAATATACTGAAATGCAAGTTCTCTTAGAAATGAAGGTTTTAATCATTTAGAAATATCTAGGGACAATGAATTCCAGAATTTGCCAAATATTCTATGGCTAGTGCTTTTAATGTGAAATATATTTTTTAATAGGGAAAGAGTAAACCAATACTTGGTTTCTCTTTGTTGTTTGGAAGGATAACTAATTATCATGGTTGCTGTCTTTGTCAACCCCTATATGCCATTTTGTATTTTTATTGCCTACCATTCACAGCAAAGTCATTCCCATAACTGGAAAACATCACACTGCCCTAACAGGAGTTATCCTTCCTTGAAATGGAGGAGTTACTGCTCCTTGACATGGTGCTCTGCCAGCCTGATTGACATTTGAACCTTTGATAATTTCTTCTTCTGATCCTGCAACTCAAAGGAGGCTGCTCATGGTCATGCTGTTGGCTTTAACCAGGATGGAAACCTGCTCATCACATGCATTGAAATAATGAAATCCTGTAATAGTAAGAAAACTAAACCAACAAATATAATAGTAGCTGATGCTTACAGAGTACTTATATGTCCAGTACTACTCTGAGCATTTTGCATGTATTAACTCGATTAATCTTCACAACAACTTGAGTTAGATGCATGCTTGTTATTCCCCGTTTTTAGATGAGAAAACTGAGAAACAGGTAATTGAATCTGTCCTTTTTACCATAACACTGTTCTTTTTAATGAACCTGCCACTGCCTTTTCTGTTTTTGGTTGATGGGGGTGCACAATAGAATTGACAGAGTAGAGCACTAATTAATTTTGCATAACGTGAAAGTGAAACTTAAGGAACAGTTGGGGAGTGGACAGTGTGCTTTGTTATGGATCCACATATATAAAATTAAGGGTTGAGCTAGATGGTACGTCAAATTTTGTGTTTTAAATGGTGGCACTGACTGACAGAATACAGGCTTGAATTTGTTTAATGTTTTAACATTATTGACTAAAAAAAGGATGAAAATGGATAGAAAATTCTGAGGCTGTGGGTGGGGTCTTCAAGTTTGCAAAAAGAAGGAAAGAGAAAGAGAGAAAGAAATAAAAGAAAAAAGAAAAGAAGAACAAAGGAAAAAAGGAAAAAGAAAAGAAAAAAGAAAGAGAAAAAAATCTTGTGGTCCATATTATAACATCAAATATGGAATGAATACCATGGTTTTAGAAATTTCCCTTCAGGGGAGCCTGGGTGGCTCAGTCGTTAAGCGTCTGCCTTCGGCTCAGGTTATGATCCCAGGGTTCTGGGATCGAGCCTGCATCGGACTCCCTGCTCGTCAGGAAGCCTGCTTTTCCCTCTCCAACTCCCCCTGCTTGTTGTCCCACTCTCGCTGTGTCTCTCTCTGTCAAATAAATAAATAAAATATTTTTTTAAAAAAAGAAAGAAATTTCCCTTGAAGTATTTTAAATGCTAAAAAGCAATCTCTTAGACCAGGACTCTCAACAGGCCCATGGCATCCTATCATGCCTAGCATGTAACTGCAACTCTCCAGAAATAGTTGAATCTTAAACATTTCATGGCATACATTAGTGTAAAACAGCTTTTCAAGGGATAGCCAGGTAACTTCAGTAAAAGATCAATTCCTCAGTCAATATTTATATAAATATTTATTTCAAATTATGGACTTATATGGAGTATTAAAACAATTATTTACATTTCAATACAGGGAATCTTCTATATGATCATGATATTACAACTAATGTCTTCTATTTCTTTCATACCTTAACTAAATATGCCATGTAGTTTCTTAATCTGTTATGTCTTCTAAATGTGAATCTACATTCCAAAAGAGTCAATGAACCTCAGTAGGCCTGTTTTTAAGTGGCTAAATTAATACTAGGAGAGAAATCATCATCAGCATTGACCATAAGTGTGATGACCATAAGTAGAATCCCAGGAGGATGCCTTATAAACATACTGTGAATACATACATTAAAGAAGATGCTGGTAATAACACTTAGCATTAGCATGTTAGCTTTTACACTTGCTTTTATATATTGATATCATTTAAAATTTCTGTTAATTTCTTTTTTTTTTAAAGATTTTATTTATTTATTTGAGAGAGAGAGAATGAGAGACAGAGAGCATGAGAGGGAGGAAGGTCAGAGGGAGAAGCAGACTCCCTGCCGAGCAGGGAGCCCAATGTGGGACTCGATTCCGGGACTCCAGGATCATGACCTGAGCCGAAGGCAGTCGCTTAACCAACTGAGCCACCCAGGCGCCCAAAATTTCTGTTAATTTCAATTATCCTATGACAAGGCAGGAAAAGTAGTATCTTCTTTCCCCATTTACGGAAGAGTACCTGAATCTCATAGAATTGAAATATTTGCTCAATATCACTTAATAAATGCCACAGAGACTTGAACCACTGTAGTCCTCATATATCGTCTTAGGGATACATTTCCTCTCAACCCTCTGAGGTTTAGGATGGGTAGGATTTCCACAGAAGCAGGCACAGCAGAATTACAGAAAGAGGAAAGAACACTGGAGGAAGGCACAGAAACAGGAAGTATGGTGCAATTTGGGGAAAGAGCCAGTGTGCCAGTGAATTCAAGTACAGTATGGAGCAAATTAGCAGGCAGATGTTGATGCAATGCCATAGGAAGATTCATCTGGAATGGTTTCAGGGGAACACAGACTGGGTGTGTGGTCTAAGAAGCATTAAGACTGGTGGATTCAACGGAGTAAGAGGTAATGTAGAGTTAGGTTTTGTGATAAAGGAAAGGCTCGGGGACAGATATTAAGCTATCTCAAAGATATTATACCATATTATCCAAATTAATATGGTAGTTGAGAAAGAGAGAGACACCCAGGATGATTCTCAGGTTCAGGCCTGAATGACTGAAGGAATGATGAGGTGGGAAGAGAAATGGGGAAATCAGGAGAAGATGCTAACTTGGGAGGGGAAGCAGGAATGATTTGTTGAGTTGGAGTGCGCACAGGTGATGCAAGTAGTTATCCCTCAGTTGGAGGGATTTGATGTCCTGCAAACTCTAGGAGAATTTCGGGGATAAGCCATAGTGATTCAATCGTTATGTCAACCTGACTGATAAATTGTGCCACTGTTTGGAATGCAATGAGAGAAGAGGGATTTTAGTGACTCCTACCTTCTGCAACACTTTTTATTAAACACACACAGATGGGGACTTGATTTCGAATCACATCCAGTACTGTATTGTTAGAAGGTGGATGAGGGGCAGTCAAGTATCCTCCAAGCTGGGCAGGTGGCACATTTATGGAATGTGAAGTATGGGATAGGTTTGCTGGAAGACTTCTTAAAGACATTCAGGAGGAGCATTGACCCTGCTTTGTCTTGTCTGCAAGCTTTCTCAGTGCTATCCTGGGCGTCTTGTGGCTACCAGAGGAGCTAGTCAGAGGGATCCTGACACAGAGGATGTGGAGCAGAAAGATGGAAAGGATGTACTTCCTTGATGTCACTGCCTTGCAACTTTAACCACACCTGCAGTCACCTGTCTTTGCACTTTGTGGCAGCTGAAATTTGATATTTCCTCATTTTTAACCCCAGCAGAGTCATAGTTTTCTATTATTTGAAGCCAAAAGCATGCCAACTGATACAAGATACGAAGTTTTCCTTTTAACTTTATTTTTATCATTGTGAAATTGCCAAAGCCTCCGGGTGAAGCAGCCCCCAGAGGAGGGTTGAATCAAAGAAATATTGTCTTCGGATCTATAATAACTATTTCTGGCAGGGAAGCTGGGCAAGCCTAGTGAAGATTCTCAGGCTAACTGACAATGTGTGTGTTCTGCTAACAGGCTTTGGTTGGCAAATTAAATTTTTGAATTGGACAGGAAGTTATATTGGAATGTAATATTCCCTCACAATGTCTATTTCATGGAATTGTTCTGCTTTTGTTGTGCATTTTGGCATTTCCTGTGCTGTAGCCTGGTCCAGACAAACACATGATTCATCTGCACAGCACCTAGGGCCTTCCTTATCTATGCTTCTGACATGCAGCGAAACGGTGTGCTGTGCCCGTAATCTGAAGAGGGTACTGCAGTCCATCACGGGGAAGAGGGCTTGAATATTAACAGGGAAGACACAGATTTTACTCTGACAGCAGGCTTGGCCAATAACATCTGTCTTGCCCCTCACACAGTTATAAGCCACCACTTCCATTCTTCCTGGAATCCAAAAACCAGGAGGGTTGAGGGGGCACATTCTTAAGGGATTGTGAAATCTATTACTGCTAGGGCCTTTTACAATTCAGTTGCTTGCTTAAAAAAAAAAAAAAATCTGCCTTTCAGCAGTCTTCTTCGGCAACAGTAAGCCACGCTATGCATTCCTATGAATAAAATGCACAACAGCTGCATCCAAATACAGGGACTGAGCTCTTTGGCTCCTTCTTGGAATATTTTTTTTTTTAAACCTGCTTGGGCAGAGTCCCTTTATTGCTTATTGAAAAATTCCAAAAGATTTGGGACTATGTTTAGCAAACAGCAAGGAAGTTTATAGGATTCCATAGGCCTTTTTCTAAAATAATGTTTTTGGAGATATTGTTGTTACTATTATTTTTAGGGAAAGGCCCATTGAACTGTTTCAGATTCCAGGGAAGAGTGGGGGAATTAGTCCTTTTGGCACTGAGAGTAGATTAGACTATTTTAGATAATCTTCACATTAAATTTTGCTGTAATAATTATGCTTCTGCACATAGGCAATATGTATACTATCCAATCCTAGCACTTGAGAACCTCAGAATGGATTCTTCTGAATGTAATACTATTAGAGTCTTTGTCCTCAGTTGTATTAGATTTCTTTTTCGATAGAAATTTTATGTTGGAAAAAAATAAAAGGTTCAGGGACCTGAGGCAGGAAAAGTATATTCATAAGAAAGTAAGATAATTACTCCATTGACTTGGAGTTCTGTTTGGAATGTTAGCATCAATAACAATCCTTGAAGCATTGTAACATTGCTCTAGCAACTAAACTAACATAAAGCACAAAAGTCTGTCCATTAATATTGATTACAAGGTCACAGTTCCTTTTAAACCTTGCTTTCCAGAATACCTGGAGGGAGATCAAGGTACATACTCAAGTTTCTACCATGACAAATTTACTACTACCACCCTACAAAGACTCTAGGAAGACAACCAGCTGATACTCCTTTGGAGACATTTCAACTTTGTTATTTATATAGAGCATTTTGTCCAATTCTGGAAGGACATGTAGCTGTAGGAGGGTGAGAGGTCATGATAATGAAAAGAATAGTTACCTTATATTGGTGATGAGGTGTGTGACTCCACAAATCTGATTTCTTTTAGGCATTAGCAGTATCCATTTTGGATATGGGATGGCATTCCAAAAAGTTTTGTCCACAGAAAATTGATATTATCTAAAGGTAATGATAATTAGGGGCATGTGTTCATCTTAATCTGATGGACAGAATTTTTTGCCGTTTAAAAAGTTGTTTTTTTTTTTTAAGATTTTATTTATTTGACAGAGAGAGACATAGCGAGAGAGGGAACACAAGCAGGGGGAGTTGGAGAGGGAGAAGCAGGCTTCCTGCCAAGCAGGGAGCCTGATGCGGGGCTCGGTCCCAGGACCCTGGGATCATGACCTGAGCCGAAGGCAGACGCTTAACAACTGAGCCACCCAGGCGCCCCAAAGTTGGGTTTTTTTTAAAGCATAAATAGGTTAGCTCCATTATCTTTATTTACAGATCTTTATTTTTAGCTTTTGCATATTTTTCCTGCCCTTAAGTGTTGATTTCTCAGATTTAGGTACTGAACCTCATAGCAGTAAATGTCTAATTTTATTTCATTTAAAAGCCAGGAAACCTCTTTTTACAAACAAAATATTGCACAAAACTCCCAATATATAAAACAGATAAAACTGCATCATTATTGTTGAGGTAGGCAGTCTGGAGATTTACCCATTTCTTTTTCTTTTTTTTTTTTTAATATTTTATTTTATTTATTTGACAGAGAGAGAGAGAGAGAGACAGCGAGAGAGGGAACACAAGCAGGGGGAGTGGAAGAGGGAGCAGCAGGCTCCCAGCCGAGCAGAGAGCCCGAGGCGGGGCTCGATCCCAGGACCCTGGGATCATGACCTGAGCCGAAGGCAGATGCTTAATGACTGAGCCACCCAGGCGCCCCTATCCATTTATTTTTCTTTTTGCATCTCTCTTCTATCTGCTCTAGTTTCCCTCAAACTTTTTACCAAAATAAATAAATAAATAAATAAAAAATCTTTGTTGAGTCTCTCAACGTTTGATGAGTCTCTCCTCGAGTTTGAGCTGCATCACACCATTTGGATGTGCACCCCAGATTCATTCTCCTTTATCCTCTTTTTTCACATTTAATCAGGCTTTATCATTTCTTTCTCATAAGAATATGCATGCATCTCCCTTCTCTTCTCGATTCCTGATGTCTTCATTCAGGCTCTTATTTATTTATTTTTTTTCTTATTTGGACTATTTTCATTGGCCCCTCACTAATTTTCTGCTTTTGATTAGTTTGTTAATAGTTTCTAAATTTTTTGATCTCATACGTCATCAGAAAAGGAAAAAAATAAAGATTGAACATGAATTAATATGTTTGTTTAGCTAGGTATGATTTTTAAAATATTATATACATGTAATATGTAAAATTTAAAACAAATATCAAAATTAAATAGTATTATATACACACAAACATATATATATATACATATATATTTATATACATATATACATTTGTATATACATGCACACACATACGACATGTCTGTGTTTTCTTCTCATACCCCAGGGCTGGCCTTGACTACACTCTAGCACGCACATATCTCTCTTTGGACACTATTGCTCTATGCCTGTCAGAGAAATCTTTCTGAAATGAAACTAAGTGCTTTAAGTCCTTCAAGAGCTCTCAGTGACTACTAGATAAAATCTAAATTCTTAACACAGAAGACAGGGCTGTTGATGAACCAGCTGTTGTCTACTTCCCAAAAACTAAAATAAAATAATAGGTATGAAAGCTCTTATGAAATGATGTACACTTGTCAAAATACTAAATGATCTGTGCTGTCAAAATAAATATATTAGTACATAGCACCTTGGTCACTTACGGATCTGGTTATGTTGTGATTTCAGCTGAGCCAACACAACAGTCACACTCTATGGCATGAAATGTCTACATCACTCTCACTCCAAAATGTTAATAAACAAGGGCTATTAATTTTTTTGGATGGAATAGGGGCTAAAATCCATGTGTGGCATTCTGTAGTATTTATGTACATCAGTCCTTGGGAACTCAGTGAGAGAGCAACAAAGAAGAGAACATTGGTATTGGCATCAGAACTTTCATCGACTCTACAGAGTTCTTTTCAACACTGTGACTAAAGTACACATCAGAATGAAGGAAATGCTTTTAAAAACAGGGAAACATTGGTTACTTTGGCTTCAATTTTAAAACAAAGCAGTACATCCTTTTTAGAATATGAAGGAGGGGCCAAAAAGGAGACATTTCCTGCATGTGTGTTGAGATGAGGCAAATGTCAGAAAAGAAGCAGAGCTGAATGTTACGTTATCCTGGTAACCTTTGTCAAGCCGCTGGCTTGATGTGGTTCAAGTTTCCGCTGTATATTTTGATACTTTCTGTCTCCATAGCGGTTGTTCAGGAATATGTTGCCAGTAATGATACTGGAAATGCAATTCATTTATAAATAAATCATTCTGCTTCATAGACACCATTATTTAAGAGACCATGTAAGATTCTGTGGGAGACTAAACATATGGTGAAATAGTTCATTTGCTCAGAAAAATATAAATAGTTAGAAATATATCAAAATATAACCAAGCAAGCATCAGATAGATTAAATAGAATGATTATTCAGTATTTCTTTCAAATGGCTAAGAAAAAACTTAAATTTGATTTTCCATTTGAAAAGATAGCAATGCAAATAAGAAGATGGGTAATTTCTAAACTTACTTTCTATGTAAGTGATTAAGAAATAAGTTTGTTCTAGAAGCATTGGGGAGACAAACCACAAAGTTTAATATGAAGCGCTGGCTTGTAATAAATACTTTCTTTAAGCGTAGGGCACATTCAGCTGGGGTTAACATTTTCCAACTGAAATCATTTATAGAGAATTCTAGATGTTTGTTTGCATATACAATGCCTTCTTTATCAATGAATTTCAGTAAAATTAGAAATATCTGAAATTATAAACCCTATTTTGAAAGGAAGAAAAACAATAATGAATAGCAGAAGTACAAGTTATCTTTCTGGAATTTGGGACTCTCATTCTGCTCTGCCTCTGCCTGTCTTTCATATTTACTCCGTTGACATATGAAATTTTGTAAAACTAAAATATAAAATAATGAGTATCTGATTAAGTTCTCTTCATTGAGGCTGATTTGCTCGGTTTTTTAGATGCAATTAGAAAGAGAGTAAATGTGGTTTCCTTAAAAAAGTGTTTTATTTTTCTATTGAATTTATAAAATTATTTTAGAAATAGCAACCTCAGTGCACCAGTGGTGTTCCATTCTTACGCTTTTTCTTTTTAAATCTTTTCAAAGGTAAACTCTATGAATAATGTGATCATATGTGTGGGAAACCAAAACCAAAAGCACTCAAACTGTTTTTGACAAACAACAGATATTCAGGGTCAGTGCAAGTAAGGCTACAGATAATCACTCCATCTGCTCCATTGTTGGCAAAAAATAAGGTCCAGATGTTGCATATACCTGTTCTTCCTCCCATACCTTGCCCATGGACAGGTAAGATTTTCAAAGAGAAGTGTGAACTGCCCAGGATTTCCCCTGAGATGATGTAGAATAGTTTCTCTCCATGCAAATTATTTTCTTCTTTTCACAGTCAGTTCAGTGAGCTGGACTACTAGAGTCGCTGGAAGAAAGTGGAGGAGTGGGTTCGGTGAAACCTACAGGGAACAGTTGGTAGGGTTGATGATCATTGAATTGCTATCTGTCACCAGGCCACCAAACCAACCCTGAGGGACTCTCAACCTAATGCTCGAAGAAAATGAGATTTAGTGGGGAGAAGAAGCAGGCCCCTTAAACTGGTGCTATTCTTTTGTTAATCTTTCTTACAAGTTAGATCAAGAATTATGTACCAATTCGCTTTGCTATAGTGACAAGAAGCAGCAATCTCAGTGGCTTAAAATTCCAAACTTGTATCTTGCTTTGTTACATGTTGGTGAGGGCTAGTAGGCAGTTCTCCTCCATGTGTCTTCCCATTCTGGGATCCATGCTAAAGGAACAACTCCTACATGGAGTTGTTGGAAAAGAGCAGGAAGCTGGTAGAAGCACGTGCTGCTGCTTAGAGTTTTGCCTTTGAAATGACATACTGTCCCTTCCACTCACTTTTCATTGATCCAAGCAAGCTCATGGCCATCCGGACAGCTGGGCAAAGCAGTGTATCTATCTTCTACCAGAAGGCCTGTAAGTTCACTAGGCAAATGTTCTTATAGAGAAAGGAGTGAATTGTTAGGAACGAGAACGTAATCTACCATAGTACGTGATGTCCATAAATCCAGCAACCGCAAGCAGGCAGAAAAGCCAAAATGCCTACCCCAGGCCAGCTTTCTTCTATACTACAGGGCTCCTTTGCATCTTCTTTCTTATCTAAAATGAACCACCCTCAGTTCATTTTAATCTGATTTTTACAGACATAAAAGGAAGGCAAGAGAGATACGGTGGGCCAGGAAGAAGTGAGAATATCACCGTCCATGTGATTTATTCTAGACTCTGGGTTCTGCTGCATTCCTGGGATCTTGATAGGGGAAATTAATAGGCTTGCATGGCAAATTCCTTATGCACAAGTTTATTTACCTAATTTTAGCTCAGAAAGCACAAGTCAATTATTGGCATCCAGAACCTGCCGTAAAGAGGGGCATTTGCATGTTGTTAATGCAAAAGCCCAGAGTCATATGTGCCACTTTGCAAGTAGACAAAGTGTAGGGTGTGTGAGCTGGATATGTCCACATGTTGCTTACTTCACCTCTCCTTCATTTTTGTCATATAAATTAACATTGTGCTGGCACACCCTCACTCTGTTCATTCTTTCCGCTGTCAGGCACCTTAACTTAGCGCAGGTATCCAAGTTTTCAAATATCATTGGAAAATTTTACCTCTTCAGAAAGTAATACTTAGGAAAGGCTATTTCACTTGGGCAAAATTAATTTTGTCTGTTGATTTTTAAATGTTATTTATATTGCCAAGAATTAAAATTCTAATGTGTTTATTAAAATTTGGCTTCATAAAAGTGAACCATGCTAAGATCTTCAGGAGGATGACTACAGAAGCTAGATGACCAAAAAGGGAAACAAGGTAATAATATTGCCACTAAATGCAGTATTGGAAAACTGTTCCTGCTCCGGTGTTTACAACTGTGTCTCATCCTTTCTCCTGTATCCTTCAGCATTAGCCAGAAAGTAGACTGGCCAGTAGGGGTTACTCTAGCATTATGATCTTAGAGTGGTGGATTAAAGCTTGAAGAAATAATAAGTGGTATTTTTAAAATACGTATTTTCCCTGTGAATGTAGTTACAATACTCACAATTTGTGAGAACTTGCTTCGAACACTGTTTTGGCAGCTTTTATCCCATTCATATGACTATGAGGCATATTTCAATAGTTCATTTTTTCAGCCTTGCTGATTGTCTAGCCTTCGTTAAATTGAACCTACAGGTCAAAATTGTAAAGTAGACTTATAGTTGAATTTAGCATCTTTTTTCCTGGGTAGTATTCTCAGTCCTTGAGGTTTGGATTCCAGATACCCTAGAACACAAAGCCTGATATGAATGCAGTCACAACTCTAATTTTTAAAAAGGCAAATATACACCCACTTTCAGTTACCCTAAAACATTACCTGCTTTCTAGTTGGGTGGCTGTATAATTTTAGAGAATAAATTGCTTTTGGAAAGATGAAATTAGAAAAAAGATAACTCATGGTCATTTGTCCTTCAGGGACAGAAGATAAATAAAAGTAAGTGGTTTTAGGGGTGCCTGGGTGGCTCAGTTGGTTGAGATTCTGCCTTCCACTCAGGTCGTGATCTCAGGGTCCTGGGGTGGAGCCCCGCATCAGGCTCCCTGCTCAGCGTCGAGTCTGCTTCTCCCTCTTCCCCTCTCCGCACTTGTGCTCTATCTCACTCTTTCTCTGGCTCACTCTCTCTCAAATAAATAAATAATTTAAATAAATAAATAAATGGAAGTGTTTTTAAATATAGCTTCCATAAACACAAAAGAAAACTTTAAAGATATAACAATTTTTGCCTGAAGCCCAAAGGAAAAATAAGTTCCGTTTACCAAACATTGGACAGAAAGACTTCATTAGCATAAAATACTGTCACCTCCAAGAGATAGAGAGATAGGTAGATAGATACTCTTATTCGTGTGTGTGTGTGTGTAGATATAGATGATATAGATATAGATATAGATATAATCAGGGGTTGAAATGCAAAGAGTATTAATTCAATGTTTTTTTTCTGCTTTTTATTCAGATATTATTGACATTATTAAAAGTTTTTTTAAAATGTCTAGTTGTTATGAAACACTTGCAAGGGACTGGGAGTTTTCTCGCTGCCCATCCCTTGATGCATATGGAGCCCAGGGATGCACAGTGTCGTTCAGAACGTGTTGTGTACACTGGAACAGAAGACTCACCCTTTGGTGGGGGAGCAAGGGGTCATAATACAGAAGTCATTCAAATATGGTCAATCTTTAGGCAGTTTGGTATAGTGTTAATGTAGTGGAACACTGTCAGAGAAAGGACACAGCTGAAACAAAGTACTAAGTAAAAGCAATATTTTTGAATAGACTATCCTTCAGATTCCTTACCTGCTAAGACTCCTAAACTTTTCTCTTGTAGCCTTGTTACTACGGAGGCCTAGATGCTATATTTGGAGAAGAAAAGCGTTTCTCACTTGTGGTTTTGGTTTTCCTCATAGTATTCCCCACTCAGCTAGTTTGCAGAAGAAATCAAAAGGCAATTAGTCACTTCTCTTTACTAATACTCTGACCCTACTGCCTATCTGTAGAGGTCTTTTCTGCCTGTTTCTTTCCACTTTCATGTGACATAGTCATTTTTTTAGGGCTTCATTTCTCTTCTGTTAAAAATTCCCTTGTAGTTTTCAAAAGAAAAATTAAGACACCATTTACCTTACGTTTGCCAATGAGAAACAAGTAAGTTTGTTCATCCACCTAAGTGATTCACTCTAAGCAATATCTCCCATCAGACATTACTTGAAATTTACAAAAGTTGCTTTTATTTATTGGTTAAACACATCCTTTCCTAGCATAGAGCTCTCCTTTGGAGTTTGTAGCTTTTGATTATACAGTGAGGGCTTGGCCCTAAAATGTTTAAGTAGCATTAAAATATTCTAAAATATTATGAAGTTAATTTTTAAAACCATGCAGTAAAAGAGAATCTTTGGCTTTGGCATTGATATTTATGAACCACTGTAATCATTCAGGCAGCATCCACCAAGTGGCCCATTTGAAAATCTAGCTATCCACTTTGAGCTCCTAGGTAGGTGGTATAGAGTAGAGCATCTCAAAGCCTAGGGTTTGAATTCAACAGACCTGAGAATTCTAGCACCCAGGACCAACACTTGCCAGGCATGAGACTTTGGTAAGTCATATATGCCTAAGCTTCAGGTCTTTTTTATTAATCTATAAGGTACAGATAATGATACCTCTCTCATATGGTTTTTTAAGGATTAAATAAGATGTATTTAAAAACTGATTATGTGGTATAGAGTAAACAAACAAGTGGTATTTTTATTTTTATTTTTTTATTTTTAATAAGTGATATTCACAATTTTTTTTCTTTTATGATGATTCTAACTGAACAGTTGTTAAGTTTCACTCAAAGGATAATATAGCAAAGAATAATTTAAGATTTCCCCTAAACCTGTTTATAAGGATACTTAAGGGGGGGGCGGGTTAAAGCCCATGTGCATTTTTAAGTAATAAAGTCAAATATTTCCATATTTGTGACTATAAGGGCTGTATTAATTTGCAGAGAGGAGTAACATAAATACTGATTAAATTTAGATTGCTAAATGTTAAAAAGTGATTATACAATACAAGTATGATTCAGAAAAAGCCTTGTTCTAACATATATACAGTGTTTTAGCATTCTTTGGTATGAAGAAGAGTCATCTTTGTATTTATTTTATAAATCTGCTGTTATGAGCTAATGACATGTATGTAAGCCAGTTTGAAGAAGGAAGATGACTGTAATGAATAACATTTTGGAGGAATCTAAATACCAATAGATCAGCACACAAATTTCAGTCCTCCTCACTGAGTTGAAGTAATTAGATGGTATATAACACATATATTATACCGTCTATATACTCCATCTAATATATATAGAGAAAAAATACGGAGCTGCAATTATTTTCTTTAAGATTTTGTTTATTTATTTGAGAGAGAGCGTGAGAGAGAGAGCATGCAAGAGCATAAGCAGGGGGATGGGCAAAGGAAGAAGCCAACTCCCTGTTGAGCAGGGAGCCCGACGTGGGGCTCCATCCCAGGACCCTGAGATCATGACCTGAGCAGAAGGCAGATGCTTAACGGACTGAGCCACCCAGGCGCCCCGAGGTGCAATTATTTCTTAAGAACTAAATGATGACATTTATTTTTTAATAGAAATTTAATTTAAAACTTTTACCTGTTCAGTTGGTGTAGATTCATTTGAGGTGTAGATGAGGTATAGTTTTTTTTTAAGAACTAAATGATGACATTTATTTTTCAACAGAAATTTAGTTTCAAACTTTTGCCTGTTCAGGTAAAATCAGGTGTAGATTCATTTGAGGTATGGATTCACTTGCGCTTCAAAGATTTGGAGAGTAAGACACAGGCGCATCCTTAAATTGTTGATGATGAAAAGGTCCTCTTATTGGCAAGACAGGGGAAAAAAAAACAAGAAAACTTCTGTTGCAACTACAATTCTAAGTCTATATACTTTTGTGGGGATAAAAATAATTGTAATTGTAGCAGTAGCTGCCATTTATTCAATTCTTACTCTGTGCTTTGTATTTTATGGGAAGTCTTTGCTCCTACATCTTAAAACAGTTGTAGGAGGTAGATTCTATTATTATCATAATAAAGACAATGAGATTTCAAAGTCTAAGGAACTTCTAAACTCAAGTTCTCACAACTAGCAATGAAGATATAGCTGAGGGCTTAGAAATGTCAGAATCCTCTCCCGATGTGTCCTACATACAGTTTAGGTTTGAAGCAGGGATGCCTACTGTCCCCAAAGCCCAGATCCAAATCTTTGGCTCTAATTGCTTTCTTGTCACCCACATGACACATGGACTTGGGAGGTGCTTTCTAGCAAGAGTGATGGCACAACTCGACTCTGCTTACCTGGCTAGCACTGGAGGAAAGAAGGTTAAGAGAGAGTGCAACAGGTCCCCTTATCCTGTTGTGTCCCTTTCCTATAAACTTGGCCTAATGCCTTGTAATCTGATGCATCAAATTCACAGCTTTTCTTCTCTTGTGTGTTAATGTGTGTGAGAGTTGTCATGTATGTGTGAGGTGTGAATGTGTGTGAGGTCTGTGTAGTGTGTGTATATATGAAATGTGCATGGAATTTTTATGTGTGTAGTGTAGTGCGTGTGTGTAGGAGTGTCTTCGGTGTGTTTGTGTTGTGTTTATGTGTGTAGCGTGTATATGAGGTATATATGTGCTTGTGGTATGGATGTTGCACGTGTATGTGTGTTGTGTATGCATGTGCACGAACTGAGCATGTGGCTTGAGTATAGTGTGTGGTGTGTGGCAGGTGGGGGATATAGAAAAGAAAGGCAAAAGAAGAGATTGGGCAAATGCTCATAGCTCCAGTCCTCCTTTTACTGGAATAGTTATAACTGACAGTGTTCTATACTTGAACTTTGGAGTCTTGGATCAAGTCCTGCTCAGCTCTGTAACTAGCTGTTTAATATTTGGAAGCTGCTTAGCCTGCTTGAATTGTGGTTCTCTCATCTCTGCAAGAGGAGAATTTTTAATTTAAATGCTATGAGGCTTAGATGAATAATGTTCAGGTTGAAGTTACTGATAAACTTTAGAATACTACATAAACGTAAGATATTGACTGTTTTTATTAGTGGTGACATTATTTTTTCAATGTGTCTTATATTGAAAGTCCAAAGAAAAAATAACATGCAGCATATTATTATGACACCTATCATTATACACCTCATTCTTTTAAACTTAATTTTTATTGATAATATATGGTATGTTGTATCAACAAGATTTACACTATTATAGTTCTATGTCTAGAGAATGTCTAGGATATTAAGCATTTGCTGTGTTAATTCGTGGAACAACCAAGACCACTTTAACTAGGAGCTTTGGCTTAAGATGTGGGGCAGCAGGCTGTACCATATTAGAAGAATTTGGCATTGAGTTTTTTGGATACTTAGCTTTTAGACATATAGGAATGGAAGAAAATGATACAGAAACAGCCATTCCTTAAATGATTAAACATAGGGTTACCATGTGATCTAGCAATTATGCTCTGAGGCATATACCCTGAAGAATTGAAAACATAGGTTCTCACAAAAAAGTGTAAATGAATGTTCATAGCAGCATTATTCATAATAGCCAAAGAGCGCAAACAGTCCAAATGTCCATTAACTGATAAATGGATAAACAAGTGTGTTATCCATACAATGGAGTATTACTTGACAATAAAATTTATTCAGAACTAATACATGCTATTATATGGATGAACTTTGAGAAAATATACAAAGTGAAAGAAGCCAGAATGGTGTATTACATGATTCCATTTATATGAAAGGTCCATAATAGACAAGCTTACAGAGATAACAAGTATATTAGTGGATATATAGGGCTAGAGGAAGCATATGGGATAGGAGATTGATGGCTGAGGAGTGAAAGATTTCTTTTTGGGAATAATGAAAATGTTCAAAATTTATAGTGATGGGTGTACAAACTCTGTGAATACATTAAAATATACTTAAAATCATGTATTTTAAGTGGGTGAATTGTGTGGTATTTGAATTACATCTTGATAAAACTCTTAAAAAAATACAATTTTCCTGCATAGTGAACCCTCCCCAACTACTCTACCAATAGTTCTAGGAGGAGCCAGTCATGACCGTACTGGATACAAATCAGCAGACATAGAATAGGAGCCTAGCGATTGTATTAACAAAGCATTCCAAACCACAAAGTCTGCCTGGAAACCAATGCTTTTGTCAAGGGTTGAATGACCAGCAGTGGTGAATAGATGAGCAACCCTTGACTTTTTAATATATGACAATATATTCTGGAACCAGCAGGCTCTGAGAAATGTTATGTGAAGAAAGTCATTTTCTTTTCTTCCCTCTCCATTCCTCTTGAACTTTTCTCCCCATACACTGCTATTGTGATGAATTAATTTAGAAGAATTATAGTTGAGTGTACATTTGGAGGAACTTTTCTTTGTTTCCATGATTTTGAAGTATTTTCTTAGACAAGATTGGGGCAAATGCAGAGTTAGAGTAAACCCTCAGTGGCCAAATTGCTAATAGGAAAAATTTTATGTATGAACTCCCTCATTCTCTCCTATTTCTGTGGCTTCTAATTCCATCTCTAATCCTATAAAGTAGTATGTTCTGTCATGTTCTGTGTATAGTCTTCACCATTTCCACACTGCTCCACTTCTAGACACAAATAGCGCATTCACCGTAGTTTCAGATGATCTCTCAGGAACAGAATGTATGCTCCCATTACATCCTCACATATAATCACTGTCTTTTAACACCTCCCTGCCCCTTTGCCCCTTTTTTTGGCTTAACGTTTAGTTAAAGAATAGTCAGCTCAATAGGCAGTCATGGGAAACCTAACCAATAGATATATTTTACTAGCTTCAGTTTTGAAATGTGGGATAATATCTTTCAGTTTTAAAAATTGGTATTTCTATAAAGTACCTTTTTTCAGTGAAATGTTTCTAGAATGTGACACTTCAATTCTAATTACTATTATTAAATATCCATGAATTTGTTTTGAATAAGCAGAGTCAGATAAGTGGTATTTATGTATCATGGAATACTATCTAAGTTAGCTTCCTGGGCATGAGCGAATCACTGACTTACCAAATAAGAGAATTCGGCATCTCTTATTTGTCAATCAACTGCATTTGTATTTCTCACAGTTTCCATGATGGAATTTTTTTAATATGAACATACAATCAGATCTGAACTGCTGTATTTATTTTTTTTTTTAAGATTTTATTTATTTATTTGAGACAGAGAGAATGAGAGAGAGAGAGCACATGAGAGGGGAGAGGGTCAGAGGGAGAAGCAGGCTTCCTGCCGAGCAGGGAGCCCGATGTGGGACTTGATCCAGGGACTCCAGGATCATGACCTGAGCTGAAGGCAGTTGCTCAACCAACTGAGCCACCCAGGAGCCCTGAACTGCTGTATTTAAATGAGTATTTCCTGATCTCCAATTAATGGAAATCTAGAGATTTGAAGAATGGTTGAAGCATTAAATTTTTATGATGGCTCTTCTGGGGGAAAAAAAAAATGGGTAGGCAATAAAGCCTGAGATCTCTACTATCAAACAAATGCACAATCATAAGGAAGTTAAAAAGGCCACAGTGAAATACACACCTCTTAATTATATTACCGTTGATATCTATCTCAAATAGATATCAATATTGGTTATAAGAGTTTTATATGTTTTGCAGGAGGAAAGTTCTCTTAGCATACTCTGCGTGCTTATCATTACCTACCCTGAGCTTGCAACACAAACCTATTGTGCAAGCAGAGAATCTGTGCTGGTGTGTGTGAACACCTAGGGTGGTGTATCAGTGGAGATGCACATAGGGGAAAAAATGGAAAATTGGAAATGTCTGGGGTTCATTTTTTCAGAGGCTCTATTTCAATCGTAAACTCTTACAAAGAATGAACGGTCAGAGGCAGGGACTAACTGGGTACTCTTAATGTGATTGGTTCACAGACTGGGTTTCCTGGGAAACAGACTGAGAAGGAGATTCTTGGGACCATGACCTATGGAAGGGGAGAGAAGAAAGCTGAATCAGGAGAGGAAGAAGAAGAAAAAGTTGGTCTGCAATACAGTTTCTAAGCAGGCCTCAGCAGACCCAGTAGAGAGTTCTGAAGCTAGGGTGGCTCTTCAGAGTTATCTTAAACAACTCTGGAGCTGGGCCTTTACATCCTCTTGTTGACTCGGTGTTAGATGCTTGGACAAGGTGGCCCTCATTAGCTGAGGCAATTCACAAAGGGGGCTGATAGCTGAGAGCACTTCCTGAACCTAGGAAAATGAGTCATTCATTCTTGAAGGGGTTATCATCACAGCATCCACTGCAAATTGTGAGATATTTTGGAACTAGCAGGCTTTGAGAAATGCCATGTGGATGGATTCCTTGCTTCTTTCATTCCTTTCTTCTTTCTCTCCCCCAACCTAGTGTTTTTTTTCCAAAAATACTTTAAAGGACTAGGCTCTTGGTTATCATAAATCCACCTATTCTTTTCATGTCAAGACAGGAATTAATTATTATTATACTCAACAACCACAATTGTTTTCCATGGAAAAGTTAGTTCCATATATCTGATGACCCAAATACTTCCTGTGACAGTCCCTATCTAGGTGATATTAGCATCCTGACAGCCAGATGTCAGAAGGAAGGTCCAGATAAAATTAATTATTTTTCTTTTGTATTAGAAAAAAAAAGCATATTTATTGAGTGCCCACTAAATGTAACATCAAAGATCATTCTTATGTGTAATAGAAGTTGGTAAGAAATGAAAGAGTACATTGATTTGACAAGTTTTGTTCTCTTTTAACCACTATTTTTTATGAAATAAAAATTTATTTTTTTAATTCCAAATTCTTGCTTTTTTAAATTAACATATACTGTATTATTAGTTTCAGAGGTAGAATTTAGTGATTCATCAGTCACATACAACACCCAGTGCTCATTACTTCAAGTGCCCTCCTTAATGTTCATCACCAAATTACCCCATCGCACCACCCCCCTCCCCAGCAGCCCACAGTTTACTGGAGTTGAGTCTCTTATGATTATACAGTGTGTAAACATAAGACTTTATAAAAACGACAGCATATTCATTTGGGCTGAATTGTTGTTTGGTTGACTATTCACTTTTGAGGGGTCTTTATTTAGCTATTGCATGGCTTTTGAAGCATCCAAAAAATAGCAAATGGTTGAGATGCTGGTAAATGATATGAAATCAAGATATCGAGTTGGTAACAAAACAACTTTGCTTATTAAATACTGATTTTTTAGCAAGAAATTACAATAAAACAGCTCTACCATTAAACATAGTATAGAAACTACTAACCAGAAAACTTCTTAGCTTTTCCTAGATGTTTTTAATTATGTATTTTTTAAGAGAATGGGAAGGGTCACTTATATGGCCCTTAAGAATTGGCTAATGTCCGGAGTCTTAAGATTTCTATGGACTTTTTTTAAAGCCCACTTCCCACTCAGGATAGCTGTTTTCATTGCTGACTCTGCAGCAAACACAGAGTAAGGCCTGGAAGACGCACAGAGAGATAACTCAAAGCGCTGAATTCCCCATCTTCAGCCACCTTATTCCATTAACTATTGGAATTAGTTCCCTCTAGATATAATTTGCATCTGCCAAAAGAATAGGAGAATCAGAACAGCTTCTGAAGCTTTCTGTGACTAAAAGAATAATTGTTTTATTGACAACTGTGTTAGATTTACTAAAAAGGGAAAAGGTGTTTTGAATGGAACCATTCTTCTAATTCATTCGTCTTGGTTCTAAACCATGTAAGTAAAAATTAATCAGGTTGCTGAATCTAGTTTGAAGATCTGGGAA
The DNA here is from genome assembly GCF_002201575.2 of Neomonachus schauinslandi. NCBI lineage: Eukaryota > Metazoa > Chordata > Mammalia > Carnivora > Phocidae > Neomonachus > Neomonachus schauinslandi. The sequence goes on along the minus strand of NC_058409.1, from coordinate 42,040,780 downwards.
AAGTACTGGATTTTTTTTCTCTTTGAAGTTACATGTTCTTTGCAGTTGTTAGCTTGCCTGTATTTTTCTCATCAGCCTCTAGTACATTGAGAACGAATTCAATGACGTTTTCAGATTGAGACCTGAAGAATTAATGCTCTTCTTTGATTTGTAGATAAAAGTCTAAGCAGTTCTTTAAAGGAAACCGTAGCGTAAACTATCAAGGCTTTCTCATTTTACGGTCGACTTTTGTGTCGCAAAGTGATGATTTTAAATTATTGTTGTATATAAGAACTGTGTTTTTCTTAATTTATGCAACAAACATTTCCTGATAGTTGTCTAGGAAGTGGCACATGTATATGCCATTTCTGGGATCAAAGCTATAGAATACCCAAGTTTCAGTAAAGGCCTCGGTTCTGCCGTTTACAAAGTGCCTTCTGGATCCTAATGAAGGTATTATTCCTGTTTCAGGAGTAGGTCTCTCCATCCTTGTCTTTTGGTTTCCTATCTCAATTCTACAATCTCTTCTCTGGCCATTATACTCTAATCATTTCAAAATCCTGCCTCCCAAGGTAATCTGTCTCGCTTTTCTAATCTTCTAACTTTCCATTACTTATCATGTCAATTCCTTCTACTGGCTTTCCTAACCAATTGCTTTCCGAACCAATTTCAAATTACTTATCCTTATCTTGAAGGCCATTCACCACTCTGGCCCTGCTTACGCCTTCCTCCTTATCACTTCCGATTTCTCCCTTTGCTCACATTTCTACATGCAAGCACATTTCCAAAGTAGGAGAATGCTTTGGATTTATATAATGCTTTTGCCTTGAAGAGCTTTAACCTTTTTATCATACCTTCTCAGAGAAAAAAGTAATTGAGCTGTGGTTCAAAATTCACTAATGCAACTGGCGGTAAGATGCTGGGCTTTGTGCACAACTTTACTCGGTACTGACTGACATTTCTGTTCCTTTGGTCTCACGTTAGCTTTCACCTGGAGCTGTCTAAGGGTGTTCCTTAAGCAGATGCCTTATTTCCAGGCCATGTTCTCTGTAGTAGCAAGCAGTTTTTTAAAAAAATAAATCATAGAACCACAGAATGTAAGTACAGACAAGGATTCCCCACATATAAGACTCCAACTTCCCGTTATAGAAATCCATCTCAGAACATTCCTGATCCCTAAATCGCTTTGTCAGGAGAGGAAGTCAACTCACAAAGATAAGCTCTTAACTTGTTGCACAGGACTTCTTTTGAGAAAAGTCTTCTTTGTGCTGAAGTCTGGTTCCCTACCAACCTCTACTCTTGATATGAGGCATGTCACTGGAAAGATACAAAATAATTCTAATAATCTCTCCTAACTTTGAAAATACAACTGAACATGGCCATAACCTCCTCCATTAAACCTTTTCTGTTTGGGGTTAGATGTCCAAGTTGCTTCAATAATTCGTCTAGTGGCAGATTTTTGAAAAGTTTCACTCTTGTCTTACTGCATCTCTGATATAAGTGGGTCAGCAAACCTCACAGGGAAGCTTGCTGTCAGCATTGGTCCAAATGTTGCTGTCACATACTGAAGGTAGTTTTTATAACCTTAACACAAATTAATGATTAATCATCTTCTTTTTCATTTAATGAATGCAAAAGCTCATATTCATAGCCTTAATATTCATAGACTCAAAAAGTATTTAATATTGTTCAATGATTCTAAAAACATAGGGGTAACATAATCATATTTGAGACTGACTTGGAAAAAGATTGTTTTTTAGTGTAGTATTTCAAAGAACTTTTGAGATGACACTGAACAGTATTTTTAGGATTTTCACATTGCTCACACATGAGCACTTTGGGAATTGTTCAATGACTATGTCTCCTGAACACTTTGCTCCTTGAAATTATCAAATCTTTCTTGGATTTTTTTTTCCTCCCTGTTTTTCGATGCATGGGTGGGATTGGGCCGTCACTATCGTAATGAGAACTATTTATTTTCCTTATTCTTCCCAGTGAAAATTCTCTCTATTCCAGTTGGAAAATAGAATAAATTAGGTTTATGTTTTTTACTCTTTTAGGGGTTCTGGAATCCTCTAAGAATCTAATGAGATCTGGAGGGATGGGTTAGCCTGGTGATAGGTATTAAAGAGGGCACATAGTGAATGGAGCACTGGGTGTTATACGCAAACAATGAATCATGGAACACTACATCAAAAACTAATGATGTAATGTATGGCGATTAACATAACAAAAAAAAAAAGAATCTGAGATCTGGTAGATATACATGTCCATATGACCACACAGAGAACTGGCATTTAATTTTAGGGGTACAAGTGCCACTGAAATCATATCCATGTTTCCATTAACAGGGTACTGATTCCAGGTTGAAAATCACTGATTTGGTTGTACTTCAGCTACATATATCTCTTCCCTTCCTATAAAGAGATATAAAAATAAAATTACATTAGTAAGTTATGTGTTTCTTGGCTCCATTCAGTAATCTTAAAGCAAAATTATTTCCTAAACTAATTTTAATTCAAATCTTCATTTATAGAATATTGGGTTTCTTTTTTTTTTTTTTTTAAGATTTTATTTATTTATTTGACAGAGAGAGAGACAGCGAGAGCCGGAACACAAGCAGGGGGAATGGGAGAGGGAGAAGCAGGCTTCCCGGCGAGCAGGGAGCCCGATGCGGGGCTCAATCCCAGGACCTTAGGATCATGACCTGAGCCGAAGGCAGACACTTAACGACTGAGCCACCCAGGCACCCCTAGAATATTGGGTTTCTTAATGTGAACACAATCATATAATTTTTTGATACAAACTTTTTCTTCTGAATCCTTTCTTTAAAGTATTTTCATAATTAAAAATATTTAAAAATATTTTTCTCTGTAAATCCTCAACCCCAAACTTCTTGAGTCTTATTTACAGTTATCTCCCACACATGGAAGATGATCCATCTTAGGACAACTTTTAATTCTTTAAAGTGTGTCACTAGCTTTATAAATATACCTGTAAAATATGCATATATATATATATATATATATATATATATATATATATATACCCACACACCCACACACATATACAGGTATAGGTATATTTGAAATCAGTATTTTCCTTATCTTTTAAAAAAGTTTTGAAAATCCCCAACTTCAGGGGCACCTGGATGACTCAGTCGATTAAACATCCAGCTCTTTGTTTGGACTTAGGTCATGATCTCAGGGTCCTGGCTGCATGCTCAGTGGGGAGCCTGATATTCTTTCCCACTCCCTTTGTCTCCCCCCCCACCCCCGCTTGAGCTCATGCTCTCTCTCCCTCTCAAATAAGTAAATCTTAAAAAAAAAAAGAAAATCCCCAACTTCAAAAATAAATTTAAAATGTATATGTACAAATAATGTACAAGGAAAGATAGGACATAATAGCATGAAGCATAAAGAGCTATTCAGCATATCCTATATAGATTCATAGTTTTAAAAATAATAGCTCTATTATTATTATTAGCTAAAGGCAAAGGCTTTTTTAGTGTTTTTTAAAAATATTAACCTTACTTTACCAATATATCTTTTCTTGTTTTATTTTTTAATATTTAAATTTTTTTATTTTTTATTTTTATTATTGAATATAGTTGACATACAGTGTTATATTAGTTTCAGTTGTATAACATAGTGATTTGACAGTCCTATATACTCACCAAACCACAACAACTAACTGTGCCTTTCATTCAACTTCTAATTAGCTAGCTCCCAGAAAGGCCATGGTCAATCCAGTACCACCCCACCTAAGGGAAAGCATCAGTACGAAAAAAGAGTGAGGAGGCGTTAGTCTTAAACAACTGTAGTGGAAGTATCTTACTTTTGTAAAATTCCCAGATCATCTGAGAATGTCACTCCAGAGTTAGAACCATCTCCAGTGCCTTGGAAAGAGGCTATGAAGCTTCCTAGCTTCATGATAAACCCACTTCTATAGTGGACTATAAAATTTCTAGACCACAGCAAAGTGGCTTGCCTGAGGAAATAGAGAAATTGACTTAACAGTGATACAGAAATAGTTATAATTTTCCTAGAGTTTAGCCACCACTTCTCAGATATTTCATAGTACTTTTTATGCACTCTCCTTTAGAAGTTTTTTTGATAGCCAATATTCTGCAAATTACACTATTTTTTCAAGTCACCCTAGTCATTTAATAGTATAATCTTTTGAGAGGGAAAACAGTTGGGCTGCAGTAAGCTTTAAACATTCATTTGTTTCCCAGTAGGGGGATCTGCATAGTACGAAGTAATACCTTTTATGTGAAATGTTCCCCTTGGTTTATTTTAAAGCACAAATGGTATTGTGTGATAATGGGATGGAAATCCAATTCAGCGAGTAGAATATGCTATTTACAATCTGGATTGTCCTTTATGTTTTCCAGTTTAGTCCTCAAGAAGCTGAAAATCCACCATTGTCTGGTTAAAACACACAAACACACACGCACATACATATACATAAGAAATAAAAATTCTCTGTGAACTCACCTATTAATTGGCAGCATTGTTCATCTAAAAAACCTGAAATAAATGATGATGAGAACCTATGGACTAAGTTCCAATGTAAACAAATGGGCTATTTAAATTCTCTCTTAATATAGAAACTTCAAGTGAACAATGCACATGACTCTGGGGCCATAATTCGGGAACAATCTGTAAAGCAAAATATAGAGGCACTAATTTCGTTGCATTTACAGCCCACATACTGCAACACCGGGATTGTTCCTCTTATCCCGGCTAAGGATGAGTCAGGAACCTCTAATGTAGCCTTTCCTAAAAGACAACAATTGATTCAGAATGTGAGACTGAGAGAAATCCTAGAAGTCTGACCTTCAGATCAATTTAACTATAGATCAATAATACATTACTTAGACCAGTGCAGTACCCAAAATCCCCACAATCGGCTGCCAAGATACTATTTTACCTCACATAATTTGGTTAAGAACAGTCAATATAGATAAATTTGTCCCACTAATAATTTGCTGATTCAGGGAACATACATTGTCCACCAGATACAGCTCAGGCCAGCTCCATATAATACAGTCACCTAACTGACCTGCTCTCCTACAAATGTCCTAATCAAAGAATGGTTCTCAGTGTTCAGTTAAACCAAGGCTTTTCTCATTCCCTAGACTCTACCCCGTGCCTGATTGTACCTGTCTTGGCCTAGAATCCTTTCCCTTTTGGAGGTAATAACCTTGGCATATCTTCTAAAGATACTAGGTATTATCGGTACTATGGGGGGAGGCGGCAGGCAAACTCTGGTTTACGGCCTTATGTGTTATTAGTGAATTATGGTTTCTTAGCATGATAAGTCATGATTAAATATTCACATGTTAGGAAAATTTTGGTCTATTAGGGAAAACCACCAAGATTTTTCAAAGTAATTTGCTGCTTCTGGATGCAAAGTATATAAGTGTTTTGGTAGCATCCTCTCTTGCTTTCTTACCGTATAATTGGATAACATGAAGACCTGTGAATTGAGGCTAGATTGTATTGTGCATATGAAAGAGTTAATTTTAGCCATTACCTGTTCTATCAGTTCATTTTTCACTATGTATTTTTTCATTACAACCTTCCCGAAGCTGATCAGTGCTCACGTGGACTCAAGGGAAGCCAGGGCACGTGTCCCAAGTACTCTGCATGTGCTGCTATCTCTCTCCTATGTCATTCTGCTCAGCAAACCATCTGCCTTGACCTCCCCAAATTCCTGGACACTAGCAGGCTCTGGCTGGGTTCCCCCTCCCTGTGCTGAGGCCTAGAAACTCTTTGCAGGCAGAGAGCTGGGGAAGCTATGGGACTCACCTGATGTGTTTTCCTTTCCACTGTTCAATGTCCCTTGCAACCTGTTGCCTAACATCTAAAAATGGTTGTTTCATATATTTTGTCTAGCTTTGCAATTCTTCCATGAGGAGGTGTAAACCTGGCTCCTTTTGCTCCATCTTGGCAAGAAGCAGAAATCTCCCCAGTGACCATATATATTTGATTGTTATGGTCAGCATCTGAAAAGAACATTTTAGAGATTGATTATTTCATATTAAGTGATGTTTTTGTTACATCGATTTTACTTAGAGGAAGTTTATTAGAAGCATTTTGTTACACAAGTTATAAAAGATCATTGTAAAAAATATGAGAAAAGTCCAGATTAACAAAAGTTGTTAAAAATACTCCCTGTAATTAGAAATGATGGTCAACATTTTGTAGTTGTTTTTTTTTTTTAGAATTTTCTTAGCTAGATGTTTATAGAATATTGAAAAATATAGGAACATATTATACATACTGATACTCAAATGAAATATTTTAAACTATAGAAGTATTAAATACTTCTCATAAAATCATATATATAAACTTATATATAAACTTATATATGTGTGTATATATATATATAGCAAAAATCGTACTTTTACACCCACTCTCAGAGAGAACTTCCGTTAAATGTTATATAGTTTTTTCCACTGTTGTTTCTATGCATGCACAACACACTATGAGTATTTTTCCATACAAAATAAATCATTCTGTATATATTTCCTTCTCTTTTATTCTTTCTCTTTCCACCTTACTCCATAGAGATAAACTAAGCCACTTAAATGGCTTCTGTTCCATTATATGGGTGAACCAAGTATATTTAACTAATTTGCTAATGACAGACATTTATGTTTCTCCTAACTTGTTGACATTGTTCATGTATTTTCTTAGTATTAATTTTTAGACAAGTGGCTTGACCAAAAAATATGTGCATTTAATATAGTATAGCCATGTTACTGTATGTACAGGTGTGGAGGTGTGTTGTAGCCATAAAACAGTTGTAGCCAAATTACCCTCCAAAAATCTGCACTTTTTTCTAGCAATATATTAGTGTCTGCTTTCAAAAACGCATCCAACCCTTAGAATTATTTTATCTTTTACGTCTTTATCAAAAAGATTCATATAGGGGCACCTGGGTGGCTCAGTCAGTTAAGCGTCCGACTCTTGGTTTTGGCTCAGGTCATGATATCAGGGTTGTGAGACTGAGCCCTGAGTCTGGCTCCTCACTCAGTGCAGAGTCTTCTTGAGATTCTCCCCCCCTCTGCTCCTCCCCCTGCTCATGCTCTCTCTCTCTCTCAAATAAATAAATAAATAAAATCTTTTTTTTTAAAGATTCATATGAATTAATATGTTAGTTTAATTGCCATTTGACTGTTAGATTTCAACTTCTTTCTCAGCCTTTTGAGGGAATAGGCACTCTCCACTGATGGATTTTGCCTAGTTTTATACCGGCATGTTCATTGTTTTCTTTTTGGTTTTTTTCCCTTTTCCTTTTTTTTTTTAAATCAAGAGAGGAGGGAAGAGGGGCAGAGGCAGAGGTAGAGAGAGAATTTTTGGGGGGTGGGGAGAATCTTAAGCAGGCTCCAGGCCTAGCACGGAGCGATCTCATCACCCTGAGATCATCACCTGAGCCGAAATCAAGAGTTGGAGGCTTAATCACTGGGCCACCCAGGTGCCCCCATTGTTTTATTTTCTAATTTGTAACAACTCATCTTAAAAGTTTTCCCTCCCATAATTTTGCCACATTTTAAAAAAATCTGGTTGTGGTTTTTATTAAAATAAAATTGAGTTTATAGAAAAATTGGAGAGGATTGGATGGCTGACTATAACATGCCTCAGTGGTTGTCTGCAAAGGGAAGGCCAGGGTGGAGGGGAAAGCAGGCATTCAGAAATAACACAAGAAAAATTTTGGGAGTGATGGATAAATCCCTTGCCTTGCTTGTGGTGATGTTTTCACAAGTATATACATATGTCAAAACCTGTCAAGTTGTATATTTTAAGTAGGTACAGTTTATGGTTTCTCAGTTGTGGCTTAATAAAGCTGATCTTTAAAAAAAAGTAGCACCAAGCATTCAATAAACTAACATAAAAATTGAGTTTGATTAGAATAGTTTTTCTGTTATCTTGGTTAAATTTCTCCTGTCACCGTTATGATGGCTTTCCAAAATAAATTGAACTACCTTTCACCTTTAAGGTTAAGGAAACTGAACTAGTAAAACAAAAGCTTCCAGATTAAACTCTGTCTATAAAAAACTGAAACATAAATATGACTTCTGAGTAGCATTATGTGGGAATTATAGTCTATAAATCTCTGGAACTGAGGTAGGGAAAGCAAGAGAGAAAGAGATATAGGATTGCTTTAAACTTGAACCATGTAGCTAAAGATCATGATCTTATAAAATTTTAGAGATTTCAGTATGGAGAAAGAGGCACACTTAAAAATCTTTCTGTTTAGTGCCAGAAGTGACTATTTAAAGAGTCCAAAATGCAGTTTGAGCTTGAGTTGCAGCCCCAGTGATCAGGCAGGATTTATGGAGGGGAGATGACTGAAGAATATACTAGAAGAGCAGGTTACTAGAACAGTGGGTCTGCCGGGGCTCAAGCCCTAGCCCACTGGGGCAGCAAGCTGAAGCTTCAGAGGGGGAAGTGCCTGTGAGTATGACCCACTGCCCCTGCTCTGTAGCACAGAGCACTTTCGTTAATTTTCATGAAATGACTTGAAACCTTCTTTGCCTTAAGAATGACATAAACTTTGAATTCACAACAGCATCAAAGTATCTTGATTAGGAGGAGGAGGAGGAGAAGAGAAAGAGAAGGAAGAGGCAGTAGAGAAAAGTATTTTTGATGCACTTGACAGATAGTCGGAAGAAGTCCGGTGTTGGCGTCTCAAGTGCAGGGTTCAAGTCTGAACTTTAAATCTATTCACTGTGAAAAACAATGGAATAAATTGTTTAGCTTTTTAGAACCTCAGTTTCCTCAGTTCTGTAAATTGGTAATAAAAAAACTTATATGCCTTCTAAGGTTATGGTAAAAATCAAATGTCTTAATGCGTGTATCAGTATTTTTCAAAATATAACACTACTTTTGTTACTTTCCAATAATGTTTTTTTTTGTTCTATATGAACTCCGGTTTTAAATGTACAATGATTTTTTCCTTCCTCAATCGGTATACTCCATAGTAAAACTGAAGATGTTCTTTAAGGTTAAGGTATTAATGCTAAAAAAAAAAAAAAAAGAAAAAGAAAAAATTTTACATCAAATTCGGTGACTTTGGATAACAACCATGGAAATTTACTATGTAATCCCCACCTCATCACGTACACATTGTGTCTTTAAAATATGAGGGGTGAAAGAAGGTAACAGGAGCAAGCAAATGGACTTGTGGTAGTAGGGCAAGTGTTGTGAAATAAAACTAGATGTTACTGTGTTAGTCTTATTGGTATAGATCTGAACAGGTCTCTGCCCTGGGATTCTATCATAGTTCTACCTGTGCCTGCCCATTGACCGTTTCTACCAGGATGCCTTGAAGGCACCTCATGCTCAGCATGGTCCATTTGGAACTCATTATCTACTCCCCAGTCGTTCAAGCTGCAAGCCTCAGGTCACCCTTGACCCCTCTCTCTCCTGAAATCTCTCTTCCCCCCCATATGGATCAGTCTCCACATCCTGTTGATTTCACCTTCCAAATATCTTTCCTGTGCTCATTATCTGTGCTTCTGGTGCCACTGCCTGAGTTTAAGTTACGGGCTTCTCAGTCTTTATTCTTTCCCCCCACCAGCCCATCCCTCAATGCCTACCACCAAGAACGATCATTCTATAGCACATTATCTTCCCCAAACAAGGCTTTCTCTCCTCTGTAATAACTTTAGAGTGTATTCAGGTAAATTCACCAAGATGTATGCTACAAATATGTTCACCACAGTATTGTTTAGGAAAGAAAACTAAGAAAAGGATCCTAAGAGTCCCAAAAGACAGGATAATTATACCAATAGACTGTAAAATAGCATTTAAATAGTGCTATAGATCTGTATTTAATGAAAAATAATTGACAATATTAGTTATAAAAATCAAATTACTGAGTAATGCTCATAGAAAAAGCTGTGGAGACTAAATTATACTATAAAGAGAGATTTCTAGGTGGTGGAATTCAGCAGAATTTTTCTGGCCCCACCTCCCAAAAAATTAAAATGAAACTAAAACAGAACAAAAACCCTGCAAGGTGGCTCTTGACAAAAAGTAGCACTTCTGGCAAGGATTTCAGGAACCAGCCCAATCCTATAACCTAGCACAAAAAATGTGAAATGCTCCACAACAAATCCACTAATGCCTTAAAAGTTATGAAAACCCAGGGCTTTGGGACATCCCATATCTGCCCCATTTTTTCAAGAGAAATTTCTGTAGAATCTCTAATATAGAACACCACGTACTGTCCTCAGTCCACTCTGGTTCACTCTATCCACAACTCTGTGCTCTCTTTACATTTCTTTGATACAAAACAAAACAAACAAAAAAACTATGTTCATACGTATCTCTAAAGGCAAAGAAAAGTAATGGTGAAAAGATTGGCAAAGAGGGCAAGTGGCGGGTAAAGCTCTGCTGCCTAAATTTTTTGGTTCTGTATCTGTCTCCTGATAACGCTCCTGATAGGAGTTAGCTATTCTCACATGCTTCCGTTGGCTCATTCCTGTCTCTTAAATAGCATTTATTATTAGGCTTCATATTGGTGGCGGGATCTGGTGTTACATATTAGCCTTGCCCAGTCAGAAGGTTTGAGGGGCCAAGGCTCAATATTTGTGCCCATGTGCTCGTGCGCACACACACACACACACACACACCCAGTAGCTTTGCAGTTTGCATACATTTTGACACTGGTGGGACTGTTCATTATTTTTACAGAGATGCTTTTATTAAATTCTATGTAATGTGGTATGTTAGGAGTTTTTTATTTGATAATAACCCATTGCTTCATAGAAAGTATCTTAATATTGTCAGGCAAAAAACTTAGATTAGACCTTAATCTCTTCTCCAAACACTTACTTTCTTTGTTGTTTCCCTCTGCCCCTCCCCATATCTCCTTTATACTATAAAATATAATTGGCATGAGTAACAATATTAAGTCAAATATTATAAACTATTTATTGATTTAAATATCAATGTACAAGAATTAATGGAGAATTCTGAAAAAGAGCTAAAAATAGTGAATACTGGTACTTTTAGTATTTTCCTGAGGACTTGTTAGATCTGAAAGGTAGGTCTTTCAAATGTATAGCAGGATAGTATTTTAAGACTCCATCCCAAAAGTTTTCAATATATGTATTGACTTTTCTGTTACAGAAAGCCATATATATATATATATATATATATATATAACGCAAACTTTATTAGTTTTACTTTAGAATTTGAAAAATTAATCATGAATATTAAAAACCTTTTCTCCAAAAACAGAGGCAAAGTACTTATCTCAGTAATAAAGTTAAAACAAACCAAAAGCTCGCTCTCTCTCTTTTTTTAGGGGTACAGGGTAAGGGGAGAGGAAGTGTTCTTAAGGAAATAGGCTCTGGGGTGAGATCAGCCTGGGCTCAAGTACACTTTCTAGAATTTACTAGCTGGATAACTTGAGGCAACTCATTTGAGCTGTTTAAACTAGTTTCTTCTGCAAAATGGCAGTAGTAATAGTACATAATCGATCGTGCCGTTATGAGATATAACGAGATAATGCCATCCATGTAAAATGATTGACAGTGTGCTTGGTACTCAAAAGATATTTTTAAATTAATTTTAACTTTTGTAAGAGCTTTTCTTCACAGTTAGTACAAATTATGCCTTTTGCTTACATTTCACTTTATAGTGCACGAAGTACCTTCGCAAACATGACCTCATTTTATTCTTACCACAAATACGGCCAGAGGCAATGTAAGTGAGTCTCAGGAAAGTTCAGTGACTTAGCAAAGATTCCACAGCTTGTCAGTAGCAGCACTAGGACCAAAGTATCTCCAGTAGAGGTCATACCAGACACTAATGGATAGATCTGTGTTTGTGTCTCGATCTGTATCTGCCTGTGTCTCTATCTGTGTCTACTCCTGTATCTGTATCTATTTCTGTATCTCTACAGCTCCTAGAATATAAGTAGGCATATTTAGTATAGGCCGCAGTTGCATTTCTGTATGTTCATTTCTGGCACTGGATGCTATTCCTATTATAAAAGTTGCAACCTTGCCACTCACTGAACAGATGGCACTGCTTGATTAAAGTAAGGCCACATTTGGAACATTTCTAAAAAGCCTTTCTCGTTTGGATAAATGTTTCTGCCCACTGGAATGGTTTCTTTTCACCAGTTGAACAAACCAAATCATGGGCCGTCTCCTTACAAGGGCTCCCTGCCACCCCATTCCCAGGAGGGCTAGTGTTGAACTGATATTTTCAGAAGTGAACTTTGCACACTGTCCAGAAGAGAACGCCACAGTTTCTTTGACAAAGGGAAGGGTCTGTAAACGGGTACACTCCTTCATCCAGAAGGGAGTTACCTGTCTGTATGGAAATACAATTTACAACAATTTGATATCTTCTGAAGCAAGATAGTATAAAGAGTGTCGACCTGTCCACATGCAAGACAAGAGAATTACAGAATTTACACAACACTTTTAATTTACCTAAAATTTAAAATAGCCGAAACATCATCTGTGTATGTATGCACATGTATGTATATCATGGTACATAGATTGATAGATAGACATCTACAAGCACTTCAAAGGCCAAGATTTACAGATGGTTGAGACAAATACAGAATCAGTTTTAAACAAAAAAGTCAAATAAGATATTTCGGCTAGATTTTAAGTTTTTATGTTAAGTGAAGCACTACATTATAGCCATTATTATATAGTTTAATTTTATTTACATACAAAATTATTTAATTTCCATTGAATCAGATATAGGGTGGAGTCAGGGAAAGATAAGTCAAAGCAGTCAGTGTGAATAGTATTAAAAGACTTTCAGGCATAGGAGTCAGGCTAACTCGTATTTCTGCCACATAACAGCAAAATTTCCTCAGGCAAATTAGTTAATCTCTTTAAATTCCATATTTTCATCTGGTAATTGGGGATACCAGTGCCTAACCCACAGGACAACTTTGAGGATTAAATGGTATGCACGATTCACAGGGCTTGCCCATCCAAGGCTACTTGCATTATTTGCTAAGAACTGCCATAACAAAGTACCACAGACTGGGTGCTTTAAACACGAGAAATGTATTGTCTCACAGTTGTGGAAGCTAGAAGTCTGATATCCAGATATTGGCAGTGTTTTTTTTCTGAGGGCTATGAGGGAAGGCTCTGGTCCAGGCCCCCTTCCTGGATGGTAGATGGCCCTCTCCCTGTGGTTTTGTCCTCTCTACTTCTGCAATGACCCTAATTCTAAATAAGGTCATACCCTCAGGTTCTGGAGGGTCAGGACTCCAACATATGAATTTCAATCCATAACACTATTTGAAGTCTCATGAGATACCTAGTTTGACAATATATTTTTTAAAGATTTTATTTATTCATTTGAGAGAGAGAGAGAGAGTGAGAGCACACAAGCAGGAGGAGAGGCAGAGGCAGAGGGAGAGGGAGAAGCAGGCTCTCCAGTGAGCCAGCTGGGAGTCTGATATGGGGCTCGATCCCAGGACCTGGAGATCATGACCAGGGAGCCAAAGGCAGATGCTTAACCATTTGAGCCACCCAGGCGCCCATTGACAACATTTTCTAAGAATGCTCCTAGCCCTCCCCAACACACTTAGTCCCTTGCCTACATAATATGTATAACTAAAGAAAAGTAAATCAAGTTATTCTCTCTTTTCTTATTCCTTTGCTATTGCCCACACTAGTCTGAAATCCCAGTGGGATTTCATCATTCTATACTGGGACATAGAACAGTGCCTGGTACAAAATAGATCCCCATTATTGCAGAATGCCCCGTGGGACACTGCTGGACACACAGAGAGAACCATGGAAGCCTGATGAGGGTACTGGGGATAATGCAGGCTTGGGCCAGTGCTGCCTGATGGAACGCCATGACCCTGCACTGCTGCTCCCTTATGTCCCTGACCAGGTTCTCTTTTCTTCTTGCCTCCTTATGGTACAGGTATATTTCAACCATTCTTTTCTTCAGTTATTAAGTTAAAACTTTAACTTGAAGTTTTAGAAGGCTGTAAAGGGGTTGTCATGAGAATCACATTAACATAATTGCTGTGGATTCTGCAGCAGCAATTTTTTATTTTAATTTCTTTCCTCTTTGCTATTCAGATAAGTAAGAGGTAGGTGTAGATGATTACAGACTCTGTTTTGCAAAACTTACAAATGGCTCTTTGAGAAACAAAGTCTTTAAGGACACAGTACTGAGCTATTTCTTGCTTAAGGATAAAATATGGATGCAGGTGCAGGTGTGGCTAGCTGGGAGCCAGCAGGTGTCTATATATGAGCTCATTTCTTCCCTCAACCCTGGGAAATACACAGATTTTCACCACCCTTCTTCAGTCTCTGCCATAGGTACAAGCAAATGCTACGGTAATTTCATGCTCAGAAAACAACCCAAAGGCTAACGAACAGCTCTCATACTTGGCGGTGTGAACCATTGCTATGAATAAGAATCTACACAGGGGTGCCTGGGTGGCTCAGATGGTTAAGCGTCTGCCTTCGGCTCAGGTCATGATCCCAGGGTCCTGGGATCGAGCCCCACCTCGGGCTCCCGGCTCAGTGGGGAATCTGCTTCTCCCTCTGCCTCTGCTTCTCCCACTGCTCGTGCTCTCTCTCTAAAAAAAAAAAAAAAAAAAAAATCTACACAAAAAAGAGTTGGCTTCATATAAAAAATCTGGCTGATGCTTCAGGGCAATAGCATACCTTCAAATACATTATTGACTCCTGGATCATACTCCTTAATGATAGATTCAGTGACATCACCTGCCAAATGAAAGGGTGTAGGGAGGGAGGGCATAACTAATGCAAAAGGCAGTTAGTAATTGGATGCATATTGTTTACATATGGGGCGCCTGAGTGGCTTAGTTGGTTAAGCATCCGACTCTTGATTTCAGCTCAGGTTATGATCTCAGGATCATGAAATCAAGCCCCATGTCTCTCCCTCTCCCTCTGCCCCTCCCCCCACACTCCCTCTGCTGGCTCTCACTCTCTCTAAAAAGGAAAAAAGAGAATGCATATTGTTTATATAAAATTCGGTGTCTTGATAAGAATAAGGTATTAAATGTATAGGACACTGAACTTAGAATATGCTTCTATATTGAAAAAATTCTTAGAATTCAATACATATTTAATAAGCTCTATTTTTATTATTTTAATCCTTATTTGAACAGCAGCAAAAATACCCATGCTACCTGCTTAGTGGCTTGTCTGAAAATAATAGGGGGTCTCAGGGTATTTCCTACTGTAATACCAAGGACATCATCAAACTCATCATCATCCAGTTTAATTAATTAATGACTTAATAAGAAACATTAATTGATTGCCTCCAGTGAGCCAGGCATATTTACCCTAAAGAACAAAAAAATACTATTGGAGGGCTTAGACTCTAGGTTGGTACATAACTGGTTCTTTGTGCTCTAACTGTGGTTGTAGAGCAGACTCTTTTCTAGCGACTGGATAGGGCAATTGTGAAAAACTAAATGTGTGCAAAATACAAACTGTTATGGTAAGTCCGTCAGGCCATTTTTCAAAAGACAAGCCTTATCATTTAAGGATTGTGGAATCTTAAAAAAGCAAGATTAGAAAATATTTTTAATAATTCTTAAGATGTAGACTAAAGATCTTGTTTAGGTTTTTGGAACAGGAAGCAATAAAAGCACATACATTCATAGGCTCTCAAAATGCATCCATTCCTGACTTCATTTTGGTATTTTAGCTCACTGCTCATTAAGGTTATTACCTTAATTTATTCAATCAAAATATTGATTCTATTCTCATGCTGCAAATAACTTGTGACATGATTTGGATCTTAATATGTTTTTACCACTGAAAGCTAAACAAAATATGCTCATCCTTTCACCATCCAAATATTAATGTTTGTATTATATTTCTACTTCAGAGGTTTTTTATAAAAAGTTTCTGTGTTTACAAACTGCAAACTTGAAGTTTGTTTAACCAAAATTTATATAATAGACTCTCCAAATGAAGAAGTTAATTAAGTCACCCATTTGTTCTGTAAAGTAATAGCCATTAAACAACCAAGTCCACGGTTCTGTGTTACCATTTTGTTTTGACCATTTGAGTGTTTGAGATAAGGGAAGCTCACTTCAGTGAATGCTTCAGAATCCAGCTGTGACTTTATTCAACAAATATTATTTTAATACATTAGCAGGCCCAAATAAAGACACTAGCCTTTAGTTAAATAAATTACCTTATTTTGGAATGTTATAAGGAATCCATGACTAAGAAGGTAATCTAACTGATTTTTTAAAGAGACTATTGCTGGAAACCCTGTTTTCCAAATAACCCTGAAGTGAGACTTCATTTTAAAAGAAAATTCACAAATTTATGTTTCAAAGCTATGAGATGTAAGTTCCTCTTATCTAAAGATACAGAGGATGTGGCAACAAATTACCCAGATACTTTTGGCTGTATTTGTTTTCTATTACTGATGACAAATTACCACAAAATTAGCAGCTTAAAACAGTACCCTTTTTTCTTTTCTTTTCTTTTTTTTTTAATCTCACAGTTCTTAGGCACAAAATCCAGGCTGACTAGGCTAGGCTGGGCTCAGCATCTCACAGGGCTGGAATTAAGGTGTTGGCTGGCTGTGTCTTGTCTGCCGCTCAGGGTCATCTTCCAAACTCATTCCTGTCATTGGAAGAATTCAGTTCCTTGTAGTTCTAGGACTGAGGTCCCTATTTCTTTGCTGGCTATTGGCTGGGGTCCCTTCTGACGTGGGGGCCACTCAGGTGCTTGCCCCAGTGGTCATCTCCACGTCAACATTGAAAAACCGCCCTCATGCCAGATCTCTCACATGTCTCTAATCTCCCTGTCTTCCTCTTCTACTTTCAGCCAAAGAAAACGGCCTCCTTTTAAAGAGCCCATGTGATTAAGCTAGACATACCCCCAAAATCTGTCATAATAATCAACTGATTAGTAACCTTAATCACAGCTACAAACATTCCCTTTTCCATTTACTTTGATCATGGAGTATAACCAGGGCTGAGGGTAATGGGGCCATCCTAGGATTCTGCATCAGCCAACAGGTATAATTTTTGTGGAGAAATTTAAACAATGGAAAGAACATAAAAGGAGGGATGACTAACCCTTAGCATGTAAATGCTGAGACAAATAATAATAATAGCCATAAAATGTGGCTAAATCTTTTAGGAATTACAATGTAGGGATCAGAACTGATACAGAAATCCAGCAGTGAGGGCTTAAAGGAATACTGAGCGTTTTATTATTTGAGTAATGAAGAACTACCAAGTAAAATGAAGAAATGACCAGGTAATTGAAATAATTCTTAAGTGTAAGATAGAGACTAAATGTCTTGATGATAGGATCAGGCAGCAAAGGCCATATAACATTTCTATGCAGCAATCTGCTTGGACATTGTCGGTTGCTGCATATTAAAGCTGAATGCTACTGTATGGGCGCCACCACTTATCCATGGCCTCCTCCGTCACCCCTGCCTAGGGTCGTGCTTGCACATTGCTATCCTGCCCCTCCACTCTGTAAGGAAGTTAGAAGAGATAAGAGAGGAAAGAAAAGGGAATGAGGAGGAAAAACAGGTGGATTTGAAAGAGAATCTGGGGGTTTTGGTTTTTTCAGTGAGAATTTGTAGATGGGATAGAATACTTGTGGGCAGGGATGGGGGCATATAAGGGAAGGGAGGAATAGACTGAAGATGGCAGGGAAGGAGAAAGAGAAGGTCCTAAAGGATGACAGTGTGGAAGAAAACAAGAGAAAGGTCTTGAAAGATAAAAAGGGGAAAGAATTAAGAGCCTTCATGGATCAATTTGCTTGGGAAAGAGAAGCATTATTTTTCTGCAATGCAGGAAAAGGAAAGAGGATGAGTAGTGGTTTCAGATGAGAGATGTCAAACCAGTTCATGTAGGGTGGTTTTTATCCTTTTTAATTGTAATGAGAAAATTTTACATATATATTCTTCTCTGTAAAGTGACAAAAAGTAGGCCAAATAGAACACTGTCAAATAATGTTTGTGAGTATTAAATGATGTAATACATGTAACATGCTTGGAATAGGGCATGCCACGTTATAAATGTTCAGAAATGTTAGCTATTTCTAGTATTGTTGTCATTATTTTCTACTGACTGTAAAGAAAAAATGAGGTAAGGTTGTGACTTAAAAATAATAAAAGATTTTTTTTTAAAGATTTTATTTATTTACTTGACAGAGAGTGAGAGAGCACAGCAGGGGGAGCTGCAGAGGGAGAGGGAGAAACAGGCTCCCCGCTGAGCAGGGAGACTGATACGGGGCTCGATTCCAGGACCCTGGGATCACGACCTGAGCCGAAGGCAGACGCTTAACCGACTGAGCCACCCAGGCACCCCTAAAAAGATTTTTAATAACTTGTTGAATAATAGTATTGCTGAAAAACATTGAGCCCTTGGCAAACGTAATCAGCATTGTTCCTGGAGCATCCAGTTACCATGGTTAGTCTTTTTTCTAACAATGCGTAACATTCTGGAAGGTACAGAGAAAACAACGGGCATCAAGGTTTATAAAAAGTCAGAGGTAGGAGCTCTGGGATCAGGTTGTTTTCATGAGGGTGAATCCAAAGTTCAGAGTGAAGTAGGAGGTTTAAAATAACACATTGAGTCAGAGATGAAAATTCTGGCAGTATTTTAAATTTTAAAATTTCAAAAATTGAAAAGTGTTTTAAAATACCCTAAGTACCTGAAGGAAAAGAGGGATAACTACAGAGTTTAAAGTATTAGAAAGCAGAGTTCAAGATGACCATCTTTATGACTTTGGCTTTCCAAAGTGAAATGGAGCTGAATATGAAAAAATTACCACATGACAAAGGTTGTGATTGAGGGTAACAGTACAAGAGGGAAAACTGTGACCCACGTGTAAGACTCGTGTGCAGTTGGTAGAAGGAGGTTCTGGATATTAGGAAATAATAGATGGCGTGGACCTCAAAGCAGGCAGTGGTAGTTGAAAGAAGATGGTGGAATGGTAGGCCAGAAGGGCAGTGGAGAACCATGATTGTTATCTACTCCTCAAGTTACAGTAACATGACAGAGGCAAATAATTACATTTTTGAGAACCGCAGGAGAAGTAGTGCCCACTTAATGGACCCCGAGGATGCTGAATCTGGAATTCCAGAACATGCTAACTAGGACATGTAGCAGTTAACTACATGTGGTCATTTACATGTTAAGTTCAAATAAAGTAAAATATTTCATTTCTCAGTTCAAACGCTCAACAGCCACTGTAGTTCAATATATTGGACAGCACCAATTTTTAGAACATTTATAGCACCATAAGAAAATTCTAATGGAAAAAAAATTCCAATGGATAGTGCCATGCTGGAGGTACAGTGGAAGTGAGAGTGCAGGGTCTTACAGAACATATTGGAGCAGAAGAAAACTATACCTAACAAGGATATAAACAAGG
Organism: Neomonachus schauinslandi; assembly: GCF_002201575.2. Classification (NCBI taxonomy): domain Eukaryota; kingdom Metazoa; phylum Chordata; class Mammalia; order Carnivora; family Phocidae; genus Neomonachus; species Neomonachus schauinslandi. Next base: position 42,021,387 of record NC_058409.1, on the reverse strand, counting down.
ACATTCTGTCTGTATTTCACAATTTTGAAATATTCTTTTATTATTTTAGCACTTCTGAAATTAGTATGAGTCATACAGTGGATGTGCTCATTTAATAAGGTAGGGCTTTTTTTCTTCTGAAGAACTATTAACAAATTGATGATGCATCTCACAATCAGTGGCATCTTAATATCAGTGAAATATGGTAACAACAAAGCCAAAGGGATTTCATCTTGGGTAGTGATCACAAAGATAGAGTCAGGAGTGTTGACAGGAGGACTAGAGAGATGTGTGATAATGGGAAATGAGCTAAATTTAGAAAATACTAGCCCTAAGGCACCAGTTGGAACTTTATAGTAATGGTGTATTGGTAACAGTTTACTTTCTCGGGTTCCTAGTATCTGATTCAAGAATCTCAGTGCTCCTATTGACCAAAAATTGGGTTGATGGTGAGTCTCAGGCTATTGACTTCAGTCATTGTAAAGAATTCTCCTGCATGGTGTTGAGCTGGGTTTGACAACTATAGCATGACTTCCTTAAGATTGGGCATGAGGGGTTGGGAGGGAAAAGGGTGGAAGGGTTACCCCCTTTTCTTTGGGTGGGGAAAACCTGTAGAAAGGGAGAGAAACAGAGGTGTGTCCAAAACAAAGGAAAAGCCATTGTGATACTTAAGATCAATAGCTATACATCAGGATTTAGACTTGAGATGTAAACTTAGATAAAAATGAGCTACACAGTCCCAGTCCCGGCAGAGAGTCAGATTGGAACTGAATGTTTTTGTTTACTTGCTCTGTTTGTTTGGTTTGTTGATGCTACAATAACTCTATCATGACTTTTTATAGAAAATTAGAATTATGACCTTTTTAATTTATCCCATGTGGTTTTTAACACCTACTATAATACTTTTTTCCCTGAAATGTTTGTTTTCTCTTAAAACATTTATGTGTATGTGTAAATATATCCATATATGTTTGTGTGTATACATATATTTATATAAAAACAGTGTAGCAGAAGGAATTCTGTTTCCTGAGTGAAAATATCCGATTTTGAACTTAGACTCCAGCATGTCAGTTAATTTCAGATTTAAGTTCGGGGCACGTTTCATCTTTTGAAGTTATAGGTCACTTTCTTTTTTTTTTTCCCTAAGTCTTTATGTTTTTAGATCAGCTTTAGGTTTACAACAAATTGAGAGGAAGGTACAGAGATTTCCTCCTATCTCCTACCCTCACACACGAACAGTCTCTTTCATTAACAACATTGCTCAGTAGGATGGTACATTGTTCACCAAGGACAAACCTACATTCACACATTATAAATATCCCAATCCATAGTTTACCTTAGGGTTCACTCCTGGTGTTGTACATTCTTTGGGTTTAGACAAATGTATAATGATATATGATTACTATTCTAATATCATACACAGTATTTTTACTGCCCTAAAAATCTTTTGTTTGGCTTCCACTGTTATACAGCCTAATTTAGCAACATATATTATGATTTATTAGGTAGGGAAAAAATCAAAATGATTTAGATACCTCAGTCTAAGTCTAAAATCAGACTAGGTAAGGACTATAGCCCACAAGGATTATGAGTATTTTTTTATATAACAAGGTCTTTTACCACCCTAGACCTCTCAGGGTAAAGGTCTCTGCCTCTGTCACTGCAGGCAGAAAAATAGGAAGAAAAATGTCCCTCTGATTTATTCAGCAAGAAACTGCTATGATTTACCTACTGTGCCAAAGGATACCCAATTATTCTTTTGCTGCTTTGGTAAACTGAAATGTCATATATGGGCCTAGCAGATTTGTTTTGTGATCATATTTAAAGCCTTAAAACCTGGGTGAACTCCTGTGAAAACCTCTAATTCCAGGATACTGAGGTCACCATGGCGACAAGAGGAACTCAGCTGGTTTCCTATTCAGTGCATCCTGGAAGAAGGTGCTCTCTCCCAGAAACATTAAGAACATCTGTTAGTTTATTTGTGAAGCAAAGGGTTATGCTAATACGCAATCTCTGGAAGGGGTCTGACCAATTCTCCAGTCTCTGGGAGTGGGAGGTGATTGCAGCACTAGCCAGGGCAGGCCCCAGTCTAAGAAGCTAAATCCGAGACTCCTCTGAAGTCAAGGATGGGGATTGCAGAGTTGAGTCTGGTAATGTTTTATAAGGCCAGTGGCTCTAACCTGTCTGATGGAACTTTTAAAAAGGGAGAAAGTGGAGATATGTTTGAAATCCAAGTCTCGGGAGAAAAAAGAGGGAATGAGGTTATAGGAGGTTTCTCTAGGTTCCTGTAAGAAAGAAGTCTAACAATACCATTTGAGTTGCATTTATCTTTTAATATAAGCCACAAAGTATTAAAGAGCTCTTGGAACTCTTTGTTACTTCCCCATGCTGGCTATTTTGCCATTTCTTTCATCTCCCTTAATGTTTTCCTAAGTAAGAGTTTTAAAACCAAAAGGATCCATCTTGAGTGCAATTCACCATTTTGAGTGACTTTGGAACCCAGTTAGACAAAAAGGCAATAGCACCCGTCCTGTGGTTCTCAACCTTTGTACCTTTAAAAAAATATCATGTTGGTCCTGTCCACAGTGATCCTGATTTTACCAGGGCCTGTGTCCTGAGAAATTTTGTAGCTCCCCGAGTGATTCTAATGCACAGCCAAGGGTGAAAACCAAAGTTGTACTCTCTCATCTTCACCTTCTTCAAATCTTTTGACTTTGGCTTTAGTTCTACTCTGACTACCCAACCCCATGGCCACTCTCAAACCTTGTAACTGCCCAGAATTGCTCCAGCCAACCTTGAAATCTTAAGCTCAAATAGCCCATACTCCCAACATGCCCTTCTTTCCTTCTAGCTCTGCTTATTATGTTAAAGACCCTGTAGTCCATTCCAACTGCTGTCTTACTAAACCCTTCATTGTTCTCCTGCTGTCCCCAAATAGGAAAATTAAAGGCCAGGATTATAATACCTGTGTGATCTTTCCATCTTTACCTCTGTGGTTTCCAGAGAGAATCATAGCCACATACACTGGTGCCACAGAAAGTTCATGGTCTCTGCTCCCAACCAGAGGGAGCCTCAACACTGCCAAAATCTCCACATGTTTCTCTGGTCAGCCTTGTCTCCATTTCTCCTATGCTAAAACCCATTCCCTTCTGTTGCTTGGAAGCTTCCATCTCTGTTGTTTGGGGAAGAACCCTACACCTGTGCCTTGAATCCTACCCTCTTGTGCCTCCTCAGTGGACTTCCTCCTTCACCTGTCACTTCACTTGTATCTCTCACACCACTCCAGGTATTGACTCATTAACATCAGCATTTCCACAACACAGATGAGCCTGGAGGACCTTATGCTAAGTGAAATAAACCAGACACAGAAAAACAAAGACTGTATGATCTCACTTGTATGTGGCATATTAAACATAAAGTCAAACTCTTAGTGATAAAGAATAGAATGGTGGTCATCAGAGGCTGCACAGTAGGGGAAAAGGGGAAAGATATTGATCAAAGCGTACAAATTTTCACTTAGAATAAGTTCTGGAGACCTAATGCACATCATGGTGACTATAGTTAATAATAATGTATTGTATATTTGAAATTTGTTAAGAGTAGATCTTGAGTGTTTTCACCACACACACACACAAAATGGTAACTATGTGAGGTGATGGATATGCTACTTAGCTTGATTGTGGTAATCATTTAACTATATATATATATATATCAAAACCTCACATTTATACTTTATATGTAATTTTTATTTGTTAGTCATACCTCAGTAAAGCTGGAAAATTTTAAAAGAAATACACATGATCAAAATACTCCCTTTAAAAACCAAAGCAATGAAAAAGCAAAGTTTCATTAGCCTTTCTTTCCCCCTTGGCCTACTGACCTCCTCACCTTTGCAGCCAAAGGATTTTACGTTCTTTCTCCTGATTTTGCATTTCCCCCCAGCAAAGATATGGAAATCTTTAGTGCTAAATCCAGTGGGTGTTGTCCAGTCTTTATTTTACTTCGACTCTCTTCGGTATTTACAGTGTTGACCACTCTCTATTTTTAAATAGTTTCTGGTTGTCTGCTTCAGTGTCTCACAGTTCATCGTACCCTCATCTTGTGTGTTCATTGTGCTCTCTTGTCACTTGGAAGTGCAGGCCTTTCTTGCCCCGTGTGCCTAGAGCACCTCTTTTCCTTGGCCCAGCTCTCCCACTTTCCACTCTGGCCTCAGTCTCAGTAACCCCTCTTTATATTCTAGCTTATACGCCATTTTTTTTAAAAGATCTTTGCCTAAACCTGAAGGTTGGACTTGGGAGTGCTGCCTACATATTCTTCTATCACAAGACTTCTAATAGTAGAAGACTGTCCTCTACTTAATGATTTACTTCTCTTTCACGCCTGACTTAATGTTCCTTGAATGCGGAGACTCTGATTTATTGCACAATACTTTTTTTTGCATGACACATAGAAAACTCCCAATGACTGTTGAAGAAATGAGATGAGAAGGGGTATTCAGAAATGTCAGCAAAACAAAAAATGGAAAGTAATGGTAAAGAGAGGTTTAAAGAGGGGTGATCAGCAGGTCAGAAGCTACAAGTGGGCTGAGCTGAGCGACCTGAATAGAGGTTATTGCTTGGTGGAAAGTTGTTTCATTGGCATGGTAAGAATCGAAGTCAGAATGCAGGAAATTGGGTATCGATGGCTTATTAGTTTGCTAGGGCTGCTCTAGCGAGGTTCCACAAACTGAGTGATGTAAACAGCAGAAATGTATTGCTTCACAGTTCCGGAGTTGAAAAATCCAAGATCTAGGTGTTGGCAGAGGCTGCTCCCTCTGAAGGTGCTAGAAAAGGATTCTTCTCTAGCTTCTGGCAGCATAACTTCAGTCTTCACATGGCACTCTCCCGGTTCACATGCCTGTCTCTTCACATGCTATTCTTTTTATAAGAACTGCAGGCCTGTTGGATTAGAGGCCCACCCTAATCTACTCCAGTGTGGCCTCATCTTAATTACTTGCACCTGCAGTAACCCTATTTCCAAGGAAGGTCATGTTCTTAGGTACTGGGAATTAGAACTTCAGTGTATAAATTTTGAGGAGACACAAGTCAATCCATAACAAGTAGGAATTAAAGAATAATTTCCAGACTCTTCTATTTATTCATAGCTCTATGGTCAGACATTCATAGATCAATACTAGCTTTTAATCTCCTATTTAAGAGTCTGCATTATAGCATAATGTCTATTGTGGTGGCCATGGAAGAGAAGTACGTAAATGACTTTTGCTGCCCAGGGCTGCAACACTGACTTCCAAGCTGTGCTCTCCACAGTTGGACATGGGGGACAAGGAGGTCCTCAGCCATGGCAGCTCTTTAGCTAATTCACCCACATGCAAAGAAGGCTTGAAACTTACCTATCTAAAATACAGCTTGTAGGCATGTTGAAGGGTATATTTTTAGTCATACTGTTGATAGAAAATAAGAAGACAATCTATACCCTCAGCAGTGGGAGATAAGAAAACTGACAGATAATCTTTTGAAAGAAAATGAAAAACAAAAGGAAAAAGAAAAAAAGCATAAAATGTTATGTCCCTGTATTATCTAATACTTTAAAATCTTGGATAGATATATCATTATTAGGTCTAAGTTATACATTTGTAAGTTATAAAGAGTATATATAGAAGAAGACTTTCCTACCCAAATTGTAGCTCTTGAAATTCACAGAATAGAAAAACAAAAAAGAATTATAATCTCCATGGGGGCAACATTATACCAAAACCACAGAAGTAGTTCTGTTTGGAATCTGTCGGAAAACTAAATTTTAGATTAACGTCAGCAGTTTACTTTTCATTTTCACAGATAAGATTTGAAAAGACAAGGGCCAGCGAATCATTCCATCGATTGGAAGCATTGCTAGGGAACATCTCCCTATTGCAGGGACAGGCATCTGGTGACTTGGAAATAGTTTTTCGTAGGTAGCTCTTATTCTAAAATTCAACGTGAGTTGCCAGTTTGGAAAATTGGTACATTATATTTATCACACGGTTATAATTTCTAATGGTTTGAGGAGTCCTAGACCAGACAACATCAATACTTGGCACATTTTCAAAATGCAAAGAAAGTGCTGAGACTCCAAAACACTGTGCTGAATTCTTTAAAACTGAAAAACAACTGGTTTGTATATAAAATAAAATAAGAATCAAATGGGTAGAAATGACTGCATTTTTGAAATGCCATTGTAAATTATAGTCTAAAATATTGTTTTAAAAAAACCAGCATGTTTGCAAATACATTTGACTTGCCTTGGAAGTTAGAAAGCCTTACTGCTTGGTTTACTCTTGAGACAGATTGTGGATGCTTACAGAAAATATAATTACTTTTTTTAATCCCCAGCAGGCCATTTTGAGGACTTCGGTGATAACTTACCATATATATTGGAAACTTCCCATACTTTGCTGAATACTGGACTAAATTAGATTGGTATAAACTAGATCCTTCCTAAAGTCTTTCAAGAACTGTTTATCTATCTATTTATTTAAAAAGATTTTATGTTTTTATTTAAGAGAGAGTGCTAGAGAGCATGAGTAGGGGGAAGGGCAGAGGGAGAGAGAGAGAAGCAGACTCCTCCCTAAGCAGGGAGTCCATAGGGGGGACTCAGTCCCAGGACCCCGGGATCATGACCTGAGCCAAAGGCAGATGCTTAACCTACTAAATCACTCAGGTGCCCCACTGTTCATCTCTTTATAAGATCATTTCACCCATAAGATGTTTTACAATATCTCAAATACTCAAATGATTCTGAATGGATCAAATATAAATAAATTATCTTTTCTTTTTTTTTTTTTTTTACTGATTATTGATATAAAGAATCAGGGGAGGGGAGAACTTCATAAAAAGTTATAGAGATACTTTAGAAAATCTTAACTATTTCAAGGATAGAATCCAGTTTAATTCACAAGATAGTCCTTTTTGGGTCTACACTCATTTCTATTTAGCTAACTAGCTAGTTGAGAGTTTAGGGTGGGCAGTCTAAAGAATTTTAAACTTACTAAGGTGGCCTTCAGAATAAACTAACAGCAAAATCAGGAGGTCAGGTTGCCCCCAGCTCACAGAGACTGTACTGTTAAAGAGCTCCCTTTCCTCACAATTGAAGGCGACACGAAGACCCGTGACATCCAGACAAACATGGGCACTTCTGGTCAGTTTTATCTTGTTTTGAATATGCTGAGTCTTTGTCCACTGAGTATCTTGAAAATATTGAAGGGTCAGCAAAGCATATTTGACTCCCTGCCAAAACACTTTCCCAAAGGTGTCTCATAGCCAAGAGTAGTAGTTCATGGGGAATTTAATCCATGTGCTTTTGATTCATTACACTAGACTCATCAAAATGTCATAGGAGGATATTGAATGTCCAAGAAACTTTAAAGTTTATGAGGCCATTTAAGGCATTCATTTCTGAACCAGAAAGTCACAGTGTACCAAGAATACTGAGAATTTAAACATACTGGTGGTCAATTTCATTTTGACTAATACATCTTAGAAAACCCTGGAGTTGACTCCTAATTTCTGAAGTCTAAATGCTATCCTTTATATGTAACTAGTGACATCCAAACAAGGAGTGTAGGGCTAGAACAAGAATGTTCAACATTAAAAATATCCCAAACCCACATTTTAAATAACTCAGTTTAATTGAGTATCTGCACTGTGGTCTGAGGATGTGTGGATTTAAAGATAAATTCCTTCCAAGTGACTAGGAAACAACTGGGGCTTTTAAATTTTTCACCCATCAAAAGAAGGTGACACAGAATTAATCCTTTGACATTCTGTAATATTCTATAGTGTTTTTTTTTCTTTTTTGTAAATGCTTTAAAATACATGACCTCATCTGATTAAGTCAAGGGGACTGATGTCTATTACGATGTCTGTTTTTTAAAGGGGGAAATGGAATTTGTGTAACTTTGAATGTTGTTGCTTTAGTTGCATATTATACTTGATTTTATAGCTCTGAACTATGATCATATGCAGTAAGGCTAGTGCTACCTCTATCCCACCTAGCTCTACTTTATCTTTAAATCTGTCTTTCCCACACTTGCAAATAAATCTTTGGGGGTTTTTAGTAAAAAACAAAACAAAAACATAATTCCTATTAAAACACAAAACTTGGGTATTATAATTGGCATAAAATTCCGTTCTGTTTTTTCTTCAAAAATAAGATGCACACTGCAGTGTGATTGCCTTCCTTCCTAATTCTACATATTTGCATTTTAAAATTGCATTTTAAAATTTTCCTATGGAGTAACGTAAGTGTAGAGCAGTCTTTGGGGCGCCTGGGTGGCTCAGTCGGTTGGGCATCTGCCTTCGGCTCGGGTCATGATCTCAGGGTCCTGGGATCGAGCCCCGCATCGGGCTCCCTGCTCAGCAGGAAGCCTGATTCTACCTCTCCTGCTCCCCCATACTTGTATGCTCTCTCTCTCTGTCTCAAATAAATAAATGAAATCTTAAAAAAAAAAAAAAAAAGAGTTTAGAGCAGTCTTCGAACTCACTATGTATTCCATGGTCAGGTCAGTCCCATCAGGGCTGAAACTAAGAAACGGGTTGTTTAAATTTTGTGTAACCTGTTTAAATTATGTAGTTGTCTAGAAATAAGTTTAACTTACGCAAGTGTGTTGCAAAACGTAAATGGAGAATTTTTTTCTCCCTTAATAAATAACTCAAATCATTCAGGTTTAAAAAAATTGAGCCAAGGAGTAAGGTAATTTCCACTCTGTAACATTATTTTTTTTTAAAGATTTTATTTATTTATTTGACAGAGAGAGAGAGACAGTGAGAGAGGGAACACAAGCAGGGGGAGTGAGAGAGGGAGAAGCAGGCCTCCCGCCGAGCAGGGAGCCCGACGTGAGGCTCGATCCCAGGACCCTGGGATCATGACCTGAGCCGAAGGCAGACCGCTTAATGACTGAGCCACCCAGGCGCCCACTGTGTAATGTTATTTACATAAATTGATATCTATCTTAATACAGTTTCATTTTGGTTAACGATTTATAATGAGTTATGCTTGCAGATTTCGTAATTTCTGGCATTTCTTCCTTCCTTTTTTGTTTCTCTTTCATAGGTTACCTGACTCTCCAAAATTTGCAACTCCAGTTAATGTTAATTCAGATGAGGGTTTATTGGAAAGTATATTGAATCCTGTGATCAAATAAAACTTGCAAAGCTGGTATCTTTATGCTGATGCTCAGGAACATTTAGAGAATACTCTCTTCACTAGGATTTCAGGGCATCTTGTTCTCCTGATTTTCCTTCTTCTGCCTTGGCTGCTCCTTCTCATTCTCCTTTGCTGCTTCCTCCTCAGCAACTCAAAATCTTAGCATTGGTATGTCTCCAGCTTAGTCTGTGGACTCTTCCATACTCTTTCTCCGTAGCCCCTGTATGTTTCATCTGATCACACAGTCTGAAGGTTTGTATGCCATTGGCAAATTTCTACCACCCATCCTGACCTCTCTCCTGAAATCAGACTTTAATATTCAACTGCCTACCTGCCATTTCTTTTTTCTTTTTTAAAAATATTTTTATTTATTTATTTATTTGACAGAGAGAGACACAGTGAGAGAGGGAACACAAGCAGGGGGAGTGGGAGAGAGAGAGAAGCAGGCTCCCCGCGGAGCAGGGAGCCCGATGCAGGGCTCGATCCCAGGACCCTGGGATCATGACCTGAGCCGAAGGCAGATGCTTAATGACTGAGCCACCCAGGCGCCCCCTACCTGCCATTTCTACCTGGTTGTCTACTGTCTACCTGAAACCTAACATGGCCAAAACCAAAGTCTTGTTCTTCCCTGCCAAAGCACTCCTCCAGTGAATTCCCCATCTCAGGCCAAACTCTGCAGTTACCTTCGGCTCTTCCCTGCTTCCCACCCCCCACCTTCCCCATCCAATCCAGTCAGCGACTCCAGCCAGCTCTCTTTCCAAACAGAAATCAGAATCTGTCCATTTCTGACCCCCTCCATGGCTGCCAGCTTGCTCCTGGCCACCGTTCTTTCTCATCTGGATTGTGAGACAACTGTCCCTGACCAGCGTCCCTGTTACCCCCTTTGCTCACTTCAGTCTGTGCTCCACACATCAGCTGAGTGGCACTTCAACCTCCTGGGTGCGACATGGTGGGTCACTCCTCTGCCCATAACATTTAGGTGACCTCTGATCTTCATCAAAATTAAAATCCTCACGGGGCATCTGGGTGGCACAGTTGGTTAAGCATCGAATTCTTGGTATGGGCTCAGGTTGTGATTGCAGGGTCATGAGATCAAGCCCCACATGAGGTTCCATGCTGAGAGACTCTATCTCCCTCTTCCTCTGCCCCTTCCTTCCCCCACCTCTCTCTCTCTCTCAAATAAATAATTAAATCTTAAAAATAAATTAAAATCCTCACAATAGCCTACCACCTGTGGGTTCCTGCTGCCTCTGATTCAGCTCCTACTACTGCTTTGGAACACTGACTTCCTCCTATTTTACCAGCTCTCAAAGCATAGTCCTGTTTCAGGGGCTCTATTTTTTCTGTTACTTTAGGGCAGAACCTGCATCTCCGCAATAACCCTGTGTTTGACTTCCTCACATCTCTCGTTCCTTATTCAAGTATCTTCTTGGTGAGGCCTTCCCTCTCCATTCTTTTTGATATTTATATCCACATAATCCCTATTCGTGGAGACCTCCATCTCCATCTTTCTTTTTCATTTTTCTCCCTAAAACTTACTACTGTATTAATGTCTATAGATTTTACTTATTCATTTTGTTGATTTTCTGACCCTCCTCCAGCTAGAATGAAAGCCCCTAGTCTATTTCATAGGTCACTGCTATATCCGCAACCTCTTGACTAGTTCCTAGAACATGGGGGTAGTCAATAAACATTTGTTGAGTGAATAAATAAATGATTACTTCCCATCTTCCTCTCCCTAGGTAGAAGCGGGAACTATAAAAATGTGAAAATATAATCTAAATTATTAGATAATCAGATTTGCCCATATTCATGTATAAATATAACCCAACTTGGTTGTCGGGATAGGTAAAAAATGTTATAAGAACATGCATTTTTAAAAGCTTGATCAAATACTGTTTTTTTCAAATCTAAAAAATAAACCCAAAAAACACTGGCAATCAAGAAATCAGAATTATATTGAATTAGTTGTTTCTGGGTCATTAAGGAACTTGACTGTGCCATTGCTCCCAAAGCACTAAATATAGCTGATATCGAACCAAAGGTCCTTCATGATCCTTGAAACTTCTTTGAATTTCTAAAGAAATATTCAGACTTATGGGAAGAAGTTTTAATGAGACATTGTACTGTTCAGGAGAGAAGAAATCATAGTTTCTGACCTCAGGGGCATTGATGAAATAATAGAGCAAAAGCTCTAGGGAAATTAGTTTTTAGGAAGTAGAATCGGGTGGCTCACTGCACATTCTAAATAGCATCGGAGTAAGAATGACAGTCTGGCTGATTGGGTTTAGTGTTGTGGATAGATTTGGCTGCTATGTCATCCAAAGTAGATTGAAAATTTCCACATATCAACAAGATCTTACAAAGGTACAAAGACTACTGGGTAACAATTGATTCTAGGACTTCATTTAAGAACAGCAGGTAGGCCAAAGAGGGACCAGGACAATTCCAGTACTAGAATTTTCACCAGTGAAGATAGATAATTTTAAATTTATTCTTGTGCCTATCCTGATTTGTTTGGTCCACAACTGTTTATGGAACATCTACTGTGTACCAGGTCCTGCACCAGGGAGGGTGACCACGGCAGATAGGATCCCTGCCCTCAGGCAGCTTCTATCCTAGTTGAGGTAATAGGCATGCAACAGACAGATAAATATATAAGTGCAAATTGTGGTGAGCGCTAGAAGGGAAAAGTGGAAGGGAAGGGTGCCAGGGGAGAGGATAACAGAGCTGTGCGTGTTAAACCAGGTCTCATGAGAAGCCACCCTGAAGGTTCAACACATGGAGTATTTGAGGAAGCTAAGTATGACAATCCTCTATAAGCACGTGCAGATATATGGTCCACTTCTTCACACCTTCTGAGACACAGTATACCCTCAGCACCCATTTCCCTCTGCTGACACTTTTTCTCCACTGACTCCCCACCCTCTGCTATTATCAAGCCTCTCCTATTTTGAAATAAAAACATCGCATTTGAATTCTTCCCAGCTTTCCTGATTTCATTTCCTCACCACTAAAAGCCTCCCTTAGTTCCCTCCTTCCCACTTGTTGATTTTTTGCTTTACCCTGGTGTGTTTTAAATGGGTTTCTGAGGGGCACCTGGGTGGCTCAGTCAGTTGGGCGTCTGACTCTTGGTTTTGGCGCAGGTCAGATCTCAGAGTCCTGAGATCAAGCCCTGCACTGGGCTCTCAGCTCAGCACTGAGTCTGCTTGTCCCTCTCCCTCTGCTCCTCCCTGCCCCGCCTCTCTCTTGAATAAATAAATAAAATCTTTTAATTCGGTTTCTGAGACATAGATCTATCAAAAAAGCTAATGCACATATACTCAAGGTTTTGATTCACCTGAACTACTTACATCTTTGCTTCAAGTACCCATGTCTTTTTATACTAAGCCACTGTATCTTAAGATAATGACTAAGTTATCATTTATATACTGTCTCACAAGACATGGCAGTTGAGAACAGATTAAATTGTTCTAAACTAAAATGAGGCTCTTACCAAAAAAGTTTTAAATTTTTAGGTTGAGACGTGATCAAGGTAGAACCATGTATTGACATATGACACAAGGTAGATGTGGAATGGGTTATTATAATAAAGTGTAAATAATAAATTAATAACCAAATTAATAATATATGAAAAAGGGTGAGTTTTTAGATGTTTATTCTCTAAGTCAGTGGGCATACATTAGGTCACATTTTCTATGTCCTGTATCCAAGGAAGTACATTCACTCTTCCACAGAACATTTGCTTTATTTATGTTTAAAATGCTATTTTTAAGTCATTTTTGTTTAGGTGGTTGTACTTTAAATGTAAGCAGACATAATATATAGCAAATAAATACTTGATAGTTTTTCCTGCCCCTTTCTGTAGAAGCACGAGCTATGTGAGCCAAGCATGACTTTAAATAGGATACAGGGAGGAATTAGAAAGAGTGGAATGGTCGCCCAAACCCCATATTAAAATTTATCCTTGTCAGCACTCCGTGATTCCACATTTCTTTCGGGTTAATCAAGAAATCATTGAAAGATGTTAGAGGGAAAATACAATTTTGTAAGGGGAAGGAAGTTCATATTTGGAGGAAGGGAATATGTATGGCCACTATAATAACAAATAAGGAAATGCATATGTGAACTTCCACGAATTCATGGTTTTACTGAGCAAGAGTAGAAAGATTTATTTTCTTTTCTTTGTTAATTGTTCCTTCAGAAATAAACCCTACTGTGCAGGAAACTAGGCACTACTCCCTCCCTTCTCCTGATATTGAAAGAGTTTGATTTACTGAATTCTTCAAATCAGCATCTGATCATTGCACCAGTGATGTCTTTTGGGTTAATTCAGTCAAACCATGCAGTGTGACCAATGCAGACAGTCTGTTAGAAGCACATGGATAGCTTGCTCCTTCCTCATTCTGTCTGCCTCTATTGTTTCTGCATTTTGGTTGCTTTAATCCTACCATCTTGAATCTTATACCCCAAATTATAGTATGCTCACTATATGCAGGGTTTCTCCTCCTACCCGCCTCCTCCTCCTTCCCCCAGTGACATTTCATTCCCAAGAAAAACATCACCCTCCCCTCTAAGTTCACTGTGTTTACGTTTCTCTGCTGTTTTCCTCTCTCCCCTTGGCATGCTGGTTTAATCAATTTTACCAAATGACTTTCCTGGCAGCTGTAAAAAGAAAACCCAGAGCAAGTTAATAGCGATCTAATACTGTACTTTTTGTCATTTCTCTAAAATGTACAGAAATGTTTTGTCATTGGATTGATTTTTAATGATCTAAATGACCAGATGTCTCAACGCTGCACTGCAGCAGCCTGATAATAAATAGGAAAGGGGAGGGGCTTGGGCACTGGCTGCTTACTCAATGCTAGATGAATAATCCCCAAACACCAGCCAAGGAGACAATATAAAGTATCAGCCTTTGCCAAATCATGTATTAGCATTTTTAAACAAAGACACCTAGCTGTTTTAATTTTGTGTATGGAAGAACTAAAACAAGATGTTTTTGATGAGGATTTAGAAAGTCAGTGATAGGGTTAGGAATCAAACTGCAGCCTAATTCTATGCGTATCTGTTGACATAAGCAGGACGTCAGTGAAGCACCTCCCAATATCCCCAAATAGCATCTTGGCATCTCAAGGATGGAGAAAACATTATTTTTTTATCTGAAAGGCAGTAGAAGTCCCAAACATGTATGAAATCAGTAAATTGTAGAATAAGTCACTTGTTTTTTTCCCTCTGTAAGAAATAAATATGAAAAAAAGATAAGTATAGAGAAAGAAAACAATGAAATATTATGGTCTGACCATAAGATTTATTAACTAGCTGCATAAACTATAGATGACTTGCTTAACTATTCTGTGCTTTGGTTTCCTCACTGAAAATGGACAACTAGCTGTACTGTTCTGGAAGATTACATGTGGAGAAGCAAGTCAAGTGTTTAGCATCTCGTCTGGCACTTGCTAAATACATAGCTCATGATCATCATTACCCCAACTACTGTCTCTATAATGGTACCTCCCTCCCAACCAGTTCTTTCCAGCCATGTCTAACCTCACAGGGCAAGGCTGCTCTCAGTGTGGTGGGTAAAGTGGGTTTTGGAGTCCACTTGCAGTTCAGCCACTTACTTTCTGGGTCTTTGAGCAATAAATAACGCCCCTAGTTTCTTCAGGTTCTTCATCTATAAAGTGGGGGGGTGTTAATACTCAACTTTGTAGGGTTATTGCAAGTATTAAAACAAATAACTTGTGTAAAACTCAGTGCACAGTACTTTCCCCAGAAAGGAGAGTAAAAAAAAAAAAAAATGTTAGGTGCACTTGGGTGGCTCAATCAGTTAAGCTTCTGACTCTTGATTTTGGCTCAGGTCATGTCATGATCTAAGGGTCGTGAGATCGAGCCCTGCCTCTGGCTCCGTGCTCAGTGTGGAGTCTGCTTGGGATTCTCTGTGCTCCTCTCCCTGCTTGCACTAAATAAATAAATAAATAATAAATAAATAAATAAATAAATAATAAATAAATATAAATCAATCTTTCTTAAAAATGCTAGCTTTATTTTTCTTTCTCCCCTCATTTGCAATGCAGTATTGCAATGCGATATTGCACTATTGTTTCTAAATGGTATATGGAAGGAAGCTAATTAGTTTCTTATTTTAATGCTTCAATTAATACAATGCTGTTTTGAGAAGCTCAGCTCAATTTATATAGCTAAGATATACAGATACATGGTTTACACCAGCCTGATCTGGGGCTCTCACTGATTAAAGGAGTTTTATATATATTTCCTGTCTTATATAGTGTAGTTCTCCTTGAGAAATAAAGTATTTCATTTTATAATATTGGATCTTAGTTATCTATAATAGTGAAGTTGGACTGACCAGTGGTTAGTTCCATTAAGTCTGTTTCATGGCCTAGGCCAGACAGCTTATTAATGGATACTCTTAACCATGCCACTTTGGTCCAGATGGTAACTGAAGAGGGTCAGTCTCACTGTTGGTAAAAGTGATCTGGAGGCACTCTTTCCTGATGATATCACAAGCATGGTCTTTGTGTCTGAAAGACACCATCTTCCTTCCCCACATCCCATGTTGCAAGAAAATTAGATTCTAATTGAAAGAACAGAGCCCAGGAGTTGTAATAACAGGAGTTTCTCAAATTTCCATTTGAGAAATGTTGTATCCTTGGGGTAAATGAGATCAATTTTGGCCTATTATGACAGTGTTCCCAATGTTTTTCAGATGTTGGAGAAAGTGTGGCAGTATAGCAAACTTTTGTGTATTCCATGGGGGCAGGGGTGGAGAATAAAACAAGAAAGACAGACATAAAAACAGAGTAGAGTTTTATGGGATGTTTTAATTTTTTTTAAATATGTTAAATCTTTAGAAATAAATTTATTATCAAAAATATAATTAAGTTTTATATAGGGTTGGAAAGCTGGGTATCAATCAACTATATTGCACAATGTTCCAAAATTTTTAAACGGTTAGAAAAAAAGGAATAAACTTTTGAATTGCCATTTATTAAATACTTTTTTTTTAATCTCTGGAAATAGCAAATATCCTACAAACTTCATAAATCGATATTACTGTCTTTATGCATAATGAAAGTATTTTGATCATGTGCTGTTATTTTATATTTGTTAGTGTGCATTCTTAAACATCTTCAACCCTGTTATATGTTTGGAGGCTTGAAAGTTACTAAGGAGGGAGGAAGGAGAAAAGTATGGCTTCTTCTAGAACTCAGCATGTGGTCAGAGAAACAGAAACAGGATTCTTGTATTATTATAAATGATTACAAAATGACTATCTTTGTGTGTGGGTGTGCACATGCACCCTTGCACTTGAGCAGTCACTTTTGTAGAACAGACTTTTTGCCAGTCGAGGTTTTTTGTGTTCTGCAATTTTAAAAGTCTACTAGGGGCACCTGGGTGACACAGTTGGTTGAGAGACTGACTCTTGGTTTTGGCTCAGGTCAGGATCTTAGGGTGGTGAGATTGAGCCCTGAGCCCATGCTCGGCACAGAGTCTGCTTAAGACTTCCCACCACCCCACGCATGTGTGCATGCATGTGCTCTCTCCCTCTCTCTCTCTTTAAAAAAACAAAACAAAACAAAAAAAAAACCTTAAAAAAAAAAAGTCTACAAAAATGTACGCCAAGAAAGTCTTTCCCAATCCTTGTTTCCACCAGTTGTATATGGCTGTACCTATTTCCCACCCCCTCACCATCTCTGGATATTTTTGTCTTTAATTTTTACCAACATGTAGGCAAAATATCTCGTTCTAATTTTATTTCTTTGGTTCCCAGTGAGATTGAACATCTTTTCCTTTTTTTAAAAGGTTTTATTTATTCATTTGAGAGAGAGAGAGAGAGAGAGCACGAATGGGGGAGAGGCAGAGGGAGAGGGAGAAGCAGACTCCCCGCTGAGCCAGGAGCCCGACGTGGGGCTCGATCCCAGGACCCTGAGATCATGACCTGACCCGAAGGCAGACGCTTAACCCTCTGAGCCACCCAGGCGCACCTGAACATCTTTTCAAATAGCTCTTGGGTATTTGTAGTTCTCCTTGTAGGATGCTTGCTCACATCCATTTCCCATTTATCTTTTAGGTTATTGGTCTTACTCTAATTAACTTACAGGCTCTTCTTAAAGCAATGATACAAAAGCCACACCACAGCTACATTTATAGTCCGTCCTGCTAACTCACATTGCATGAGTAATTGCTTGAGAACCCTGTGTCATTTGGCCTCTTCATATTTCGCCACTGTTGTTTTCCTTCTTTCCTAATTCAGCCTTCCCACCCCTGCAGTCAGCAGCTTAGATGGCAAATGCTTGAGGGTGGCAAGGGGAACACATATGTGCCATGTGGTTAACCTCTACCTTTCAGTGTAATTCCAACACATCTAGGAAATCTGTATCTTCGTTACTTTCCAGATGCAAACATTAAGATTCAGTGAAGGTGGGGAAATGAGCCCAAGGTAAATGAAGTAATAAGAGACCTCAAGTCTGTCTGATCATACCAGAAACCGGTACTCCTTCCAGCAGCCCCTGCTTTCTTCAGTACAAGTTCTCTGACCTTAGCTACTTTACAGTACACTTGGGGCACTAAGGAGATGTAATGCAGACAGGGCCAAAACTGAGGCTTAGGTTTATCAATCTCAAGCTTTGGCTGGGGCCTAAAGGAGGGAGGGCGAGGCTTATTTTAAGAGGGATAAAGCCATCCCGCGATTGACCTGAGGAAGGGAAAGAAAAATGAAAAAGGCAGTCTCAAAAGTACTGAGGCCACAGTGCCTTCCTCAGTGAGCTGGAGCCTGCAAACTACAAATGCAGAGGAAAACGAGACAGCCCAAGTATAAATGGGAACGCACTTAAGTGTTTGTGACCTGCTGGAGAAACAACATCAAAACAACAACAACAACAGCATGGACTGGCCAACACTAAGATTGATGGTCCCTCATTATGGAATGCCATTCAGACAGCGGAGTTAAATGAAGCAGAACTGCATACACCCAACTACCAGCTTCTCCTGGCAGCAAGTGTATTCAAATACCAGAGACCTGCCTTTGTGGGGAGAGGATTGGTTATACCTTGGCCTATTTATCCAAAAGCAAAACTATGGGTGGAGGATTGCCAGAAGTGTCTTCTTGGAGTATAAAGGACAATTATGATAGCTTGGGCCACCAGCTTTCAGTGAATTCCATCTGGTACTTTACAAATTAGCTCATTATTCTGCTGTTCTTATGAACGTGTTAGCCTGCAAACATATCATTGTCACAAATTAGTCACCTAGTGTTTCTCTGAAAGTAATTTAATATAAGCACACCCACATCATAATATGGAATAGTAAAATAGGTTCTTGCTTGATCCTCTAAATGGAATTCAGCATTAAGTATGATTCAGTTTCCAAGGGGTTTTTGGCACACACATCATCTTCTGATTTGCTGAGACTGGAAAGTGATTGTTGCCCTGAATATTGACAATATCATGTAATATTCGAGATCTCTTTGGTTTCCCCATGAATTCCAAGAGAGAGCCAAACCTACTGATAAATGATGGATTTGCAAATTGAACACAGCTTTTGTTTTTATTTACATTTGTTTTTGCAGGTGTCATCACAACTGTTGTTTCAATTCAAGAATAGCATTTGCAATTTGGAGAATTATCTTGAACATCTGATTTTAAAGCGCTCTTTATAGCAGATGAGTGCACCCCTCACAATTTAGAAAGAAAAAGTGAGAAAACATAAGTTTCCCTTTACTGTCTAACTTGATTACCTATTAAGAGATGCCCTTGTTTGGATTACAATAAATATTTCATGGTGAAATTTCTCAGTGAAGATACCTTAGTGAAGATGGCGCAACTTTGGAGCTGCCAACTCAATGGTTGAACATGAACATGAAAATAACTTACTGTCTTATAACATGAAGTCTCAAGGTAGAGTGCCCCAGGGATGGTTATTAAGAGGCTTGGGAATATCATGTCGGTTCTGCTTTGCCATGTTAGCATGTTGTCCGTTTGCTCAGGTTGACTCTCCCCATTATCACAAGATGATGGCCCTGGCCAGGCACAAGGTCCAAAGGTAGAAAATGAACCTGTTGTTCCTTGTGCTTCTCTTTTTGGAAAACACTTCACCCAGAAGTCATCTCAGCTAACTTTATATCTCTTTGGCAGGTTTGGTCTTGGGACATAAATGAATTACTGCCCATTAAATGGAATTAGACTGTTTAGGATTTACCCCTCAGATGAGTGTGGAGCCTCTTTCTCTGATCACTTAGCTGCTTCAAAAAGTAGATTCCCACAAAAAATAATGGGGTTTCTGCCAGGAAGGAAAAAGGGAGGGTAGACATTGAGTAGCTTATCAGGAATGCTGAAGGAACTATGATGTTAATCACGTGGTTACAAATGTTAAAACTGAAGTGTCAGCAAAGGCAGTGAGATGCAATAGAAGCTCATCTCAAAATATGACCCCAATCCTAAATTCCAGTTTTCAAAATAGGTGGTCAGAAATCAATTCCATGACATTTGGGCCCCAGATACAAATGCCCTTAGCTCAGATTGAGACTATAAAAGAGTTCAGAGAGGGAAAAGAAGAGTAATTTACAAAAAGGCGTTTGTTTTTGTTTTTCTTCTTAAGAGAGAACTGGGCATTGCTGTGAGTACTACCTTGCCCTCCCTCAAAGGGGGCTGCTGTCCTTTCATTCCAGGTAAGCCCAGAGAGAGGATTCAGTGGTGGGAATCTTTCTCATGGACCAGATGTACACCACACTAGAGAGACGGCTGGCCGTAAAGCCATTTTATGTCTTTCCCATGAGAACTATCTGGAAAAAGCACTTGGACTCCAACAGCAAGAGTTTATACGGACTGGACCACTAGAAAACCAGAGGCTTGGTGGGGCGCTGATGAACGAGCAGCACTTTGAAAGCAAAGCTCTGCCTGACTCATAGGAATTGCAGCCAGGGAGCCCAGCAGGGATGTGGCTGATGAACCCGCAAAAGTGCCCACTAGACAAGGAGGCAGCTCTCAACATCTGCCAGGCCCCTGATGCAAGATACATCTTATAACAGTGCCAGTTCAAGGAGAACAACTTTGTCCTTCCTTTCATCATGTCCTCCCGTGCTCTTCAACCCCAGAGTATTCACTACCAACACCTGGCAAGTCAGGAGAGCTGACTTGCCCCACCCACTCACCTTACTGCCCACCGCTGCAAGCAGCAAGGAAATGTGAGTTGAATCACGTTCAGATTTTTGGATTACAATTTGGAATGGCTATTCTAATTTCTGAATAGAATCTGGGCTGATAAAGTGAATATAAAGCTCTGTATTGCCCAAGAATGCCCCGAAAAGTCACAAGACTTTCTTCCTAAATAAAACTTAAAGGGGTAGGGTGCCTGGGTGGCTCAGTTGGTTAAGCGACTGCCTTCGGCTCAGGTCATGATCCTGGAGTCCCGGGATCGAGTCCCGCATCGGGCTCCCTGCTCGGCAGGGAGTCTGCTTCTCCCTCTGACCCTCCCCCCTCTCATGTGCTCTCTCTCATTCTCTCTCTCAAATAAATAAAATCTTTAAAAAAAAAAAAACTTAAAGGGGTAGTTAAGAAACCAAATAAAATGTGTCACATGTCTTTATTTTCAATGATTTTGTTACAATATTGATACTGTTATATAAATATTTAAAAAAATATATCCTGACAATACCACAATACATTTGTATCTCTATTTGGATATTTATCCTATTGTCCTCTAATATTTGAGAGGAGAATCAAGGAAAATTATTTATACCGTCCAACAAATGTTCTGATCTTTAAAACACTTGCGCTCCAGGAGAAAGCTCTCAGTGTAGGTCTGCTTGAAAAGAGTGGGAAGCTGTAAGTCATTTGGAAAGTAAGACAAATGGGAAAGTTAGTACGGGGTAGTAATACCCACCAAATCCCACTCAACCGTCTATCACTTACCCTTGTCCTTATTCAACACTGCCTCCCTTCAGACCCCTTTGGACTGGGAGTTTAGGACTGTCATTTGCTCATTATAGCTACAGTCAATGAGGAGAGGCCACCAGGGATTTGGAGCTGCAACAGTCCCTTGATCCTTCTCCTTCTGCAACAAAAATATTCAATCCTATCAGCCTCATCCCAATTGGCCTGTGTCTGTAATCGGTGGGTAATTACCGGGGAGAGAGAGAAAAGTGAGTTTTTATTTTCATAAACTTTGTTCCTGCTCCTTGTATAACTTCCATTCTTTTAAAAATGAGGCAGGAATTTCAAAAACCAAAGAAGTTTGTTGAGGGTCCTGACAACAAAGCACTGGATGCTCATCTGTCCACTTTCTGCTTTTTAGTTTTGCTCCGCCTCCTGTTCTATCACCAATCTAAAGGGGAAGAGTCAAGGGGAAAAGAGGAGAAATCCTCACAGTAAATTTACCATTTGATCAGTTTTGCTGCTTTGTTTTTTTGGAAAAATTTAAGGTTTGTTTGTGTCTTCATCCTTTTTCTCTTCTTTTTCTTTTTGTGACTAAGAACAACAGATGAAACCAGGTTATATTGTACTTTGAATTTTTTTCCCACTCTTTACTTGCTTCCTGTAGAGAAAAGTATAAGATGTATTGCTAGGCAATTGGATTTCATATTATTATAGCTTTCTGCCTCATTCACTGTGGGACCTATGTTATGTTTTGCCCATTTGAATCTATTAAGTGATTTGTAGGGTCTATGGTGATGTTTTTAGGGGTGAAATATGGCAATTATAGAGAAAGATACTGAACATTATGAATTTATCCCCAAGTCATATTTAAAAACAACAGAGCAGGGGCAGCTGGGTGGCTCAGTCGTTAAGCAGCTGCCTTCGGTTCAGGTCATAATCCCAGGGTCCTGGGATCGAGCCCCTGCATCAGGCTCCCTGCTCTGCGGGAAGCCTGCTTGTATTCCCTCTCTCGCTGTCTCTCTCTCTCTCCCTCTGTCAAATAAATAAAATCTTACAAAAAAAAAAATAGAGTAGAGGGTATAAAATGCTAGGTGAAAGAGAGGGGATCTATCTAAAATAGGCAGCCAGTATTTAATAACTGGCCTTGAATTTATTTTGTGCTCAAATGCACGGAATGTTTTACTTAGTTATATCAAAATGACTTCACAACTGTTGTTCCAAAATATCAAATTCTGGTTTTAATACATTTTAATATTTTAAATCTTTTAAGTGATTGTGTTAAAATAATAACATCTATGCCTTTTCTTCCCTTAAAAAGGAATTATGCGTTTCAAGTACTAAATTTTCTTATTCCACAAAGCTAATGAAACTCACAGTATTTTCTCCCTTCCTTAATCTCTCTCTCTGTCTTTTGCCTCCTTATCTGAAACACATTAACATTCTGTGAACAAAATGGTGAAAGGGGTTTGAGAAAAAGAAGCTAATATTTTGACTGGGAGCGTACCAGATGTCAGTCATAGCAAAAGAATGCTCTCTCCAGAACCTCTGGATGTGGATATAGATGAAGATACACTAACTGTTAGTTACTCTGTGTGTGTTTTAACTTAAGCCTCTTGATCAAGTAATCCTTAATTCAATGTCAAGCTAATTCACTGTGGCTATTCAATATTACAATAGAGTATTAATTTTAAATTGCTTTACTTTTGGAGGGAAGGAAAGGATTTATGAACAGCAAAGTAATGTTTCTTATATGGTGACTTGTCTAGTTCAGATTTTGATTGCAAGGAAAAGAAACCAACTCAGACCAGCTTCTGTAAAAAAAGAGGGAATACAGTTACTGTAAAGACACTGAAATTCTCAGGAACAACGTATAAATGGGCCTTGTTGGGACTTGTAAAACTCAGGAATTGAAGCACCTCCTCTTTTTGTGGCCATGTCATCTTCCATTCCTGTTTGGCTCTTTGGAACTTCTCTCTGTGATTGCCACAATCTCCTTAGTCATCAGTTTGCACTTGACCCAAAATGGCAGCTTCAGCTCCCAAGTCCACATGATATTTTGGTTCAAGCCAAATTAGAACTGATTAGAGTCTCTGTTTTTCTTATGACCACCCATATTCCAAAGATAGACTATTAATATTCACTACACAGTGAATGAATCAGGTGACAGTGCATAGTTTTCATACATATTCCAATCAGGTTTTATAAGGATAGAGTATAGGGGAGGCAAGCTCTTTAGAAGGAGTTTTAGGCAGACAAATAATCATGTTTGGTGTAGCTGTTTATTTATTTATGATAATCATTGACTCAACTCAACAAATACTTCATTGACCACTTATATACCAGACACTGTTCAAGGTACTGGGGATATAGCAAGGACAAAACAGACCAAAAATCTCAGGGCCCCTGTGGAGTTTACTTTTTTTTTTTTTAATATTTATTAGTTTATTTGAGAGAGAGAAAGAGAAGGAGAGTTGGGGGGAAGGGCAGAGGGAGAGAATCTTCAAGCAGACTCCCTCAATGTGGGCTCGATATCATGACCCATGAGATCATGACCTGAGCCAAAACCAAGAGTCGGACACTTAACTAACTGAGCCAACCAGGCACCCTTGGAGTTTACATTTTAATGGTGATCTTTAACCATCTATTTTAAAGATAACTGGAATATTAGTGTCTTCATACAGTAAATACAAGATGTGGAAATAACAATACACATGTGTCTGTATCTATATAGTATCTATATTATAAATATAGATAATTTGTAAATATCATAGTCATATTTGCTTTTAGGTAATCTTCTTAACTGTCAGTGGTGTGTGCGTGTGCATATGTATATGCATTGGGAGCAGCAGTTGAGGTCTTTGCCTTTTAAATGGCATCTGATTTGCACACTTTGATATAGCCTCTAACTTTCTATTAAAATGACTATGAAAATATACCCTTCAAAAAATACAACTAAAAAGTCACACTAAAACCCAGGATTGATGGCGATTCATTGCTAGAGAATCAAAGAACCAATAAATTAGGTTGGAAATATATTATTACTATATATATTATTATCATATATATTACTATACTATTACTATAGTATATATGTAACTAAAGAAAAGAGATTATACCAGCAGACCAAAGATAGATCAAAATTAGGGAGTTAGAGTTTGCAAGTAATCACATATTTGAGCTGGAGTAAAATAAACACATACTGTTATCAAGATGTGTGATCAGAAGCTTCACTGTGCAGGTAGACGTAACTTTAGTGTTGATGCTTCCAACTGCGAATGAGTATTGCTTCTGGCCCCGGCTACAGTGTTCCTGTGGGCCTGGAACAAGAATGAATTAGTTATCCATTTTTGTTTTTAATGCTTGTTATTGATTCAGCTAATAGTACTGGTGGTACATTTAAACTCTTATTAAATATATATTTTGAATTTGACAGTTTAGCTTTGAGGTTTGAGGTTGGATTTTTCAAGACTACCAGAGATTCTATCTGATAAATATTAAAAACTTGGGTTTTATATTCCAATAGATAGATATTAACTAAGAAAGACATTGGGGAGGGTATGTGCTACGGTGAGCGCTGTGAATTGTGTAAGACTGATGAATCACAGACCTGTACCTCTGAAACAAATAATACATTGTATGTTAAAAAAAAAAAAAGATAGTAGGAAGGGAGAAATGAAGGGGGGGAAATCAGTGGGGGAGATGAACCATGAGAGACTATGGACTCTGAGAAAAAAACTGAGGGCTCTAGAGGACAGGGGGGTAGGGGGATGGGTTAGCCTGGTGATGGGTATTAAAGAGGGCACGTTCTGCATGACACTGGGTGTTATACGCAAACAATGAATCATGGAACACTACATCAGAAACTAATGATGTATGGTGATTAACATAACATAATAAAAAAAACCTAAGAATGACTATTCTTCCTTAATTAACAGTAAATATAAAAATAATACTAAATATGTTTTTGTCCTCATTGGTATTTTAATTATGCAAATAATATATGGAAATAGTCTCATTGAGAAGATTAATCAATTCAGAAATAAGTAAAGTAAAAAGTAAATTTTTTAATGAGGCCCACTTTTAAATTCCCTATCTCAGAGGTAATTAGTTTGTCAGTAGTTTGGCATATATCTTTCTGGTTCTTTTCTTCTACATTGGCATCAATATATTTATATACACCTGCACATTTAAAATCATATTAACTGTATCAAATAATCCATACTAAGATATTACTCTGAAAATCTGAGTTGTTTTTCTTTTTTTTTTTTTTTCACCTACCAATATTTCAGATACTTTTCCAAGTAATTCTTAGGACTCTATAATATCTCATAAACACGGGTATATTTTGAAGTTGAACCTTATCACACGAGAAATATTTTTATTCCTTTGAATTCTGAAACAAATATGATATAAAGCTTTTAGAAAAGTTAAAGGTAGAAATAAAATATAATTCCATTTCAGAAGGGAGTTCAAACATTATCTCATTGGATTTTTCTATTTTTTTTTCCATTTCAATTTAAGTAAGTTGCAGACCCAGTAAAGAGTCTATATTTTATCACATTTTCTAATCATTGAATTTAAAGTATATGTGAACAGCATTTAAAAAGCTCCTTTTCATTACATAGTATTTTTTTATAATTTACCTGAGTAAGTTAAAAATTACAATAGCCTATGAATTTGTTATTATTTCTATGTTACAGATAAGGAAATGGAGTCTCATGGAGGTTTAGTGAGTTGTTCAAAATTATACAAAAAGTAAAAGGCAAAGCCTGAAATTAAGGGCTCATGTTTTGAGACTCTAAGAATGCAAATTAAACTTTTTCTTTTCAAAGCTGCTGTGGATTTTTTTCACATTTGATTTTTGAATAATAAATATTAAGTGCTTTCTTTGTATTCTAGCGTTAGGTATTCTACCACTTCTACTTTGAAAAATACTAAAAGTAGAATTTAGCAAGCATTCTAAATATCCCAATTAGGAAATGTGTTTGATATGAGAATTTTTTTTCCTGCAAATGTATTGATTTATCATTTAAACTGAGAAGGTGATGATTCAAAATGACTTGTATTAGTTAAATCATGAAAATTTCTACCAAAGCAACTGTTGCTTTTAGGTGATCAAAATAGATGCCTAGTGATTTTTTTTTTTTCACTTTTCAATTAGTGGTTGTATCCTTGATTATAGAATATGTAGAAATTGAATGTACTAACAACTTGCTGAAACATGACACAGTTCCCTCTGACTCTTAGCAATGGAAACCATGGCTTCATGAAGAGCTCCTCTTCTTTCAGTTATAAATGTACTGAAGTTATAAATGCCTTCAGACTTTGCTAGAACTTGCCAGAAATGGGAAGTCAACTCTATCAACATGGTCATTAGTTAACATTAGTTAACATTTACTGAGTGCCAACAATGTTTTTGGTGTTACAAATACACAGAGGAAGATGCTGTTTCTTTCCGTAGGGATTGGTTTTCTTTAAGAGTGGGAGAGAAAATTTGCTTTTGAATGTCTGCTCCACTGGGAGGTAGAGGTGGGGAATGTGCCGTCATCTTACATTTCATTCTACATATTAGAGTGCCACTCTCACCTCTTTATTAATTGGTGATATATATAATACAGAGAAAAACATATATATATGTTTTATATATATATATATATACACACATACCCATGTACGAAGTGCACATAAATTTCATTTTTATTGGAAACATTGGAAATTTTTTTAAAATACTGTTTTTCTGACTTTAGGTGAAAAAGTCATATCCCCCAAGATAGCCAATGACTGTAGCTTCTGTTTCCTAAAATATGACATATTTATGCTACAAATACAGAGAATGTGCTTAAAAAAAGTTTGTAGAGGTATTTGCATATGTACATATTTTTATACAAAATCAATATGTAGAATAGAGGGATCAGTTTTTTCATTTGACAACTACAAGACAAAAGTTCTCCAGCCTTTTGAAAATATGGGACACGTCCCTAAAATATATGAACTAATAATTAGTATTCATAAAAGATTAATAAGAGATCACCTTTTAGATCTTTGTTATTTCATATCTAAATCTAGAGGAGCTTTTATTATGTAAGTTCATTAAAAGGGAGTCATTGATTTTAGCTATTGGTTATAGCAGAATGTGACGGTGACAGAAAGATACACCTTAACACCGTTCCATTCTGAAATACCGTTCCATTCTGAAAGTGAAACTCAGGGAAATCTGTGAGGTAAGTCATTACACCCTCCCTATCAGATAAGTGACTGAAGAGTTTAGAAAACACCCAAGCTCAGAAACTAGGGTGTGTCTGTATTATGCTATGCTTGTATTAGCATAAAGGTCTAACTTCATTGTTTGTATGACGTTCATTGTGAGGGAAGCCCATCAGTTGAAGGCGTTTGAAGAACTCTCAATGGAGTCTCGAAACTGACAATACAAAGGTAAGATTTTGCCTAGAAAGTGTTAATTTTGTATTCCTACCATTAGGTTTCTCTAAACATTTTTAGGAACCAGACTCCCTTTTTCTTTTTTTTTTTTTTTGAAGATTTTATTTATTTATTTGACAGAGAGAGACACAGTGAGAGAGGCAACACAAGCAGGGGGAGTGGGAGAGGGAGAAGCAGGCTCCCCGCCAAGCAGGGAGCCCGATGCGGGGCTCGATCCCAGGACCCTGGGATCATGACCTGAGCCGAAGGCAGATGCTTAACAAC
This sequence comes from Neomonachus schauinslandi, assembly GCF_002201575.2. NCBI lineage: Eukaryota > Metazoa > Chordata > Mammalia > Carnivora > Phocidae > Neomonachus > Neomonachus schauinslandi. The sequence goes on along the minus strand of NC_058409.1, from coordinate 41,993,629 downwards.
TGAGCCATCCAGGTGCCCCCAGACTCCCTTTTTCAAACCAAACCTCAAAATAAAACAGGTAGAAGCAAAGGGGCTCTGGTTGAAACCTGGCCTCCTCTGCCCTGCACTTGCCCTGAATTTGCAAAACCACAGGGCAACAAGAAATTGAGTTAAAAAACCATCACCCTTGCAAGCATCATTCGCTAGCCAGGGCAGGAGAGGATTTTGGTAGTTGGAAAAGGATATGGTGACACTAGCTAGTTAATACTTCTCTGATTCTGAGAGCACTAAACAATCTTTCATGAAAATGCTGGTTAGATGATTGCAGTTTACACTTTATCAATAAATTGACATTTTTTTATTTGTTCTTCTATCAGCCTCATGTGATGATGGTTAATGTGAGTCTGTCCCTGAAAGGCTGCTTACTCTTGCGTTTGCTGTGGGATTAAGATTTTTTTTTTTTTTTCTCAAAAACCAACCTTTGTACTAGTAGAGCTAAGGCTGCACCACGGCTGTAAGGGTCTCAGCAAGCTTATGACGATCTATGATGCTCAGCCAATAATTAGCACTCCTTCAGCGGGGCTGGGATCAGCAATAACAGCAATCTCTTATGTATGTTCCTCGCATTTCTTAGAAGTTCCATGAAAGGATCTACCTTTCAGTAGAAAAAATAGATTTGTGTTACTCTAGACTGTCAGTGTTATTCATCTTTGAGAATTTTTTTTTTTAATTACAAACCTGTTAGTTCTGCTCAAATGTTGTTTCTTGAACACGTGTAAAATACTAAGTCTTGTAAAGTATCAGTTGGTAAAATATAAGTCCTAACTCTGAAGACCCTGTTTCTAATATACATGGAATAAAAATGTTGGAAAAGCTATTACTATCCTCTAAGCAAGCCCATTCTTTTATATATATTGCCTTGAGTTTTCAAAATACTCAATTTAGGATTGTTTATTAATGTGTAGTCTTGGTTCTCTGAACTGTGAAATAAATTACATTTTTTTCTTTATTATCCCTCAAGCAGAAATTTGGCTTTTCTACTATTTGTCATAGCTTCTCAGTTGTGTGTCCTTTCATTCTAATTTGTTATGCCTTAATATAGAGAGTTGCGTATATAAAAATAGAAATAAAAAGCCAAGAAAAATCCATCTAAAAAATATTCAGTTGAAATCTCCTTTTGGTTTAAATATATTTTAATTTTACATCTCCTTTAGTAATCTGCTGGGTAGTTCGTATATTTTTTTTTACTTCTAAAGTGCTCCGCATATACGATTGCCCACAAATGGGAACAAGTATAGAATGTTGAACTGTGTGGTAATTGAAAAATATTCAGAGATGTTTTGGGTATCCGATGGCCCATAGGCATTACTCTGGCATATGAACAGAGTAGAGTAGAATGGACTAAAAAAAATAAAGAATTTTCAAGTAAATAGTACCTATTATAAGGAAAAATCAATTTCCACGTCATTTTGTAAATATTTGTACTTGCCCCTTTCCACTGAGACCTACTTTTTACACAGTGCGGATTAAGTATTGGTTTTGAAATAAGTTCATGTTCATCATCGTATCATCATCATCATCATCAAATAAAACACTGACCTATTGATCTGAATTCTCTTCCAAATCTACTGCTAACATGATGTGTGATAATGAAGAAATACTATCCTTTTGGAGACTCATCTCCAAAATTGGCACAATAAATGTCATAGTCTCCTCAGCATGATTCTGTAAGACTAAAGTAATACCTTTGAAAATAGTTTTTTTTTTTTTCAAAGCATTAACACTATATAGGGGTAATTCATTCAGGCTCTGGAGACAAACTTTCTTGGTTCAAATCATGACTCTTATTAGATATTTGGCCTTAGGCATGCTACTTAATATCAGAGTGCCTCAATTTCCTCAGCTGTTAATGGGGTTAGTGATGGTCCTTACCTAATAAGTGTTGTGAGGATTAAATGAGATAATAGCATAACATCCTTAGTACAGAGCCCCGGGGCAAGGTGGACATGAGGGGAATGGTAGCTTTTCCTTGCTCTTAAATAGTAATATTTAAATATGTCATATAATATCAAATATTGAATTACTCTGTGATGCTTGATTCCCAGCATTCGAAGCTTGTCAAAAATAATTCAGATGGAAGTTTTCTGGTTCAGATCACAAATGACCTAATGGAAGAGTTTTATTCCCTTTAGAAAAAGGAGGTCATGAAGACACTGCGTAGGCTATAGAAAATCCCCAAATATATTCTCAAGTTTCTTTCAAGCTGTGGTACCATCTGAACCTACAAGTTCAAACTGCTTTTAAAGGAATCATTCAGTTCTTCCTCATCCCAGGAATACTTCCATTAAGATCATCATTTGATCAAAATGAAAATTTCTCAAATCATGGCAGTTTTCAAGACTAAATTTATACCTGGTTTTGAATTTGTGGGAAATACCCCTTCCTCCCCCAATTCTGGGTAGTATTTTCTGTGATGACAGGGCCTCACCAGAGGAATCTTAACTAAAGATAATGTCATGATATATTAAATGTTGCCAGTATTCGATTTAATATTAAGCAATTACATAACAGCTTTTTTAAATGCCTAAGTTAAAACTGATACATTCATATTGAGTACACTGCTTCTTGTAAGTCCATTCTCCTACTGATCTTCAACAAACACCATTTAAGTGCCAACCTACTATTATAAGAGTTTACTATTTTATTCTTGCTCCAAAATGGCATCAACAGTGATGGGGGGCTTTCAGGGGATTGTTGAACAGAATTTTTGCAACAAAGGGTAAGCTTGAGGAAATACAAAATATCAACCATAGGCATTGCAATGCTTTATCTCAGCACTCCTCAAATCTACACACCCCCTAATCAAACAAGCAGCTTTATGACATGCGCAATTGCAACTGAAGTATAACCCGACTTCCGCAGAACGGGCTTCCACAGGATTTCCTGTCCAAAAATTACCGTGTGGTCATCTGTAGCCAAATAGTTACAAATCATTAAAGTTAGCAAGACACTCGTAGCCCAGTTTTGTTTTTTTTTAAAGGAGACAAAGTGACCAAACCCTGTCATTTGCAAATTCTCCTGGACTTCTTTTATTCCCATTCTTTGCCCTGGCTAAGAAGGGAAAAACAAAAACAAGCAAACAAAAACCCTCCCTTCGTAATATCTGTTTGTCCAAGGTGTCATTTCCCTGGGAGGTTATTTACAGATTTCTTACTGCTTCGCTTGTCTTGCCTGGTACTTACTTACTGAAAGAAATCTGCTCTTTAGGGCGAGCTGTTCCTTTAACCCCTTTGGCTCACTCTTCCTTGGAGGCAAGCAAGGGCGTGCTGCAGTGTCTGGGAACCCACCTAGAGGGCCCCCTTGACGCGAGCACATCCCCTGTCAGGCAGCAGTGTCTGCAGCGGGAGCGGGCTGCTGCAGAGTTAATGTACAGTACCTCGGAGCCTGCAAGTGTCCTGAGCTGCTCAGAGCCGGGCGGCACAGCCCAGGGCAGACAAGGCGGCTGCGACGATCCCAAAGGTTCTGCTGGAAATTCGGAGCTGGGAGACCCCAGCAGGAGCCTGTTGCCTTTGTGTTTTAAAAGCATGCAAGGTCTGTATAGCTTGGGCATGAGAATCTTTCAGAAGATGTCAGCGCATCAGAGTAAATGACACCTATTTGGGAATTGAATTTGGGGTAAAACAGAGAGAGAGGGGGAAGAGAAAAGAAAGACAGCGGGGGAAGAAATTCTTAGACAACGTCTGACTTGCAGCCGTGAAATTCATTTTCTTTCCAAGGCAACATATGAAAAGCCCGCACACGGTTTTGATAACAAATTAAAGGGGTTTCTGCAGTGAAAGGATCAATAGCTTAGTCATTTTACTTAAGGAGAGCAGACAGCCTTATTATGGGGTTAGGCAGCAGAAATGAATTTTCTCATGACAGCACCTTCTGAAGTCAGGATGGTAGCTACTGGTAATCCTGTCCTGCAAAGCAGAAATTGCTCCTTGCCTTCCTACTTTTACCGTTGAAAACCAGCAATTCTGAGATTTGGGAACGAAGTTGGCTTTGATTATACATGGTTTCTAGCCCCTCTGCCCAGGTCTTTGTCCGACGTGTCTCAGAAGGCAGCACTGCGTTAAAGTGACCACACATGAATATGTGCCTAAGAAAGAAGAAAAAGCAATATTCATTTCTAAAGAACAGCATGGCAAAGCAACCTGAAGTTTTCCATTTCCCTTCTAACACTTCTTTAACAAGGATAACAAGAAACTGTCTTTTGACTCCTTTTTTCCCACATTCCAGAGTCCTTCCTGAGAGGATGCATTAATTTACACTCTAGGCAGTTGGATTTTACCAGGACAATATTTGCCACCATTTAGGATTAGCGATTGAACTGGTTATTTTAGTGTGTTGACTAACTAGTGGAACCTAAATGGATGGACCCATACCTGCAGTGCTCTGTGATACTTCTTTTTCCAAATCCTGGAAGGGCTTTTGTTGTTGCTGTTTGTTTTTGGGGGGGGATTTTTTTGGAATTCAATACTTGTTGCAATAATTGCCCATGATAGCTGCTCAAACAGGAGAGTTGGAATTCATCTATGAAAATCACTACATGTAACATATGAGACAAGGAAAATATTAATGACAGAAGATCTGCAAACATGATGCACGTGAATAATTTCCCCTTTAGAAGGCATTCCTGGATATGGTGAGTAATCAATACCCCTCCTTCAGTTTGTAAAACTCAGAATTTAAAAATTCCTTGACAGGTGCCAGAGGTGAATTTTTCTTGAACAAGAATATTGGTATCAAGTGAGCATGAAAAGTAAAACATGTTTAAAACCTAATGTTGTCTGAGAAAGTAATGGTTATGCAATAACAAATTACTTGTTAATATAAAAGCATCCCAAAATAAGAATTCTAATATGAGGACATTTACAATTGCTAACATTTCATAGAGAAAAAAACCCAATAATTTTGAGAATGGCAGGTATTTAACTAATAAATAAAAGAAAAAGGGAGGTTTAGATTTTTTTTTTCTGTTTTATTTGAAAATTCCCTGGGGAAGGACACACATGTATTTCTGATATCTAATGTCTAATGTCAACTTGCTTACCTTTAGGTCTTTTCAAATTTCCAAAAGAAGGTTAAGGGAAAACTTAGAATGTTGACTCAGTTTTAAAATAATACTAAAATGTGTTGGTGCCTCACATTTAAGGAATTTAACTGTTTAGAAGTTAAGTAGCTATATAAATTCTAATATAACTATGTAGAAATATTTCCACTGGAATGAACCAATTTAATAGAATTCTAACACATGAATCATCAAGTGTTCAGACTCTTAAAGAATTTGCTTAGTGCATTGATATTTTATTGTGTATTAAGGCTCAATGCAATTTATTAAGCTTTCAGGACATACTACATCATGTACCATTTCTTACTAGAGTTTATGAGTAAATGTGTATAGGAAATAATTGCTGAGGGTATTATAAGGACAGAGCTCATTATTTTAAAATTGCTTGTTTTTAACCACACCTTTAGGGTTGACTGGATTTAAATCTCATAGTAAAAACTTTGTCAGTGCTTGAGAAAGGCACATTTTAAGGTTTTGTGGTTACTAAGATGGTTTGCTTTGGATACTGCAACGTGTCTGATTTTGAAAATATGTTTTCCAGGTAAATTTTTTGGGTGGTCTCAAGATAAGTCATAAATATCAAAATAGAGGTCTCTGAGGGCTTTTCTAACTGCTTTTATGACAGTGTCTCAAATGAAAGCTTCCTGGTATCTTAAGGCTCTGCCAAAATCATCTGCTGGTTTGTTATAGATGTTTGAGCTTGTTAGCTAAAAGTCAGTTGTAGAGAAGGGTGGGTGACATCCTCTGTCACTCTGGGAAGGTACTCATTTTCTATCACTACCAGATACATCCAGAACTGACGTTGTGACGTATCTTCCTTCTCTGCCTTACAGAGCCACCATCCCCAATCTCTAATGTGTTTGGGAGGAAGTCTGGGTGACATGCCTGCAAACCTTAATGGCCCCCTTCCAAGTGCATCACCAGAGTTCCCAACTCAGTGGGAGCTTTGGTTCTAAGGCCTTACTGGGCCTGATGGTGAGGTTCTGGCATCAGCAATAAGGTTCTTGCCATTCTTATACAATCAATCACATAAATAGTCTTTAACCTTAAGGTAAGAAGGTCTTGGAAACAGTCCCCGGCACGTAGTAGGCATTTGTCAAATATTTTTTTTTCCTTCTATTCCTCTGCCTTTGTTCAAGGTTAATTTTGTAGTTATTGCAATTTGTTTAGGGCCGAAATTACCAGTCTCATTTCTAGAAAGTGTACCTTGCTCTAAAGCAACAGTTTTTGTTCTGCCTGAGCCGGGTTGTTGGTGTCCATTTGTTTATGTTGCAATAGGTAGGATGCAGGTACTCTTTGAATACCTAACATTATAATCACCTCATATTTTGTTACATTTACCTCACCTGTACTTTTAACAGGAAAGAAATGAGCTATTCAACTCTGTAGTTTTTGAAAGAATGCAAATGTGCTTATTCATGCTCCTCTAGGTCTGTAATATATATGTTTGAAAGCTGTATAGAGAAGTTGAGAGTCCTGGTGGTTTTCCTTTGTGCCTGAAGCTCGGTAACCCTTCATATACTTCATTGTATCGTGTGCCGATTTGCTGTTGTTGCGGTGGCCAAACTGAGCCAGTGTGGAGTGTGAGTGTTCTGTAGATCTATTCTTGCCTGGGCCCTTTAGAAGGATTCATTAGTAAGATGTTGACCTCAAAGGAAGAAGGTGGTGTTTTTTTCCAGGTGACCCAATTAATGTTGTGCTTGGTTCTCAATTTGCCTGATTGTTGTTTTCCTCTTATTTATAACCTCACCTTTCAATACTGCAGTAAGAGATTCTAGGTGTTTGTTGACAGAAAACCTTCCCTCCCTTTGTCCTACTGTAAGAGTCCCTATTGGACTGGATTCCATGCTCATGAATTACTGTGCTGAGAAGAAAGGATTTGCCAAGTTGTTCTCCTTTTCATCTCCATGGGCTCTCTTTCCTCATTCTCACATGTAGGTCTGGTCTGGTCTTTTTTCCTTTCTTCTTCTTCTTTTTATTATTATTATTATTTTTTTTTATTTCACAAAGGGCAGATCAGAAGTTGGCAACAAATCAATGCCAGGGACTAATAAACATTTTAAAGGAGATGTGTGCCTTGGTTTGATGAGCCTGGCTCATCTCTAGAAAGGCTCTAACCCCTTTGGATAGGCAGGACAAAGAGGTGCGTGCTCTTTTTCTCTCTACTTTTTGAGGAGCAAGAGGGAGGGAAAATTGAGATCTAGAGTAGTCTTCAAACAGTTATCAGAGGTAATGATTCAAGTAGAAGCCTGTGTATACTGCTCCCCCTTGGACTCTCATCCTCTTGCCCTAGGGCTAGTGTGTTGAGAATTGAGCAATAGTATTACAAATTCATTGTTTATTGGTTACAAGTTAAAGTTAATAAGTGGTCTTTTTACTTGTCTTAATAGAACACTAACCCATAAGTGCTAAGAGAGTGGTATGAAGAATGAGCTTTTGTTGTTTAAAGCTACATTATAAATACTTGCTGAAGAATTTTATTGGAAAGGCTTCTTTCCATTACACTTGTTGACCTTTTTCCTTCCAAGCCAAACAAAGATTAGGGTTTGCCTCACTAGGTAAATAAGTACTATATAGCTCTTCTTATTTTTCCTTCTGGCTGGTTGTGAGAATATAGTGATAGTGTGGCAATTCAGGAATGGCTCGTCTTGCATAGTTGGAAAAAGGGAAATGAAAGTCCACTTTCTAGGAACTTAAATTGCATTTAGTAGCAGTTAAGAGGACTCTTCAGAAGCATTGTGGCCTAGAATCATATTCAGGGGTCCAACAAGAATGACATAACATAGTGTGCCAAGCATATGTTTGTAGATTTTTGCCTAATGTAAAAGTATAACAACTTCGTGTGATCTGATTTATGAAGGTGCTAAAATTTTATTCCAGAAACACCAGGTCTGTGTTGAATGCCACTGAACTGTAGACTTTTAAGATTTAGGAGGGTGCTTTATTTAAACGCCTTTGCCTCCTTTTTATGATGGACTCAAGTGACTCTGAGGGAAGACAATGGGAAACGGAAGCCAAAGGCCTCTGCTACGGGAGGCTGCCCAGGGCTGCTATCAGCATGCTCCTCTGAGGAAACCTGAGGAAGAGTTGGGATTAGTGACTGTAGATGGTGATTAACTCTTTTACTTATTTGGTGTTTAGGATTTAATTTTTTAAAGGCTACATGTTTAAATGATTTTATCAAGCTTTCTTTATGGTGCCGAGAGGTGATTCCAATCAAGAGGCAAAATAGGGTGATTATGGTAACTTGACTCCACATTGAGGCTTCTTTTCCCTTTTTCTAGGCCCCCACATCCCTTCATTGATCTTGCCCTTCCCAGGTCCCTAATAAAGTTTACTCCAGCAAGTCAAGGTTTATTGTTCTTCTGTAAACTGACGGTTAAACTCATGTACTCACTCATTTTGTTTTCTTTGATCTAAATCCTTTATGGAATGAAACAAGATATAAATCAATATATTAATACTATCTTGTGCATATATGTATGTATATATATAAATACATAAATATATGTGTATCTATATCTATATCTATATTTCAACAGCAAACACAATGAATAAATAATCAGAGAAAGGCAAGCTGGCCTGATTCCTGATGCAAGGATCATCCTTCTCATCTGGCCTCTTAGACTCTCATGTTTTAAGTTTTTCTTTCCTTCATTTATTGAAACTATAGAAACTCAACCCAGAATTGCATTTTCTAGAGTTTTATGTTTTGGCCAATATAATAACCTCGCTTGTCTTATGAGAATTTTGGCGAGTGGGAGAAACATTGAGTTTGATGACTATGTGTAGTGAAGGACAAAATGCACAAAGTCTCACACAAGATAACAGAGTCTGCTCATTTTAGTCAACCTAAAATTTCTGCCAGTGTTTGTTGTCTGATGAGATTTCAGGTCATTGCTGATCTCGCTTCAGTACTATCTCTTCCCCTGAGGGACAAAACTACCCATTAATTGTGGAATACTAATACCAAATTCTCAGATTGATCCTGAATTCCTGTATGGCCAAATACAATTTATGGCCAATAGAATTTAGGTAGAGATCATAATTATACAAACTCATCTTGTTCACAAATCCCCTGGGTTTGATTGAAAAGTCAGCCATTGTTTAAGGCAGAAATTCAAGTTTAGATATAATACAGCAAAGATTTTCCTTTAGAGAAATAGTGATCCTATTAAACATATAATTTTCCCTAGGTTTTCTATTTTATTCTCTTTTATTGCTTTAGCTGTATTCTTCTTAGTTTCTGTTAGCAATATCTTATACTTTTAAAATAAAAATAAGAAGTAATTTTTTATAAAAGTTGATTATGGAGTGGTATAAAGAGGAGTAAAGTGGGCATCAGTCATATCAGCATGCCCACAACTTATGGAAATCAAATGTAATTTTTAGTCTAAGCAGACTTAGTAAAATAGTGCTCTTTAAACTGCTGATAGGTTACATCCTCAATGAGCTAAGTGGGTGGTCCATGTCAGAAAGGTTTTAGACAATCCCTACAAAAGAAAGAAAGGAAGAAAATATTCTCCATCATGTGAAAATAATTAGCTATGAATTTGGGATGTTTTGCTTCTGTTAAATTCTTCACCTCCCCCCCGCCCCCCGCCCCCCGCCGCCTTGTTTCTGTATCCCTTTTAGCTATTACTGAGTTAACTTCCACTAATGTTTAGGTATTTGGGCTCAGAGAAAAATAGGCAAGTAAAGGAAAAGGAAAATAGTTCAGAATTCTGAGAGGAAGAATACCCCAAGGAAGGAAACTGACAACCAGTTTCTCACTTGCTGCAGGTTAAAACTAACTTCCTTCCTTCATCCCTCTCTCCTTCCCTCCCTCCCTTCCTTCCTTCCTTCTTTCCTTCCTTCCTTATTTCCTTCCACATCATCCACACTTTGCCTCTTCCTCTTCTCCTTTGATCACACTCCACAAACATGAATGCTCATCAATACCCGTCTAGCTGCAGCATCATTGCCATCATTTTTACAATAGCTCCAAATGCCTCCAAGCCATAAATTAACTGCTGACCCTGTTTATCACTCAATGGACTCTTGGACGGTGTTTCCAGTAGTTAGAGAAACCAGCCTGTAAACATACTTAAGATGAGATATTTTAACTAGCGATTATATTGTGTGCAGTTGTGGGATATATATTTGGTTTCAAGGATGGATAATCGAGATTCTATACCATCAGGTTATTGGCTCGGGAAATACAAAACAAACAAACAAACAAAAAACCCCTCAGGTTTCTATCTCTAAATTCTGGTGTTAATGCTATCTGTGACCTTGTGAAGGCTCCCTGAGCTCTTTACTACCTGTTGAAAATGAGTGCAGCAGGTATTTCTCTGCTTCCTGTCGAAGAGTAGACTATTAAAGAAACTCACATAGCACATGGGGAATAATAATTTATTAGACTGCTAGACCATGGCATGCTGAAACCTCTTGAGAGAATTTCTTAAAATATAGGTACCAAATGTAACCATTTAACCCTCCTTAGAGGAGGGTCTGATTTGAATCCCTGTTTGTGGATGAGGAAAGGAATGCTCAAAGAAGGTAAATAACTTGCCCGAGGTCCCATATCTATAACTTAGGGTTACTGACCCATTCAAAACCAGGTCCGGCCTCATTTTAAAACCCAGCGTGTTTATATCACTGTATGTTGTTCTGTGGCAGATGCCTTAGCACTATGTCTGTGGACCTTCTGGAAAATAGACTAGCAGGAAGAGCAGAGAAAAGAAGCAGTTTCACTGTGTTAGTTAGCAAGTTGGGTAAGTACATGGGATGCCTAGCAAATGCCCGTGGGCTTTCCCTGAGAAACCCTTCCTGGTCATGTTAGTCCCTGACCTACACTTCCACTATGTCAGCGGCTCTTCTTGTGTTTTCTCAGAATGAGAAATTTTATAAGGAATTTGAGGTGAATCCTGTTCCCCGGGGTACTCTGGTCAGCGGGGTCCTTTCTGTGAATTAGGAAAAGGTGCTTCTCTAGGCAGATATTTTAGGAAAGACGTCCCACTTTGGGCAGATGAATTAGAAATGCAGAGTGTGGTGTTTCATGAATGGATAGAGCCTCCTTGCAAAGCAAAAGGCAGCCCTTCCTCTGGGCACATACTCAGCAAGCAGAGCAGGCATGAGCTGAACTTTGCTTACTGTGCTGTTGGGTGGTGATCAAATGGCCCAGCCCTGGCCCGCTTTTGACCTAGGCTTCACCTCCACCTCGAAGGGCAGTTCTGACAGTCAGATGAAATGTCTTTGAGAGTGCTTTGCTGACGATAAAACGTCATTGAAGTTTTGAGTTTTGCTACCATCGTTATTATTTTCTTCAAGATGTTATCATTACAAGTCTTGAAAATTATTTTTTTTAAAAGATTTTTATTTATTTATTTGTCAGAGAGAGAGAGAGCGGGCACAAGCAGGGGGGAGCAGCAGAGGGAGAGAGAGTAGCAGACTTCCCGCTGAGCAGGGAGCCCGATGTGGGACTCGATCCCAGGACGCTGGGATCATGACCTGAGCCGAAGGCAGACGCTCAATGACTGAGCCACCCAGGCGTCCCGAAAATTATTTTTTTTTTGCATGGATAAAGAATATTCACATTTTCTGAAATCTGAGCCAGTGCCGAACTGCCAAAGAAACATTTTAATCATGAAAGAGCCCAATATCTTAGCTGCTGAAAAATGTCATTCTTACTCAATTGCGTTAGAACATGTGGAACCTACTGATTCATTTAAGCATAGGGTATGCCCAGATACGTATGGTAACAATCCTGCCTTGAAGACACTTAGAGACTCTTGAGGAGAACAGCCACAGAAGCAAATAATTATAGAACAGTAGGGAGCGTATTAGTATGTTTGGTCTATACAAAGTTATAGGAATTCAAAGGGAGAAACAACTGGGTGGTCCAAATACTTTAAAGAAGTCTAGAAATGAGGAACTAAAAAATACCTGATGGACTTGATAATTAGTAGTTATTGGCAATACTTTGGAGAGTGGTTTAAGGGAAATCGGGGGGTGAGTTCTATTTCAGGGGTTATAAAAGCAGAGAAAATTAGTGCACACTACTTTCAAAATTGTGGACAAGGACAGAAAGAGAAAGAGAGAGTGGGGGGCAGAAGGAAGAAGGAGAGTAGAATCAGTAGTTAATGAGGAATACCAGGTATTTCTAAGGATCAGGGGGCACACCGCAAGGGAAGTGTCCATAGAGAGGATCAGGACAGTGAAGGACATGACTTCCTTCCTGATAAGAGGAAGAAAGGGGAGGATGGATGCAAATAATGTAGAGTTTAGGTAGGTGGAAGGAGAGGCTGAGGAAGTTTTGGTCTCATGCCCTCTGCTCTCTTTGGAGGGGGGCGGAGTGGAATTCAAGATTGTATCTCAGAAGGAGGACCATGGCCACATTGTGGAACAGTGTCTGTGGGGAATTGGAGGGAAGTGTGAGCATATCAAGCAAGATGGAGGGAGTCAGTGATAATGGATAGATAAAGTCGATAAAGGACATTTCACTTAAAATTATTTTCACAAAGTATCATGTCAGGAAAAGGGGCAGAGATGTGGCAGAAATCTACAATTCTTAATCACTAAATTGGGAAGCTGTTTTGTCATTAGAATTTCTCCTGTTGATTATATTTTGGGGGATTCCAAAGAATGCAGAATTGATTTTACCGTTGGGGTTCTCTATTTGGTAGTGGAGGAGGCCTTTTTAAGAACATATTAAGTAGATTGCTGTAACAGTGTCATGACCTAATTTTGGAAATGTGAGATTTCCTGAGCTTCCTGGAAATAACTCTTGGGTGACAAACAGAAGCTCTAAGATGTTTGCTTTGAATTTTATCTTTAAATGAATAAAAATCACAGTGGGAAGAGAAGGCAAAATGATTCAGCTTTGTTCACTTTTTTAATAAGAACCTTTCTGTGGTTTATGTTGGAATGTCACAAATCCATATATATATAACCTGCATGTACAAAGATTTCTTCAAAACCCTTCTGAAGTTGGCTTGCAAGTGTCACCCGTCTCTGAGAAACTTAATGAAAATGAAAAAACCTACTATGACTTCAACCAGAACTGGTATAACCTATTTTAAATATTTATAAATTTACATTATCTTTTATGTTTCCATGATATCTCAAGGGGAAGAATGTCAAATATAAGATGCAAATTAAAGGAACTTCTAAAATACCTTATAGGTTAATTATAAATCATATAGTATATAGTGAGTTGAGATATTATGAATTCCTTTCATCTTTTCTGATCATCAGTACTTTCTCTGAGGTCAGCAGATCTTCCTCTTTAATATTCTTGGCGTTCAGTGCTCATAATTACTTTGTCTGGGCTTTCTTTGTGGGATTTCTGCTGAAGCTCTAAACATCTAAATAGGGTCCCAAGCAGTCCTACTCACTTACAAGGGAACTTCGTGATTCCCTTCCTTGGAGTTGTCATGTTTTCCTTTTTAAATCTGAAGGTGAGGAGGTTGAACTAAATGATCACTAGTGGTGCTCTAAAAACCTAAGAGTCTATATCTTACCTTATTAATTTACTCATTTCTATATTGTTGAGGCTTAACTGTCCTTTGACTGAAGGGAATGCTGAGAAATAATACAGTGATCAACATACTCCTCGAGACCTAACCTTGAGGCCCTTCTGAAGGATTTGGCCCCTCCTGTGAAAAACCCTTAGTCTCTCAGCCTTAGGTATTTGGCTGACTTCCTTCTTCACAAAATACTTTAAAGATCAGCCTTGTTCATGGGTCAAATGGCAACCTGATGCCCATTAGTGCTGATAGTCACAGTAGCTGAGAAAATACATCTCACATGCCGTGTATGTGTCTTTTATGTCTTCCCCACTCTTCTCTCGGCCAGAGATCTCAGGCTCTTCCCTAGGCTAGCTCCCATCTAGTCTTAAAAAATAACAGGGAATGAAGTTCTCAGTATCAGAAACCTTGTTGTCGGCTTGTTTGTGTATGCGTCTTTGCTCAGTAAATTTAAAACAAATGATTTACATAATTACGGGGAGACCCTTGATATTTTAGAGGAGAAAGGAAAGCCGGCAGTGGAGAGTGGGCACATTGAAACCCACAGCGTCGCGGGTAGTGGAGGAGACCTCTCACGTCATAAACAGGCGTGGAATCCTGAGCATTCGAGTTCTAAAAGAAGAAAATACTTGTTGAAGAATCCCATTTTCTAGAAAGTAATCTGTGCATGTTTGATTCTTAAGAGAGGTTGAATGTTGAGGCAGATCAGGATGTCACCATGTTAAAGGATGACCACGTTCTGTGAAGCCTTCACTGCATGTCCTTTTGCTTCAAGGAACTCTCTGTGACAGGGCTAACCTTTGAGACTTCATAGTAACCAGTCACACTGCATTCTGTTCATGAGTAGCTACCTCGACTACTTTGTCTACTTCATAGCCCCAGCACTTGGCCCAGTGTCACACCCAGTAGGTGCGATGCAAAGTTTTCCTCAGTAAATGCATCTGTGCAAAGAAAAGGATGAGTAATAAAAATTACATCGTTGGAATATTATGTAATTTATTTTTTGCATTATTCAAATAGCACTATTGTGCCATGTTTTGAGATGAAACAAGCAAACTTCTACACATATAATAAAGAGAATAATACCACATTTAAATGTTCTGTAGTGCCAGGTGTGGACTAAGCTTTTCATATAACTATCTGATTTTGGAAAGATGCTCCCAAAATTCATGCCTGAGGGTGTGCTATCCATTTACCAAGGGTACACCCTCTGGTAAGTTATCTAACCTCTCTGTGCTTCAGTTCCCCCTCTTATCAACTGGGGGCAATAAATAGTTCTCACTTCATAGGGTTGCTGTGAAGATTAGATGAGAAAACCTGTCACGTGCTGGGAAGGGCACCTGCCACTCAGTAAGTAACCAATTAATGGCAGCTACTGTTATCGACCCAGATCAGGAGACAAGGCTCTGAGAGGGTAGCCAGGTGGCCAAGGGTAATCTGGTTGCTCAGTTACAGGCTCCTCCAGCCTAGGACTGCCCATAGCTCTAGATTGCTTGGAGGACAAAACTGCTTCTTTGGTGTGTCACGTTCTGGGAACCTTTCGGCATATACCAAAGACAACGCCTTGGGTTGAGTTTGAATTATGGGGAAGAATGCATTCCTCCTCATCTCTCTAATCTCTGCAAGAATCACCTACCTTTGGGAAGTTGCTATGCTCTCCAGTTTTGAATCAGGTCCTGCTTCATGCAGGATGAATTTGCCTTTAGGGGTTGTCTTACTCATGTCCTTCATCATTAGATTCTCAGTTCCTAGCACAGTGCCTGGCACCTAGTAAGTGCTCAATCAGTGCTTTAGAGTGCAAAATTACATTTCCAAATTTGTGTGCTGGGAATTTTGTGCTCTCAAGATTATTTTATTTTTATTTCCCAGCAGATAGTCCATGTGTTTGGATAAGTAAAATTTCTATAAAAACTGTCATCTTGAGCATGAATAATTCCCGCACATCTTAATTTCTGATACTTGGGAGAATTGAACTGCATTTGCAAAGACAGCCATCCTGCTGAATTATGTTGACCTGCAAAATCCATATGCTATTGCTCCAAATCACCTCCTTATCTAAGACACTAATTATTTCTTTAAAACTAATGACCAGTTCTCTCGCTTTTATTTACAGAAGTCCTTCTTTTCTTGAAGAGATCTATGTTTTATCTTTCTGGCCAGGCAAAATTGTGTAAATTACCTCTGCAGCTGGTCCCTTTCTTCATTTATAGCATATTCTGTTTCTTCATTTATAACACTTATGTTACATTTTAATTTTTTTTTTCCCAAAAGATAGGCTACAGCTCTCAGATACAGACCGGCCTCCACCTGTGGCTCTTCTCTTCTCATCCATCTTGCACTGTCAAATCACACTCTAAAAGAATCATCTCCTTTGTATATATTGTCTTGCCTCAAAAATGTATTGGCTGTGTGTTGCATACAGGCAGCAAGCATAAGGCCTTGCCTCCGCTGGCCTCTACGTTTCTAACTTCATGTATAAATGCCAGCCACCATTAGTATTAGTGTTACTCCCCTCATTATTCCACAGTACATAATCCTATATATGAGTTTTTAAGTATATACATTCTTTAGCATAGAGGTTACAAACATGTATTTTTAAGTCACAGAACCCTTCCGTCAAATAAAAGCTCTGGCAGTGACCTAATGGAGACCTGACAGGTGTTGAGGCGCAGCTTTGCATAAATGCTGCACTTTTATTTTTTTAAAGATTTTATTTATTTGAGAGAGAGAATGAGATAGAGCATGAGAGGGGGGAGGGTCAGAGGGAGAAGCAGACTCCCCGCTGAGCAGGGAGCCCGATGCGGGACTTGATCCCGGGACTCCAGGATCATGACCTGAGCCGAAGGCAGTCGCTTAACCAACTGAGCCACCCAGGCGCCCTAAATGCTGCACTTTTGAAGAAGGGCTGGGGAAGCTGGAGCCTGGCTAATCAGCAGCTTCCCACCATGACTCCCTTCACCCTTTGCTAGCACCCTTGATGGGGCTCCGTGGTGTCAGAAAACATTGCCCTGCTGTGTGATGGACCTCCTCTTGGAAGGCACTCCCACCCTCTTGCCTTTTGCCATGGCAAACACTCTAAT
Organism: Neomonachus schauinslandi; assembly: GCF_002201575.2. NCBI lineage: Eukaryota > Metazoa > Chordata > Mammalia > Carnivora > Phocidae > Neomonachus > Neomonachus schauinslandi. Next base: position 41,976,944 of record NC_058409.1, on the reverse strand, counting down.
CCATCAGAATTTGGTTTGCTTGGCCTTCCCTGAATTCTAGGTAGAGTGAAGCCACCCTTCTATTCTTTTGGAGACTCTTGTACTTCCCAGAGCATAATTTGTGCTGCTCTGCAGTAGTTTATATCCACTTACAGAGAAGCAGCTGACTTAGTGGTTAAGAGCACTGACTCTAGATCCAGAGTGCCTTAGTCAAACCTGGATCCAAGCTTCCTAGCTGTGGGACCCTGGGAAGGTTAGTCAGTCTCCCCCTGCCTCAGTTTCCTTATCTGTAAAATGGAAGCAATAATAGTGTGTACCTCAGAGGCTGTTGGTAGGATGAGATGTTGTGCCATATGTAAAGTGCTTAGAAGGGTAAGGGTATCTGGCATACTGGTGCTCTTCCACGGTTGGTCGTTACTAGAGCTATTGTGTATCAGTACTGGGTTGGGTTGCCTCAGCAGCAAGCCCCAAGAGCAGGATTCAAGTTCAAATCATTTATTCAGGAGGTGATCTGAGGAAAAACTAGTGGGGGAGTGGAGAACTGAGACAGGAAAGGAAAGAAAAAGGCCCATACAGGGCACATTAATGCTCAGGTAACTGAGATAGGCAACTGGATTCAATCCTATTAGGATCTTTGGGAGATGATGTAGAACTTGCTTCAGAATTGTCCTGCCTAAGAAATGAGGACACTGGAGAATTTATCATCCAACTTTCATCTTCACTGGGGCTATGGCTACTTCTATGAATTAATTTCTGGCATTTCCAGCCTGGCCTGCACACAGGCCAAACCTTACATGGAGAATTGCCCATGCTTAGACTAGGATTCCATCAGGATGGTATTGCCAGAGGGATATGGACAGGCAGGCTTCTGATAGTGATCGCTGCAGGACTACAGACAGAACTCTTCAGCGCTTCTGTGTTAATCTGTTCTCTTTATTTTCTCTGGCCCATGTACTAGATCTTACGGAATGAGTGAATGATTTAACACGTGGATTTTTTTTCTGCTTGTCCTTCAAAGCTCTCTGTAATTGTGTCTCACCCAATCTGTCTTTAATTCTCATGATTCTGGAACCAAATTCCTCTTCTTTAATTATGTCAGTCTCCTCAGCGTTCCCAAAGAAACCCATCTGATTGCCTTACAGGGGACACTCTGCCCTCTGCCCTGCCTATGAAAACTCTACCTGTATCCTTCAAGGTCTTCCTGTTTCCACCAGTTCATCTCTTCCATGAAACCTTCTTTGACTTCAGATAGGTCACTTCTTCAAAGTGCCATTAACATAAAGAAGACTGCACAATTTAGTGTTTGACTATCTGCTGACTGGTAAGGTTCCATAACTGACACAAGTTTTAGGGCTAAACAAAAATATCTATGTCTTACGTATCTCTTGTCTTTTTCACAAACTTGGCCACATCATACATAGTAAGCATATTAAATACTGAGAGACAGTAATGTGTGGGTTTTGGAGTTAGACAACCATAGTTGCATCCTTGTTCTTCCACTGAGGAGCCTTATGATCTTGAGCAACTTATGATTTGGTATAACTTGCTTGTATCTCTTTTTTCCTCATCCAGAAAATATGGCTAATAACCCTACCTCATCATATCGCTGTAAGGATTAAATGAGATACTGTATGTAAAATGCTTACTACAGTTCTCCTCAAGAAGTAGGTGCTCAATTAACAGGATCTGCCAGATTCTTGAATCTAAAGTGCTCAATATCATCTGAAATTTTTGTTGTTCTTTAGTTTCTGATGTTGCTCTTGTTTTGATTTTAGTTGTGGTCAAAAGTAAACATTAAGTGACATCTCAAGAAAAATATTGATATTTGAAATATTGAAAATATTGGCATCTTATGTGAAAAATAATTTGTCAGTTGAGACTTTGAAATGGGTAGAGTGTGATATATTTTTCATATTTTACTTAAAACCTCAACCATATCTACTAGATAAATAATAATTAAAAACTTGAAATCCCTTTGCACATTAGAATAAGGACTTAGTCATGTTTTTTGTGAAAGAACATCAAGAACTATTTTATATATTTATGTATTTTTCAGTAAGATCATATCCTGGAAAGTTAACTGAAATTTCAACATTTTAAGGATCTAGACCTGTCTTTCTCTAAGTGATGGGCATGGTGAGGGTTGGAGAAGGTGTTTTAGAGGGAGATAGTTGTATAGTACCAGAAATGCCTGCAAGAGTGTGCAAAAAACCATCCGGCCCTCATCTTCGCATCCTAGTAACAAGGAGTATCAGAATCTGGGAGTGGAGAGGTGGTGGGGAGGAAGAAGAAATAGCACGTGTATTGTGACAAAGCATTTGAGAGGTCTCATACCCATCTCTCTTAGCAGATAGTTGTATGATGCAAGGAAGGAGCCCATGCTTCAATCTGAGCTAAGTTCAGATTGAAGTCAGATGTTGACAGATTGATTTTGAGCAAACCACCCGACTTTCATGAGCATCGCTTTCCTCATTCATAAAAGAAAAATACAACAACAGTACCAATCACCCAGATTTGTTGTCAGGATTCAGTGAGATAAGTTATTACTTATTTGTTTGTTTAAAACTTGCCTTGTTCCAGGCAGCATTTAAGGCAGCCAGCAAAGATATATAACTATGATTTATAGGGGAGAGTGATGGGAGGGGCAAAGTAAACAAGGCATAATGTTAATACCTACATACATATGTAATGCGGTGAAGACACTTATATCACCTGAACAAAGGGCACCAAAACCTTGGGGAAGAGAAATGCCTGCACTGGAAGAGATACTTTGAAGATGCCCTTCGGGTAGGAAGAGAGTCCCCTGAGAATTTGGCCATAGGTAGGTGCTCAGGTGAAATGAAGGTGCAAGCCACTCTGTGTAAGAGAGGAGGACTTTGGTCCTACAGAGCCAAGTAAAATGGTGGAGATGAGGAAGGGAGATAAGCAGACAGGTGAGGGAGATGGGAAGCCTAAGGAAGGCTGAGAACTATGTGTACTCTGTCCATAAACAACCCTCCCCAGCAATGAGAGAGAGAGAGAGAGAGAGAGAGAGAAGGGAAAAAAAAAAAGACCATCAATGTATGTATGTCTCACTTCAGGCCTTCCTGAGTAAGTCAGTGCTTCTGGTGGTGTTCATGGTTTGCAAATCTAAAAGGAATCATTTTAGAGTAGCAAGAGAGGTCATTGAGCCCTGCCCCTAGGAGGTTATCGCAGATCAAAGGCTGAGTTTTGGGACTCTTACTGGTCATGAAATTAGAAAGTCCAAACTGATTTTGTCTAAATCTCAAGGGAAACAGAGAACCCTCCAGCTTCTAAGCCTTTAGCAGTCCATGAAGTTTACAGGTATACCAGATGAAATATAAAGTTCTCTCTAAAAAATAAAAAATAGAAGTTTTCATTAAGCTTTCTAGAATCTACTGTACATTGGGAAGCTTACATACAAATCCCAGTGTCCCTAGATATAAGGAACTCAGTGGCTCAGAGGAAAGACCCCTACTTCTGATACCGATTGGAGGGAAATTTGTCCTATGGAAGCACATGAAGAATGAGTTACATAAAAATCATAGCACCTGATATATGTAAGGTGTTTGATGCATTTTACTTCCCCTCCTGTCCTTTTCCTTCCCCACAAGTTTCTGTGAAAGTTGTAGTATATTTAAAAGCTGTTTGAAAATTGTACAAGCTCTTGTCAGTTAATGATTGAAAGAAATTCCATACATGAGACTTTAAAATGTCATTAAATGCCATTGAAACTATTGAGATATTCATAAAAGGACAATCTGAATAAAAATACATTTATGATATTAAAAAAAAAAGTCTGTCTTTCCAAGTGACTATCTTGGAGTTAGAAACACTCCCACACTCTTGCCTCTCATGGCCTATCATAGCCGGGTTTTGGAATCGGGACTCCTGTTCCATTTGTAATGGCAAAAGTAGTATACAGTGATGCAGCCTGGTGTGACTTTTAAGGAGATCTGCAGCTGAGAGGCAAATGTTCTGGAGTCTGTGGACTTTTGTTGTGTAAGAACGTTGAAGTCAAACTTCTGAGTGAGGCCAGTGGGATCTATCAGTTCTTGTCAATTCACAAAATTGCTTCCCTGTGCTTGAAATGTTTCAAGCATAAATTCATATGATAAGCACAGTGGAAATCAGGAAAATGATTATAAAACGACAGGCAGCCTGGAAATGAGTATATAGACAAAGACCAAGGCTTCTGGAAATTTTGAAATCCTTTACATTTATTAGGTCAGTTTAAATAAGCTTTTTTTTTTTTTGGTTAAGAATGTGTGAAAGGACTGTTACCTATATTCCCCCCAAAACAATTCCTTGGATAGTGTTTAAAAATACCACATAAACCAAAAAGAATGGAATTGTGGAATATAGGATATAAAGGCTCCATGCATTTTTCTATTTTCCTATCATTTCTTCATTTACATCCAAGTTAGGTGAATTGGCTATTACATTATTGACACTAAGAATTTGATTCTAATGCTAGAATAGTCAAGTGTTTGACTTGATGATGAGTAAAAGATCTTTGAATGGCAGATGAGTTCATTTGTATCAAACAGCTTTACCTTGAGAAAATCTACTGCTTTGAAAGCAGTACATATCAGAAGAATTTTGAAGATTATGGTGACCCCACCCCACCCCCCGCCTTTCCTCAGAATCTGTTTTCATCTCAAATAAATAAATAAAATCTTTAAAAAAAAAAAAAAAGAATCTGTTTTCATTTAGACTCATCATGAGTGTCTCCTTTGGGTAATCTGAGTTGCATGTTTTCCCACACCTTCTGTAGCCTTGGTTTCTTCAGAGCTTCAGTCAAGACAGGCAAAAGATAAAAGGGGGGGAAAAGGTTTCATTTCCAAAGAAATGGCTTTTCAGAACCCTATTCTTCACACCTATTCATCACTAAGTGCCCCAGAACTGCTGAATACAGTGTTCAGGAAGCAACCAGCACATCAGCCTGCGCTATTGTTCTTTCTTTTTTTAAAGATTTATTTATTAATTTTAGAGAGAGCATGGGCAGGAGGAGGAGCAGAGGGAGAGGGAGAAAGAGAATCTTAAGCAGACTCCCAGCTCAACGAGGAACCCGACACGGGGCTCCATCTCATGACACTGAGATCATGACCTGAACTGAAATAAAGAGTTGGATGCATACCTGTCTGAACCACCCAGGTGCCCCTTTTGTGTCTATTCTTCTTCTTCTTTTTTTTTTTTAATATTTTATTTATTTATTTGACAGAGAGTGACACAGCGAGAGAGGGAACACAAGCAGGGGGAGAGGGAGAAGCAGGTTTCTCTCTGAGCAGGGAGCCCGATGGCGGGGCTTGATCCCAGGACCCTGGGATCATGACCTGAGCCGAAGGCAGACGCTTAATGACTGAACTATCCAGGCGCCTCTCGTGTCTATTGTTCTTAAATTAATGTTCCTGGTGCCTTTTGCATTGTGCTTTGCCTCAACAAAATGTTGTGTGTAGGAACCTTCTGTCTAGCATGGAAGAGCCTCTCCTTCATTCCCACATTACTTTAAAAAAAAAAAAAATCTCAAATGAAAATTCTTTAGGGAGGAGCAAATTGTTGTTTCATATATGCTACAGTATATATGAAGAGTAGAATTGAGTACTTATTTCTTGGACATTTGTGTGAATTAGTCGGCAAAACAGACCATTTTCTTGTAAGGAACCTAAAACTAGCTATTTTTATGGATATCTTTTTCCTCTGCTAATTTATTCAAATGTAATCCTGGCTAATCTCTTATTTTGTTAACATGTCTACTTGATTAATATGTTTTTCTTCTCCTCTGATACCGATCTACAAATTCTATAGCTGTTACTTGTATTAGTTAATCTAAGTCCGCTATAAATAAACTTCTAAACCTAATGTGATTCATCTTTCTAGATTAAAGATACCAATAATATCACTGAGTAGCTTACTTATTTCAGTTGGAAATTTAGCTGGCATTCACTACTTATTTTTTTCTTGGATATTTTTCATTTTTGGCATATTTATTAGTGTTGTATATTCCTGAAAGCATTAATGTTTAAAATATCTGTATCTTGGTCAATAGAATTGATGGAACTGAATCAGATGGATCAATAACAGGACTTTAAATGCATTTCAAAGAAACCTATCATCTGCATTAAATCATTTTGTTCCAACACAGTTTTCACAATTTACAAATGAAATTTGTATTATTTTGCATATTTTCTATAAAAAACTAGAAAAATACATTCTTTGGCACTTGAATTTTAAAGCGTCCTTAAATTGTTAATTTTGTATGACATCATTATGAGACAGGCAGTAATATTTCTCATGGGAATTTATACATGTACTTGAAGATGTTGAGAAAATACTAATAAATTAAGCACTGAGGTTAAAGAGTGCTCACTTTCCACCATTACTTTCGGTTCTGATTTTGTATCTGTATAGCTAGAACAAACAAAGAAGAAGGTGGAGTTTGGTTTTGGGGGGTGTTTTTTAGAGTAAAGGAAGGATGGACTGTGTGTCATCTGAGAGTACCTCTGACTGGGTCATCATAGGAGGGCTTCCAGGCAGCCAAGTATGATATTTACAACCAAAGAATAATGTACTAACTTCCTTCACAGTAATCACAGATGGTGTAGTATTTGCATCTCTCATCCAGTTTTGAAGTAATAATGTAATAATTGGGCTCCCTTCCTAGAACTCAGATGACCCAAAATAAAGAGCTAATGAGTGCACATGACCCTGAATCACTCAGACATCAGCTGGAGGATTGTGTTCACCTCGGGGCTGCACACCTATTAGAGATGACTCCAAGGGGTGACAAGGATGGAAGCAAACTCATGCCTTGTCACATATAAAGTGGGTGAAGGACTGCAGTTGAAGAAAGAACACAATGCAGTAATTGAAGGACTGGTACTTGGATGAGAGTTGTTCTTTGTGGCTGCGAATCTGAAATGTAACTAGTGAGTGCCCCTGAGATAACAGAGATTTCACCCCGGAATGGCTGTGGATTGCTTTCATGGACAGAAGCAGCATTTCATGAGATATAGTTTGCATGGGTCTAGGTGAGGATGTAGGGATGACCAAATGTGCATTGTTTGCTAGGATCAAAAAACAAGAGTAAATGATAATAACAGTTTGATGAAATTTATCTTTTTTTCTGGTTGGTTTAAAACTTCACATTTCGGGCGCCTGGGTGGCTCAGTTGGTTAAGCGACTGCCTTCGGCTCAGGTCATGATCCTGGAGTCCCGGAATCGAGTCCCGCATGGGGCTCCCTGCTCAGCAGGGGGTCTGCTTCTCCCTCTGCCCTCTTCCCTCTCGTGCTCTCTGTCTCTCATTCTCTCTCTCTCAAATAAATAAATAAAATCTTAAAAAAACAACAACAACAAAAAAAAACAGAAAAACTTCACATTTCTTCCCTAGTTTATGCTGTGTTTTTTTTGTATCTTAGAACACTGAACCATTCTTGACTCTTCTTTGTCCCTTTGAAAGATATATTCGTATAGCTAATGCATATCTCATGTAAATGTTTCCTGCCTTTTAGTAAACTCTTCTTTAAATGAATCCTATGTTCAGCAGTTCCCTAACATTGTAACCTGGCTTGAATTGGTGATGTGTAACTTGAGCTAATATTTTCTAAAGAAATGTGGAGAAAGCAATTGGTCATAGAGGTTAATACATGAAGAATACTGTGGCTTTTTGTTTAAGAGAATTAAATATCAGCTTATATCAGTAAGATTAGATCTTACTATTTAATTCTACCAGTTTAAAGTAAATGTATAGCCTTTTAGGTTTTCTGTAAAATAAACTTCCTGTTTTAAAATTTTAGATTTATAGAAAAATTGCAATGAGAGTGCATGGACCCCATTCCCACGTTCCTCTATTGTTGTAAATACCTTACATGAGTATGATACTTTTGTTATAATTGATGAATCAATATTAATATAGTATTATTAACGAAAGTCTGTATTTGAGTCATATTTCCTTATTTTTACCCAACATCCTTTCTCTATTCTAAGAAAAGAATACACATTATGTTTAGTTATCATGGTTCCTTAGAGTCCTCTTGGCTGACATTTTCTCAGATTTTCTTTGTTTTTGATCACCTTGACAGTTTTGAGGAGTACTGGTCTGGCATTTTGTAGAATATCCCTCAAAGTTCGGATTTTCTGATGTTTTTCTTTCTCGTTATTGACTGGGGTTATGTATTTTGAGGAGGAAGACCACAGAGGGTAAAGTGCCATCTCCATCACACTATCAAAATGACTTACTGCTATTGATGTTAACCTTGATCACCTAGTTGAGGTGTTTTTTTTGTCATGTTTTCCACTGTAGACTTATGCTTTTTATTTTCATACTATACTCTTCAGAAAGAAGTCATTATGACCAGTCTACACTTTAAGGAGGAAAGAGTTATGCTCAACCTCCTTGAAGGCAGAATACCTACATAAAATATTTAGAATTCTTCTCCATAGAGTTGTCTGTTCTCTTCCATTTATATATTTATCTTAATCATTTGTGAGTATTAGTATGGACCCATGGGTATGGATTTTCTACTTTAGATTATAATTCAGTAACATGCTGTTGCATACATTGTTCCAGCTTTAGCCATTGAGAGTTCTTTCAGTTGGCTCTTGGGTCCCTTTGACATATTCCCATCAGTGTGTGATTTTTTTTAACCAGTTTTTTTTACTTTCTGGCATTATAAGATGCAGGCTCATCTTGTGTATTTTCTTTCCCGGTCCTAGATTCAGCCACTTCTCCAAGGATCTCTGGTTTCCTTCATTGGAAAATGATATTAAAAACCAACATTTGGGTGCTAGGTATGCTCATTGCTACTGCATGTCATTGCCTCTCGGCCATCTTGTCTGACAGAGCAAGGGAATATATGTGTGTATACTGACCTCAGTATATACGTGTATTATAAATATGTCTGTATGTAATATCTTTATATTTGGTTAGATAGATTGGTAGATTGATAAAAAAGCATGAGTTTATTCTGATGTTTCCAACTTTAATCCATTACTACATGGATTATTATAGCTTCTTCCCCTTGCTGATCTGTAACCTTCCACCCCAACAGCTGGAAACCTAGCTCCCACCATCCAGTATTATTCAGTGGATGTCCGATGGAGCTGTTCCATTTATCCTGGCTGAAGTTGAAATACATAAACAATGTAATTTTGTTCATAAACAAAAGCTGAATTTTTCTCAAAGCCTTAGAGGAATTAGATATTTTTTTTCCAAAAAATAAAAATGGTTTTTACTCCGCAAACTCTAATGACTTTAAAATAGTGTCTGGGTCCCAGAAACTTTTCTGTATAAGGTTGATATAGCCAACTTGCTCATGGTAAGTTGAGTTATATATAAAAAAGGTAAATTCTCAGATAGTTCCACAATTTAAGTTTATCTCTTGCTTTAACCTTCTTTTCTAACAAGTATGCTCTCTACATGATTACTATCTCTGTAATAAAAAATTGACTAATTCGAATCTTATCTTCTTTACCTATAAATCTCTACATTTCTTAGAGAGATACCAAAGAACTACATGCTGGCCATCTCCTGTAGGTAGCTTGAGAAGAGTAACTTGTAGGACCCACTGTTAGCAATTGGACATTGGCCATGCTCTGATTTACTGAGAGTTCTTATAATTCCAAAAGAAAGCAGGGATTTGGCTTCAGACATTAAATCAAGTCTTTTTGTGGTGGTTAGACAGAAACACACTGAAAAATGGATTTTCAATAATGAGCCATATTTTCAATGATTGTCCTAAAGGAAATAATGTTAAGATTTTACATAAAATAGTTAATATGCCTTCAATATGCACTTAATTTTGTGTCAAGTTGAAAACTAATATAGAAAATCTATAATGTAACAATTATAGGACTCATGAACACCCATGTGCCTTTGGATTCTAACAAAAGTATACTACCCAGCAGTGCTCTTGTATGTAGTCTAAGATTTTAGGAAACTAAAAAAAAAATTAAATAAAACTTTAAATAGCCATATTTTCTCACTGAGAAAACAAGAAATATAGTGTGAACATGGGGTAGGTAATATGGTCAGTAGATTAAGTTGCTCTTTGACACCACTTTTCAGCTTCAGCTCCCTCAACCTCTTATCCGATCCTGACATTATTTCCCCATGCCCCCACATGGTTATTTCCATTTAGCACTCATTTGAGACATTAAGGGTAAAATGGTGTGCAAAATCAGACATGGTTCCTGCCCACATGGAATTTACAATCAAGTGGGGCAGAGAAGCATTAATCAAATCATCTCTCACACACACACATACTCTCTCTCTCTTTCTCTCTTTCAGGGACACTCACACGCATATGAAACTACACCTGGGGCAGATGTTTTGTAAGAAAAGCAGGCAGGGTTCAGAGAATCCATTAGGTAGTATTTGACCTGATTAGGGAGATCAGGACTGGGTTCCCTGAGGAAGGGTTGTTTAAACTGTCATTTGAAGGATCAATAAGAATTAACCAGGGGAAGAAAGACAAGAGAGAGAGCCTGGTATGGTAAATGAACAAGGGGTGAGTGGTGAATATAAAGGAAGTCAAAGAGCCTGAGTGGAGGTAGGTGCGGAAGTAGGAGATGACGCTAAGCAGGTGGGCAGGGCCAGCTCATCCGGGCCTTATTGGCCCTGTGAAAGTCCCCTACTTATGTGATCCTGAGAGTGCTGGGCAGCCATTGCATTTCCAAGATCAAGAAGGCATTCTCCCCCATGTTCCTCTAAAAATAAAAATATGACCCATTTTTCAAAGGGGACCAAATGCCGCCCATCCAAGCCTCTGATACTTCCATTTCTCAGTCTGTTAGAAAAGATCATGCTGGCCCAGAGGGGATATCATTGTTTAATCCGCACACAGAGGAATGTGTGTTTATAGATAAAATCTATTTTCATATTTCCTTTTCTTAGTGACATTAGTGAAAGGACTGCCCGTCTCCTCAAGTCTCTTTTTGTTTATCTCCTTCTCTCTCTTTATTGCCCTTTGTTATTTTGACTATCTCTCTAGTACTCATGCCCTCCACTTCATTTCTCAATTATGTGATGAGGGGAGGTATCCCACAGAGCAGAGAAGGACAATGTGTACAGGAGAGAGAGCGCTAGAGAGGGACAGCTGCACCGAGTGTTCAGAGGCTGTGATCCATCATCTTGAGCATCTGTCTAGGGCCTTCCCTTTCCCCATCACTTCGCCATCTTTACTTGAGCCAAGGAGAATGTGGTGCTCTAACTTTCCTCATTAGGCTTATGTCACAGTTCATCAACTGAGTCCCTCACTTTGTCACCCAATGACACTGAAACTATATCTCACCTGCATTCCATGCAATGACTTTCTAAAGAGTGTGCAGGCCTCGAGTCTCACCACTTACTCCATTCTCCTTCCATAGGGACCTCTCTAAAGAGGAAAGCCAATCCCATCCCTCTCCTACATATTACTTTGTGGGTCTCCAGAGTCTTTAGAACACGATTTCTCAACCTTGCGTGCTGCACCCCACCTGTACCCTGTCCATGAGAAGTGTTTACAGCTCCTTAAATATGTCCTCTTATTTCATTATCACCTTCGGTCCATGCTGTTCCTTCTGATCACAATGTTTCCCCACCCTCCCTCCAGCTGCTTGGTGAGACCTGCCCCTTCCTGTGAGACTCAGTGGCAGGCTGTCTCTTCTTAAAAGTCTTTTCCAGTCAGCAAAACTAAAAGGCAGCCTACGGAATGGAAGAAGATATTTGCAAATGACATATCAGATAAAGAGCTAGTATCCAAAATCTATAAATAACTTATCAAACTCAACACCCAAAGAACAAAAAATCCAGTCAAGAAATGGGCAGAAGACACGAACAGAGATTTCTCCAAAGAAGACATACAAATGACCAACAGACACATGAAAAAATACTCAACATCACTCATCATCAGGGAAATACAAATCAAAACCACAATGAGATACAACCTCACACCAGTCAGAACGGCTAAAATTAACAACCCAGGAAATAACAGATGTTGGTGAGGATGCAGAGAAAGAGGAACCCTCTTACACTGTTGGTGGGAATGCAAACTGGTGCAGCACTCCGGAAAACGGTATGGAGGTTCCTCAAAAACTGAAAAATAGAACTACCCTACGACCCAGCAATTGCACTACTAGGTATTTATCCAGAGGATACAAAAATAGTGATCTGAAGGGGCACATACTCCCCAGTGTTTATAGCAGCAGTGTCCACAATAGCCAAAATATGGAAGAGCCCAAATGTCCGTTGACTGATGAATGGGTAAAGAAGATGTGGGATATATATATATATATATACACACACATACATATATATACGTATGTGGGATATACATACATATAATGGAATATTACTCAGCCATCAATAAGAATGAAATCTTACCATTTGCAACAACATGGATAGAACTAGAGTGTATTATGCTTGGCACAATAAGTCAGCGAAAGACAAATACATGATTTCACTTACATATGGAATTTAAGAAACAAAACAGATGAACTTAGGGGAAGGGAAAGAAAAATAAAATAAGATAAAAACAGAGAGGGGGGCAAACCATAAGAGATGCTTAACTATAGGGAACAAACTGAGGGTTGCTGGGGGGGGGGTGGGAGGATGGGATACCTGGTTGATGGGTGTTAAGGAGGACACATGATGTGGTGAGCACTGGGTGTTATATGCAACTATGAATCACTAAATACTACCCCTGAAATTAATAATATGCTATATGTTACCTAACTTGAATTAAAAAAGAAAATGTTACCTGGAAAAAAAAAAAAGTCTTTTCTACCCCACCCCCTGTGTTGTAGCCTAAGCACCACCCCCCCCACCCGCAGCTTGTGCATTGCTTCTTGTTTGGGTTCTTAAATAGGACTGTGCATGTTGTTTTCTTATCTGTCTCCCTCCCAAGATCGAGTTTCCTGGGGGCTCCTAGCCTTCTCTACTTCATTCATTGCACACCGTAACAGCCAGCTGGAGATTGGCACCTGCTTGGTATCGGACAATTTTTTTTTTTTTTTGATTAATGAATGAATCCCTACTTTCCTACTCTTCTGGTCAATCATTCCATTTTCTCCAGGCTCCAGACTATATCACCACAAATAGAATAGGTTTCCCTTTTCCAGGTGTCTCTAAGTCTTTTCCTACACTTAATGCCTAATGCTTATTGGTCAAAATGGCCACATGCAATTCTTCTCAGCCTTGGGACCCCCTAGTGAATGTCCAAGGCTGTTTTTCTCTCAGTTCTATGCTGAAGTCAGACATATAACCCATCGAGGAGCTTGAACTGAGCTGATGGAAGTTGTATTTCTGGCTTTTACAGGTTTATTTCACAGGCTTTCCCCCTCATCTGAAATCCTCTTCGCATCAACCTTCAACTGGAGAAAAATAAATATATTAAATGGTCACCCTGTGCCAGGTACTATGTTAAGACCTGTATTTAACAAATCTTGCTTAATCTTCATGAAGATCCTTTGAAATAGGTTTTATTATCCTTCAGACAGGGAAACTAAAGCACAGAGAACCAAGTAACTTACCCAAGCACACACAGCTTGCACGTGGCAGAGCTGGGATCTGAACTCAGGCTCTTCTTTCCACACCATGTGGTCCCTACTTACCCACATCCAATTCAAGTGTCCACTTCTCAAGGTTTTTTTTTTTTTGCTTCTTCTTACTTCCTTTTCTATGGCCCTATTTCAACAACTAGATATTTCTTGGCACTCACTGGGCCTCTGTCATTTTCTATAATCTCATGATCATTATCTTTTCATGGACATAACTTGTGTCTCCTCTTGGAAGCAAAAAGTGGGGATTTTCTGCTTTGTAATTTCCTCACTGACAGCTGGTACAGTTTGGTGGTTAAGAGTGGGGGTTCTAGAGGTAGGCTTCTCAGGTTTATATTGTGGCTCTCCTCGGTAGGAGGTGTATCACCTTGGGCAAGTTCCTTCACTTTTCTGTGCCTCTCTTTCTGTATCTGCACAATGGGGCAAGTTATAATACTTCCCTCAGAGCGTGGCTGTGAAGACCGAATGAGCTAATGCCCAAAAAGCACTAACAGCCATGCCCATGCCTGGTACATAATGACTTTGCCATGGACATCGCCTACTGTCATTCCCTCACAGCTAGAGGTCCTTTGCACCTAAGTGATATCCCGAAATCTCAGTTGAGTGACTGTTGCCTGGTATCTTCCAATTGGCTGCTGGGGCTGCCAGGGATCGCATTTTTATTGGAGAGTTCTGTTAACTAACGGGGCTTTTATTTGCTTCTCTGTCAGTAAGTTGTGCTGCTCCAACCCTGGGGAAGTGAAATGTTGTGAAACCTTTTTCTCCTCAAATTTCTTTGACTCTGAGATTCCTCTGGGGTCTCAGCTAAGCACTTCATGCAGCAGCCTTTCTCTTCTCTCCTCAGTCCTGCTGAGATCCTCTGCTCAGTGGCATGTCTGACACCTACCGCCACCTGACACGGCCACTTCCTCGGCGACCTGGCAGTGCCCAGAGGGGCCATGCCAGCTAGGAGCCCTCTGGTAACGCACTTTGGAATTGGCAAACTGACAGCTCCTTTCTCTGAATTGGGCAATCGGATCACACACTTTAATATTTATCAATAGCTAAACGCCACTGAAAAGGAAATGAGAAAGAGCCTCTGGGTTAATCACTATCTGTGATTTTACAAAATGGCTAAGCCAAGTGTAAAATACCTCACAATAATATGCCCTGTTGTCCTGAGGACTTAGCTCTCCGGAGATACAGTTACCATGTGAGGCAGCGAGAAATGGATTTTCTTTCCCTTCCTAGTACACAGAAAATACAAAATAAAATGCTTTCCTTGGCCACTAACATCAGTTTTCATGTTAAGGTTCTTTGTTTAAAGTAGTAGTATTTTTCAAAAACAAAACAAAACTAATCTAAGGGATTTTTCTAAATGAGGACTCAAACCTAACTAGATAAGTATATTTTATGCTTTAAGCAAAGTGCACATGTCTGAGATAATCATGAGTGACAGGGGAAAAAAAAACATAGTTTAAAAAAACAGCTTTCATTCTAATGATTTCCATCCAGTGGTTTATTTGGAAATGAATTTCCATCCATGACATCTTCATTTGTCTTCTAATTTTCATGCAATTCGAAAGGGTCAGATTCCTTACCCAGGGGATCATCCTGACCAAATCCCAAAGGATTAGCTAAGGCATTCTGATTTTACAGGCAAATTTATATCTTGTCATTTCAGGAAGTGTTTCCGGCACTACCATCTCTTCAAAAATATCTTATTTGTATAGTACATGGACATAGTATATTCCTCTCCTGAGACCTAGTCCATGTCACATTTTAAATGGGATAAATTATCTGATTCTATAAGCATAAGAATGAGCAATTTTCCCCTTTGTCATACTAAATAATAAATCCCTACTGGTACAAAAGGTTTAAAAGCATGTCTAAAGAATGGCTTCTCAGTGAATTTTCCCATTCTTATAGAAAATGTTTAGATGCATCCCTGAGAAAGAAGACTTCTGGCTTCCTCTGCATCCTTCAACATTTCTAAACATTTTTTGACATATGAGGCAGAGACAAATCAGTGCTGGGAAGCAAACAGTAAGCAAGCACCATCAGAAAGCACAAAGAATAAGATGCATACAAATATGTACAAT
This sequence comes from Neomonachus schauinslandi, assembly GCF_002201575.2. Lineage (NCBI taxonomy): Eukaryota > Metazoa > Chordata > Mammalia > Carnivora > Phocidae > Neomonachus > Neomonachus schauinslandi. Next base: position 41,961,348 of record NC_058409.1, on the reverse strand, counting down.
ATTCACTTTTAGGAGCTAACCCACTCTTCTAAAATGTTTTAATACTGATACCATATTACTCATGTGCTGCTTTCTAAAAGTTATCAAAATAAAATGCATACCCTCTTCTCCGTCCTCTGCATTTTTAAAATAAAACCTAATTATAAGTAAATAAAGAAACAAAAGCTCTATTAACTGCCACTTCCAAAATCTGGCAGGAATGATTTGGTTTATCAGTATAGGAAACTTATTTTTGACAGGTGAGCCATTCTAAATAGGAACATATTTAACTTGTTTGTTTTGAACAGATTACAAAATAGTGCTAAGAGCTTGTTAATTATAAGAATACCCCCATTCCTTGGGTCGGTGTGTTAGTCACAGCAGGCAAAGTTATACTCCGGTCACAAACAATCCCGCTGTGAATCCGGGTGAGCTGTCAGGCCAGCAGGTTCATGTGACCCGTTAGAGCGCCACTTCCATATCAACCCCGGGAGTCTGCAGTCCCCACAACAGAAGAAAGGGTTAGAGATCCAAGCAGTTGCAATTAAATACTTCCACCCAGAAAAAAAGGAATCATATTTTATTTTTCAGAGCAGTGTGACTTTGTTAACTTCAAGGACACAAGGAAGCACAAGTCTCTTATGGGGTCAGAGGAAGAAGAAAAACTGGAAATTGGTCAAGTTGAAAATGTCTGCCTCAGTTTGTAAGTGAGGATCATAGTATAATCTTACACTGTCATGTTTTTCAAAATCTTTTGCATAAAATCTTTCAGCAGCTTCCCAGAGCACTGAAGATAGAAGAATTCAGACTCTTTAGCTGGGCCTTTTGCCTGCCAGTAACCCAGCGCCTGCGTCTCTCACCGTGTCCTCTCTCTCTCTGTTTGCCATGTCCCATAAGATTCCCTCTAGGAACAAGGACCTCATTGTTCTCCATTTCCTGCTTATTTCTCCTACCTTTGTACAGTCGGCTTCATCTGTTGGGATCACCCTTCCCCAACCAGCCTCACATCTATCTCCTTTGGTAATTCTTTCAAAATGCCACTAACTTCCTTCAGGCTCCAGACCTGAGGATTGGATTATTGCTGGTGCTCCTCCTTTGAGCAATTTTTAACATAGTTCTTACTGGGTTATAATGAGCTGTTTACTTGTCTCTCTCCTCCCTACTAACCAGGAAAAGCGCTAGAGAACAAGAACCAGGGGTATGTGGGTGGCTCAGTCGGTTAAGCGTCTGCCTTTGGTTCAGGTCATGATCCCGGGGTCTGGGGATCCAGCCCCGCGTCTGGCTCCCTTCTTAGCAGGAAGTCTGCTTCTCCCTCTGCCCCTCCCCCTGCTTTTGCTCTCTCTCTCAAATAAATGAATAAAATCTAAAAAAAAAAACAAGAATCAAATCTCACTTACCTTGATATCACCCAAAGAGTATCTAACCCAGAGTAGGGGCTCAATATATATTTGTTCAATGAATGAATAATAGATGAATGGTTTTTACCTGCTTTACTCTACCTGACTGTTCATATTCTTTAGGGCAATATGTTTTTCTTCTTGGTGCAGCCTATAGGACCTACAATGAGCATTTCATAGAGTAGTAGTACACAAAAAGTGCTTAAATTAATTGAATTTACCTTGTCCTATCACTAGGAATAGATTTCTGCTCTCTGTTACATTTAGACTTGATATACTAGATATGTTTAAAAACAGGGAGTCAGTCATAAACCACATCTGGGACTCATTTTCATGGATTTATTAAACTTTACATTTCTACAGAGTGTCCACTGCCAAAGCCTCTGGTGTCATATCCTAAACCAAATATTTAAGAAACATTGTCTGCAAAACAAGGCAACCTGTGTGCTTTGGAAACTCTTTCTTAAATAACATGCCATTTCTTTAACCTTGAATCTATTAAAGCCTTAAAATTGCAGCAATTCATTGGACTATATGTCAAGAAAATGACATTTTAAAAGGGTGGCATGTTTCTTCATTTATATGTAAATTATTCTCATGTGCTTTGGATAGAAAAAAATGGAAATTGTGAAAATATACTTAGCCCTTAAAGAATGTGATTGATCCATGAGGACATCATTCCAGAAAACAAGAACAAAGAGGCAGAAATTCTTTGTGAGTGCTATACGCAGCTTTTCAAATTATACAGTATATTCCTAGGAAATGTTTAAATTTTAAATTTAAAGTTTAAGTTTCAGCTTTCCTAACCAGAAGGCCTGAAAAGTGTATTTGAACAATGAATTCAGTATTGTGGGAATATGTTCAAGAGCTATCAGCTATAGCTGACCTTTGACATTACAGGTGAACTTGGAGAATGACTTCATGAAATGTTTCCACACCCGAACAATCAGCGTCATTCACACTCATATCTGCAGCTCAGGTCCAAGAGGGTCACTGGAGGCTTAGGTGCTTTGAAGTTAATAGCATGAAACCTCTCCAGAACAAACATTTACATTTTTTCTATTAGTTTCCTCAAACAGCATTCATGTAATAAATGGAATCATCTCTTTCAAACAACATTGTAATGAACCACACATATCAATGGGTCCAAAATTACTGGAAATCATAACATGGCTCACATGAACTAAGAATTGTATTATTTTTAATTTTATAGCTTATTTTAAAACTATAATAAATAGTAAAGTAGTTACCTATATTCAGGCCTTTTTTCAGTGAATATCTCTCTTTAAAAGGTACTAAACCATTAGTGTCATAAGATGATAGGTGGAGAGGTACCATGTTACGAGTTTACATGCATTAGATTGGTTCATAACTCATTTAATGAATGAAGTATCTGAAATTAGGCAGTTTCCTCATGACCACAGAGGACAGAGCCATGATTTCATTTGAATATGGATCATTTGGCTCATGGGCTTTCTCTTTCCTCCATTGCCATCAGTCAAGGCTGCACTAGTTAAAAAAAATATATATATATATATGGCTAGCTTGTAGTTCTGAGGGTCACAATCTTCCCACTCCATTCACTGATGTCCCCACCTATTCCGTGTACCTTAGATCTGTGTGAAATCCATGCAGACTACTTGGGAGATGAAGGGCAGCCCACATGCTGTAGCCCCGATGTCTTGCACATGGGATGAACCCAGGTGAATGTTAGTGACCTTGAATTCCCCTGAACCCAGCCATCATCCTAACAGGACTTTTGCAGCAGTGGGATGAGGACTTGTCTAACTCTTACACGAGAACTTTTCATGCCAGAAGAAGCTGAACATGTGCACCTGGTGTCCGGGGGAGTAGCCTGGAATTATGGTGTCAAATATAATTTTTTTAACGCCTCCAGTTTTATCTTAAAAATCTATGTGTTCTGATCCTTTACTTTTCTCTATTTTTTTCAACATAAAAATATGTTCTTTTTCTTCAAATTGTTGGCTTTGATTTCCCTTCTACTATGCTGTCATCTGCATGCTGCTGCTTGAGAGGCACAGTCCAGGAGTAGAAAAATGCTTTTCCCCCCCCGGCACATTTATATCCAAATGAGGAAGCGGTTTGCTTTCCACCTGATATTTGCTTGGTTCACTCCCTTGAGTCTTCACTCAAAAGTCACCTTGGTGTGGCGTTTTTTAACCAACAGATTGAGAACTGCAGTCTCCATTCCTAACTCCTACCCTTGTAGACTTCTCTGCTGTATTTTTCTCTATCATACTTCTCTTTCTAACATACCTTATTTTAATGTTCATATTCCTCCAACCACAGTATGAACTCCATAAGAAAAGACATTTGGTCTGTTTTGTTTCCTGTCATATCCCTGTGCCTAGAACAGCACTTAGTATATGGTAGATGCTCAATTAAGATTTGTAGGGGAGGGGCGCCTGGGTGGCTCAGTCAGTTAAGCGTCTGCCTTCAGCTCAGATCATGATCCCAGGGTCCTGGGGTTGAGTCCCACGTCGGTCTCCTTGTTCAGCAGGGCGCCTGTTTCTGCTTCTGCCTGCATTTCCCTTGCTTGTGCACGTGCTTGCTCTCTCTCTCTCTCAAAAAAGAAATAAAATCTTAGAAGAAGATTTGTAGGGGAAAAATGGATAAATTTCTTCTGCTGTAAATCTGCAAACGTTCATTGTTTAGTAGTATCCCTCATATTTACGGTTTCTGCACAACCAAGTATACGCCCTCTATAGCTACCAATGATGTTCCATATTAAATGCGCAGCATCTTAAAAGGAGATGGAGTGTTAATGACAGATCACCCTGTCAGCAGTCCTTTCCAACTGGAAGACCTGAAGGAAGGCACTGTTGGGTTTTTCCTTCCACGGGTTCTCATTTTCTCCAGTGCATGCATTGCCTTGTAAGTTTACACTTTCCTTCCTTTAGCTGATTTCATCTGCAAATATAGCAATGCTGATCCGTGTTTAGCATTGTGTGGCTTCAATGTTTATTTTCCTTATTCTCAGATTGCTATTTTAGCTCATTCTTTAATTAAATGAAATGCCTTGTTCTCTCAGGATGTCTGCATCTAAAAGAAGGGTGTGCCAGCTACGATGGTTAGTGTAAAATGCTTCTATTAACTCACAGGACATACACTAATGGACATGACCTATTGACAAAAATTATTTCTAAAGTATATTCTACAAACCATCATTGTACTTTAAACATTTGACAAAGTGAGAAAGGCTGACCGCAATCTTCAGCTCTGCTCAGTGTCTCTATGGCATTTAGACATGGAGCCAGTTATCAAGATGGCAGGGCTGGTATGTGAAGGTTCTCGATCCCAAGATGCTGACATGGCCAGGAAATAACACGCGCTGTGTGTTACGGTTGCCACAATTATCTGCCAACGCAGGGGGTGAGGAAGGCTAACATGACTTGCAAATTGGTGTAAAATCAGAGCATGCAGTATTTTCAGTGTTATTACAACATTGCTTAGAATAGTCTAAAGGATCGTCATGGTGAAAGTGTAAATCATAGCCATACAACATTTGATTTTACAGTAGTGCATATCGTAAGACTGCATTTAGCAAAAGTCCTCACACGGTTCAGGTTTACTCTTGGGGAACCTTTAGGTGTAGCCAGCAGGGAACAGTAGATCAAAGACTCCTGCTTACCAAAAGTTCGTTTGTTTTAGCATCCTAGTCTTACTCCTGTTCTTATTTGACAAAGCTTTTTACATAAAGGATTCCTAGAGATAGCAGTTCTGTGTAGCATTTTATTAAGGTTTTAGTTACTAGAAAACCATCTTCCCATTATTTAAAAAATATAAATGGCAGTCATGTTACATGTCTGCCTCCTTGACTTCTGGCCTGCTTTTTCCCTCCCTTTTTTCATGCCCTGCCTATTTCCAAAAAGGACTTGCAGGATCTTACAAAAAGTACAAAGGCAATAAAGTCTTCTCTTTTTATTCAGAAATTGAAAAGGAAAATTGGATGAAAGGAAAGTGAATATTCCAATAATACAGGTCATTGTGTTTCCTCTGAAGGAGCCCAGAAATCTCTCTCATAGCTACAGAGTGTCCAAACTTTGCAGTAAAACAAGAGAAATGCTAGATGAGAAGAACATAATATCCATTTCTTGGGGAAGACAAAAACTTTCCTTGTCTCCAACCCTGAAATGTATTTTCTTGTGGCATACTATGTGGATAAAGAACAATGAGTGTTGTAATAGCCATTGTCTTCAGCGCGGCCTCCTGGCAAAGCAGAATTCCCAAGTCATGGCCATGGCTCTGTGCAAGTCACTTAGACTCTCTCCACCTCCCATCTCTCTGCTCTGATATTTGGAAACCAGAGTGTCTTTCTTATAGGATTGCTGTGCTGGTTAAACGAGAAGCACTTAGCACGGTGGACACCTAGTATAAAATAAATATATAGAGAATGAGAGATAATTTGACTAAATTGTCAGAATCAGAACATTATGACACAGGTTAGAAATTCAATCGCAGTTTTGCCAGGTGCTCAAGAGGTCCTCTATCTCAGGTGTGCAGGCTTCTCGTAATGTAGTGTAACACTCACTGCCCCTCAAGAGGACTCAGCATAGTCAGAAAAGGGAAGAAAAAGTACTGATACTCTCTAGAAAGCTTATTCCTAAGAAAAAAATTTATCAAGGCTTGGGTTCATAAATTCTAGAAACTGATAAGAAAGCACATAAAATAGAGTAAGTTTGAAAAAATTATGGAAACCCGAGCTGTATATTTATTCACCTGAGCTAAGACCATTGCACCTCCTCCAGCAAATAACAGGCAGCGACCAGGGTTTCACAGAGCACAGACTGACACGTTCTAATGAAGCTCGTGCTCATCCCAGCACCAGCTGGAAACAAGGTCACAGTGCTTCGTCTTTTTACATGAGGAATGGGGATTCTGAGACATCCTCATTGGCCTTGGAACACTCTCATTACAGTTGAGAGAGCAGTGGCAGAAAAGACAGGCATTAATTAGCATACCCACCTCAGCATCTGAAAATGTCACTGGTGCCAGGGACTCTTTTTGCTTCAGTCCCCGGAGGGCCGAATGGAAGGAGAGTTCAGAGGGTCAGAAATCTTAAGGTTTTGTGACAAGTTAGGGATGAGAGGTGATGAGCAGGAAGACCTTAAGAAAGGAGTTGGACTTCTTGTCCAGGGGCCAGTGTTTCCTTTTGCTCCTTCCCCGAAACTCTTCCACAATTAAATTTACCTTCACCCTGTGTGTTTCGTCTTCTCCCACCCCTACCCCCTTAGAAGTTTAGAATGGAAACACATTTACTCAGATAGTTATCTACCCTTTGTTTTTCTTATCTTTACTGCCTCATTCTAAATTACCACGTTGAAGGCAGAAACAGGATCCTAAAATCTTCGTAGTGAGGCGAAATGTAACCGACCTCTTTTGGAAAAGTGATATCTGCTTCTGACTCAGGTGCCTACACTTGTTTTGTGGTTCACCTTCCTGTCACCATTTCAGTGGCATTTCATTGTGTTCCTTCCTCAGTGGAGACTCAGAATAGTTGCCATCTAAGGGAAACTCCCATCACTGACTTAGAAATCATAGACATCTCTTCCGAATGCTTATTTATTCATGTTCACTTTGATTTTATAAATAGTATTCCCCAAACTCAGCCATCTTGCATGGTGGGCATTTCCCAAAGTGTAGTGATTAAAAGCTTGGAGTCTGGAAGTAGGTAGTCTGGGTACATAGCCTGGCCCTGGCACTCATCACTTGTGTGACCTTGGGCAGGTCAACCTAAGTCTCAAGTTTCTTTCTCTATTAAGTCGGGATTAAGGGGTCCTTCATGGGCCCTGTTTTTTAATGTTCTGTGAGGATTTAAAAGGTGATACATATAAAGCACTTCTTAAAATGTTCTAAGTAGCTAACAAGTTAGCCATTGTTCTCAGAAACAAGTTGAGTCAAACTTGAAACAGTGATACAATGTAAACAGTGTGGACTTTTTTCTTATTAATTGCCACTTACTAGCTCCCTGACTTTGGGATCTGCGACTCAGTTTTCTCATCTCCAAGATGGGGGCAATAATAGCTGTTCTGCAAGATGGTTATGGAAATGTACTGAGATGGTTCCTACCAAGAACTCATTGGTTCAGGTGTCTAGCAGTTAAGAGGTATAGGCAGTGTCCCCTGTCCTCTGCTATGCCTCCTTATGGTTGTCTTGAGGAGTAGAGCTGATGCGTACAATATTCGGCATTATGCCAGATATGTGGCAAATGCTCAAGACAGTGTAGCTATTATTACCTTCCATACTTTGCTCCATTTGTTACCAACTCAGTAATAACAGAGAGCTCTATGAGGGTCTGCTAGAGGGAAGGTTTAATTATTTTAGGAGCTTTGGTTCCTCCAGGTTTCACTTTGTAATGTTTACCTTGACTTATTTTTTAAAGAGCAGTTTACTACACTTGTTCCTGAAATATTAAGTATGGTTTATTTTGCTCTGTGAACCTTTCTTAGTTAGTAGCATGAAAATATTTTAAATTTCTATTCGAAAAATCTCACTGAGCATTCATTTAAATGCTGCTCAGAATGTTACATAATAGGGAAAAAGTACATGTTCTTTCTGAAATTAAGCCTAAAGAACTCCCTGTATTCAGAGCCAGCATGTGAGAAGGGAGACAGTTGAGAAGTGTTTCTGTTATAAAGCTTACTACTGCTTTTGAATTTTATGAAACATCTATTAAATCACTTAGCAGCTAGATGATGAGGAGGGGGATCCCTGCTAATTCTTTTGAAGTGCAAAGTGGAAAATTACTCCCAGGTTATTAGGGAAAATGATCACAGAGGTATGCGCTATTGGTACAGAGACCCATCTGTGAGACAGTAATATTTCTCTTGGGAGATGGTGAAAGTTGGGAGAGGATGCTTTAATTCTCACCTCCTAAATGTCTTCCCCAGTTTTCTATGGTGAGAGAAAATGAGACACGGTAATACCTAACAGTTGGTAAAAGTTACATACATAATATATGTGTGTGTTTACATACCTATATATGTAACTACTTATACACACACACACATAGACAGAAAGACAAAGAGAAAATTGTATTAATTATATGTAATAGAATAATATTTACCAAAAAGTCTTGATTAAATGATACCTTTCTATTTTAAAAAACCTATATTTGTGTATACTTACATATATATTTCCAAAATTGATAAAAATTGAAGTACATAATCTTGATAAAGCATTATCTGTTAGAAAAAAAAATTGGAAAATTTGCTTTTGGAAAAGAGCCTTGCAAAGGACATCAGGCTGAGAGAATTTCTTTGAAAAGTGTTTACAGTCTTTGAAGAATGAAAAGGTGGTAAGTTATTTAAAATTTTCTAGAGAGTATGAAAAGAAACTCAACTTTACAGTTCATTGTATGAACTAGACTTAAGTGTAATAGGAAATCTCTCAACCATCTTACTTTTACTAATTACTTACAATTAATTAGTTATTATTACTACTTACTGATAAAGAGATAAATTTCTAGGTACAATAATAGTAAATCAAATCCTACATTTTGTTAAAAAATAATGCTCATGTCAAATAAGGTTGATTCTGTAAGTGCACACCTGGTTCATTGTGAGGGAATCTGCTCACGGAATCCATCATATTAATAGGTGAAAAGAGAGAGCAATAGGCTTATAATGACAGCTGTCAGAATAGCATTTGAGTAGAATTTAATATCCATTTATTGTTAAAAAAAGAACACAAGTGAAATAACAGTGGGATATAGTGCCTATCTCAATAGTTGAAAAGATTTTTAAGAGTGGGTCACTTCTATTAAAATCAGCTCAATTATAAGCACTATCATGTAATATTAAAATACTTATATGTAATATTGTTTGGGAAGTTCTAATTAGTACAGTTATTTGAAACATAAAATATAAAATGAAAAGTGGTTTTATAACTCTCTGGGTATTTACGTGGAAGAGCCAAAGGAATTAGTTGAAATATTGTTAAATAATGTTGAGATTCAGTGAGGTGGCCAAATAAAAATACATGTAAGGAAATCATTATTAGCTTTTCTGTAAAAGAGTATTAATTAGTTAGAAACAATAATGGGAAAATATCTTTTAACTAGCCCAAGATTCAAGTCACAAAACACAGTGTCCTTCTGAATGAAAATAATAAGAAATTAGAAGGAGTTTTTAATGAGGAAAACAATTAATTGTAACTAAAGAAAACTTAAAGGCATCATAATCATATCTAATACTAATTAAGGATTTAAGTGCCTTGTACAGTGCGTATTAAATCATCTGTTAATTTTATATAATCCTATGAAAGTGCAGCTAGTGTTATTATCCCAATTTTATAAATGTGGTTACTAGGATTCAGAGAAATTAAGACCCTTGCCCCAAATCACAGAGCTGCTAAAAGCTGAAGCTATGATTCTAATCTATGCAGATTATTTCTGAACTTCACTCTTACTATGCCATGGGAGACCTATTAAGAAGCGAAAAATGGGTGGTGTATGTATACAATGGAATATTATGCAGCCATCAAAAAAAAAACACAACGAAATCTTGCCATTTGCAACAACATGGAGGGTATTATGCTAAGTGAAATAAGTCAATCAGAGAAAGACAAGTATCACATGATCTCACTGATATGAGGAATTTGAGAAACAAGACAGAGGATCATAGGGGAGGGGAGGAAAAAATGAAACAAGATGAAACCAGAGACAAACCATAAGAGACTCTTAATCTCAGGAAACAAACAGGGTTGCAGGAGTGGTGGGGGGGTGGGTGATGGACATTGGGGAGGGTATGTGCTATGGTGAGCGCTGTAAACTATGTAAGATTGATGAATCACAGACCTGTACCCCTGAAACAAATAATACATTATATGTTAATAAAAAAAAAAAAGAAGATAGTAGGAAGGGAAAAATGAAGGGGGAGAAATCGGAGGGGGAGATGAACCATGAGAGACTATGGACTCTGAGAAACTGAGGGTTTTAGAGGGGAGGGGGGTGGGGGGATAGGTTAGCCCAGTGATGGGTATTAAGGAGGGCACGTTCTGCATGGAGCACTGGGTGTTATATGCAAACAATGAATCCTGGAACACTACATCAAAAACTAATGATGTAATGTATGGTGACTAACATAACATAATAAAATAAAATTAAAGAAAAAAAAAAAGAATTTCCCAGCAAAAAAAAAAAAAACACACAAAAACTAAAAATGTGGCACCTGGGTGGCACAGTCATTTAAGCAACGGACTCTTGCTTTAGGTTCAGGTAGTGATCTCAGGGTCCTGAGATTGAGCTCCACGTAGAGCTCCAAGGTCAGTGCAGAGTCTGCTTTGGTTTCTCTCTCTCTCCCCCTCTAACCCTACCCCCACCATGTGCTCTCTCTCTCCAAATAAATAAATAAATCTTTTAAAAAGAAAAAAAAAGCTAAAAATGCTAGTTCTGGCTGAATACCCAGTTTATTCAGTTACACTCAACACCAATGAGATATTATTTCTTATTTTGATGAAATGTTTCAAAAGTTCATCTAAAGGAGTAAATACATGAGAATGCCAAGAACAACTTGAAAAGAAGCACAGAGGTTGAGGAATGGAGAAATGGAGAACTCACCATTCCAGAAATTGTAACATGTTATAAAAACTGTAAGAATTAGGACATTGGGGGCGCCTGGGTGGCTCAGTTGGTTAAGCGACTGCCTTCGGCTCAGGTCATGATCCTGGAGTCCTGGGATCGAGTCCCACATCGGGCTCCCTGCTCAGCGGGGGGTCTGCTTCTCCCTCTGACCCTCTTCCCTCTCTTGCTATCTGTCTCTCATTCTCTCTCTCTCAAATAAATAAATAAAATCTTAAAAAAAAAAAAGTTAATAAAAAAAAAAAGAATTAGGACATTGGTCCCGGTGAAGAACTAGATAAAGATCACTGGCAAGAGTATAGATTCCTAATTAGACTTTGTGTGTATGTGTGTGTGTGTATACTCATACATATAGATATACATATATGATTAAAGTAGCATTTTATTCAATGAGACAAGGGATGGTTATTCAACAAGTGGTGTTGAGGAAATAGCTAATCGTTTGGGAAAATAATATAAACATATTTTTTCCTTATACCTCCCATAAAAATATATATTAAGTAAGGTTTTAATTAAAATGAAATAAAATAACATAAAAATAAAATGAAATAAAATAAAAAAATAAAAATAACATAAAATAAAATAAGCACTGTTGGAAAAAATGTAAATTGGTACAACCAGATTTGAAAACAGTATGGGAGGTTCCTCAAAAAATTAAAAATGGAGATACTATTGGACCCAGTGATTCCACTTTTAGGTATTTACCTGAAGAATACATAAAAACACTAATTTTTTTTCACATTTTTAAAAGATTTTTTATTTATTCATTTGAGAGAGAGAGAGCACTCAAGAGCATGAGCCAGTGGGGAAGGGCAGAGGGAGAGGGAGAAGCAAACTCCCTGATGAGCAGGAAGCCCAAGTGGGCTTGATCCCAAGACACCAGGATCATGACCTGAACTGCAGGCAGATGCTTAACTGACTGAGCCACCCAGGCATCCCTCAGTTGGTGCATTAATAAAATTATATATTATGTATTATTAAATAGTATTTCATTTTTTAAATTTTTATTTTTATTGAAGTATATTGACATACAATATTATATTAGTTTCAGGTGTACAACATAGTGATTCAACAATTATATTCATTACTAAATGCTCACTATGGTAAGTGTAGTTATCCTTTGTCACCATACAAAGTTATTACAATATTATTGACTATATTTCCTATGCTGTACTTTTAATCCTGTGAATTATTCATTTTATAACTTGAAGTTTGTACCTTTATCCCCCCACTTATTTTGCCTATCCCCCCACCCCTCCCACCTCTGGCAACTACCAGTTTGTTCTCTGTATTTATGGGTCTACTTCTGTGTTTTTTTCGTTAGAGTCCACATATAAGTGAAATCATATGGTATTTGTCTTTTTTCTGTCTGACTTATTTCATTTAGCATAATACCCTCTAGGTCTATCTATGTTGTTGTGAATGGCAAGATTTCATTCTCTTTTATGGCTGAGTTATATTCCATTGTATATATATACCACATCTTCTTTATCCATTCATCCATTGTTGGATACTTGGGCTGCTTCTATATTTTGGCTCAGGTCATGATCTGAGGGTCCTGGAATCAAGACCCACGTCAGGCTCTCCACTCAGTGGGGAGTCTGCTTCTCCCTCTCTCTCTGCCCTGCCCCCCGCTTGTGCTCTATCTCTCACTTTCTCTCTCTCTCAAATAAATAAAATCTTAATAAGTTTTAAAAAATGCACCAACTGAAAAGTATAAAATTGCTATAAATATACGTGAATATTTATTTCAAAATGGGAAAGTATTTCTAAGCATATGACCAGAGCTACAAAATGTGAAAAAATGTCTAGTAAATATGTGCACATAAAAATAAAATATTTTCATGGACGGAGCTAGAGAGTATAATGCTAAGCGAAACAAGTCAGTCAGAGAAAGACAAATACCAATGATCTTACTCATATGTGGAATCTAAGAAACAAAACAAATGAGCAAAGGAGAATAAAAAGAGAGAGAGAGACAAACCAACAGACTCTTCACTATAGAGAACACAATGAGGGTTACCAGAGGAGAACTAGGTGTGGGGGCGGGGATGGGTGAAATAGGTGTTGGGGATTAAAGAGGGCACTTGTCATGATGAGCACCAGGTGATGTATGGAAGTGTTGAATCACTATATTGTACACCTGAAACTATTATAACACTGTATGTTATCTAACTGGAATTAAAATAAAAGCTTTTAAAAAATTAAATATTTCTGCACATTAAAAAAATGCCACACATAAAATGTAAAGGCTCTTGACAAATCAGGGGATCAATTTTTAACAGTGCTAAAGGGGCATTAACTCTAATGTATTAAAAAGTCCTTAGAAGTCAATAACAAAAATGATGAGCATCCTCATAGAAAAATCAACACACAATCAATTCATAAGAAAAGAAACCCAATTTTCCAGTAACATGAGTAAAAGCCCAAACTTAAAGATAAATGCAAATTAAACAATGGGGGTGACGGGGCGCCTGGGTGGCTCAGTTGGTTAAACGACTGCCTTCGGCTCAGGTCATGATCCTGGAGTCCCGGGATCGAGCCCCGCATCGGGCTCCCTGCTCGGCGGGGAGTCTGCTTCTCCCTCTGACCCTCCTCTCTCTCATGCTCTCTGTCTCTCACTCTCTCTCTCTCAAATAAATAAATAAAATCTTAAAAAAAAAAAAAAATGGGGGTGGGACCCCTGGGTGGCTCAGTAGCTTAAGCCTCAGATTCTTGATTTCACCCAGGCCATGATGTCAGGGTTTTAAGCTCAAGCGCTGAGTGGGGCTCTGAGCTCAGCACAGAGTCTGATTGTCCTTCTCCCTCTGCTCCACAACCCCCCCCCACTCATGCACACATGCTCTCTCTCTCTCTCTCAAATAAAATCTTAAAATAACAACAACAACAATGGGCGGGGGACAGTTTGCCTAATGAAAATGTTAAAGATTAAAAAACAAATCCAGATAAAACCAAATATTGATTCAAGTTGGGACATTCTTATTCACTAACAGTGAAAGTGAAAATTTGATTAGCCTTTCTAAAAGGCAATTCAATAATAATTGCCAAAAACCTAAAAAAAAAAAAAATGCATACTCCGTGAAAGAGTGATTTCTGTTTTAAGAATTTATCCTAGGGGCACCTGGGTGGCTCAGTCATTAAGCGTCTGCCTTCGGCTCAGGTCATGATCCCAGGGTCCTGGGATCGAGCCCCGCGTTGGGCTCTCTGCTCAGCGGGAAGCCTGCTTCTCCCACTCCCCCTGCTTGTCTCCCTCTCTCACTGTGTCTTTCTCTGTCAAATAAATAAATAAAATCTTAAAAAAAAAAAAAAAGAATTTATCCTAAGGAAATAATTAAGAATGTATAAAAAAGTTTAGCTACATCTTTGTATATTATAGTTGAAAATTGCAAATTAATACCTGTCCAGCAATGAGGATTAGTTTATCAAAGTAGATACACGTGATGGAATACTGATGTACAAGGAGAATTTTTAGAATGGTGGATATTCATGGTATGTTAAATGAAAACAATATAAAAACAATACGTAAAATGAAAGACAGCTTTAAAAAAAAAGAAGAACTATATATAGTAAATCGCCAGAAAACATCTGGAAGGACATCCCAAAATACTAACAGTAGCTGTGGCTCAAGGTATGATAATTGATTTTTATATTCCTACAGGAGTGGCCCTTCTGAGATTTAGTCTCTTCATCTGTGAAATAAAAGTCATACTAGATTAATCCTAAAATCCTTCAGAAAAAATTGTCTCATAATTCTAAGAGCAATGATAGTTTAATAACTTTGAGAAAATGATTAGGCTTTTTTTTTTTCCATTGAACTTCAGAGTTAAAGTAAAATCAAGTTATTCTGAACTATCCCTTAAGTTAAAATTCAAATCCTGATAATTTCTTTAGAAATTGTATATATATATTGCCCTTTCTCATTTATGCATGCCTATTTTTATGTGGAATAGGGTAGAGTGAGTAAAGAATTGTACTAAAATTAGGTACGTTTCCCTATAGAATTCTTAGAAACACAAAGACATCTTGTTAATATGTTATATACATTTTTAGAGTTTCATCTATAATTTAGAACCCTACCAGCTGTTCTTGGTTTTGGAAATTTTCTTTAATCAAAATTCATAATGAGAAATTATAAGAGATGCAATGCTTTAAAAAGTGCTTTTGCTAAGTAGAGATTTGTATGTGCTCTAAAAATTGGTGGAAAATGGTTCTGCTTTTATCTAATGAATATTGCTCTATTCTTATTTCTGACTAATAGTGAAATTGCCTGGAAAATGAAAAGGTCTAATATTTCAAGTGGTTATTCAGTACCTTATTGTGATAGTGAAATAAAAAACATACTCAGTTTTAATTTGCTGTTAAATACTCAACATTTCACAGCGGTTGTTTGGAGGCCAGTTACAATGGTAGCAAAAGTGGCTCTCTAAAAATCCTTTGCCTCTTTCTTGCTTAATCCAGGTTGCTGAGTGGTAAACCTGGCAGACGTCATGAACTTCCAAGAGGGAACATATTTTATTTGCCTTACACCACCCGAGGATTTGGCCAATTATTGCTATTTGTTTAATGTTGGTATTGACATAGTGCCTTTGCCCTGAGGAGCCCCAGGTGCTTTATAAAATTAGTCAGCAATTCACATCACAGCCTTTACGCCTGAGAGTGCACACTGAAAATAACAATGATTCATGGAACATACAGTCATCCCTAACCCATACTTGTGTTTGCCCAGTGAAATAAAACAAATATGCTGGTTTCCCTCAGAGAGCTCGCAGCAAAAGTTTCTAGTGGGACATCAATGGGAGTCTCTCTTTTGTGTAATATAGGTCAACTCCTGTAAGGAAAATTTGCCATCCACCCTACTGAGTTGACTCTTACTATATTCTGTTCCAGGACCCATACCTTCCTGAGTAACGAACTAACTCCCTGTCTTTAGGTCTTTGCTCAAGTATCAATTCCTTAATGAGACCTTCCCTGACTATCTATTTAAAAACCAACAAAACAGGGGCACCTGGGTGGCTCAGTTGGTTAAGCGACTGCCTTCGGCTCAGGTCATGATCCCGGAGTCCCGAGATCGAGTCCTGCATCGGGCTCCCTGCTCAGTAAGGAGCCTGCTTCTCCCTCTGACCCTACCCCCTCTTGTGGTCTCTCACTCTCTCTCTCAAATAAATAAAATACAATCTTAACAACAACAAAACAAAACCCATCATCAAACCCAGACACTCTGTATTCTCTTTCCTGCATTACTTTTCTCTCTACCACATATAGCTATCCATCATCTATATGTGATCTCTCTCTTTAAGTGTTGACTCCTTTCCATAAGATTGTAAACTTTATGAAAGGAGACCATTTGTGTGTTCTGTTAAATTATGAATCTTCATTGGTTATCTGACACATAATAGTTGTGCAGTGAGCATCTGCTGAGTTTATGAATGGATTAATGAATTTGCCCCAATGGTGCAACAACAAACAATTGTATTCTCTTATTGTCAACCAAATACAAATGACTTATTGTCAGCAAAGAGAGGGGTAAGCCGAGTAGATTTGCATCTCATCAGGATTTCTCTTACATTCCTTAATACTGAAAAAAGATCCATGTGGTGAAATAGTATATTCATCAGAGTTTCCCCCGCCCCCATTATTTGCAAGTAATAGAAACTAAATTTAAACTGATTTAAGCAAATAGAAAGGCAGTTTATGGGATCTTGAAACTGGGAAATTCAAGGAGTGCAGCTGATTTTCATGGGTGCAGGGCTTGTTCCAGGTGCTCTTGAGATGTGATGAGGACATCAATCTCTGTCTTTCTCTGTCCCCCTCTGCATTACGGTCTTTCTCAGGCTTTCCCCATGTGGTGGTAAAGAGAGCTGAGGCAACACCAGGTGTAATCCTGCCTGGAGAAATTCCAGTGGCATGAGAGCATATATTTTGCAATGAGTCCAGAGGAGACTCAGAGCTGACTTGAAATGGATTAAGTGCCAGGCTTGAATCAGTCATGTGACTGACCAGGCCTCTGTGCATCCCATCATGGAGGTCCGCCCCATCCTTTGGAGCGTGATTCTCCAACAGAACATAAGAAAGGGAGGATGCATGACAAGTATGCAGAGATGCATTGTAATAACCACAAAAAATAAGGTACAGTGCTCTCACAGTTCATCTTTATTTATTCCTCTGAAATTGGGATTTTTCTAAGTTGTTGCCTTCCAGGTAAAAGATGTGAGATAGGGAAAGGGAAGACTTTCTTAGGAAATCCTAAGAAATCTTTCATGGCCCAGATGAATTGAATTTGTGGCTGATATCCATTAAAATCCTATCCATATCCAATCCAGTTAATAAGAATTTCCATTGTTTTTGAGGGGTTGGTTTTTATGGTGGAGAGAAGAAATAAACGGCTGAAATAATTCCAACAAATAATAATGCCATAACAAATTTATTAAGATTAAAAGTAGCCTAGCTGGGGAACATACTTTGACTTTTGTGGGTTATATTCACTTAGGCTTTGTGGGCCTCTTCTTCCATTAAAAAAATATTAAAAATTATACTTTACAACTACATTGGTATAAAACAAATATAACCTGGATTATGTTCAATTTTTTTTTTTATTTTAAAAGAAATGAAAACATTTTCATGGGTTTCTAATAGTATTATGGGCCCGGGGCAAGGTATCTACTATGCCTATTACTGAAGTGAAGGTGGCCTTCTCCTAGTTACACTGGTTACATTTTAAGCCAAACAACTGTTTTCTACCTATCGTTCATCTTTTTAGTTTAAGTATGTTTGTATTATTAACATCAGTTACAAGTCAGGCAGGAGGAGGGAGACCCAGAGTTTGGAAAGGAAGCTGATATAAGCTGGTATAATGCTCCATCAGCGAAGCTACCTCTGAAAATCATTCTCAGGTTTTGTGTCTGCAATTTCTTTTCACGGGATTTAAAGCTGTTCTACTTAGTTGGCCAAAATCCTCGTTCTTCAAAGGTTTGTGTTTTTAAATGATGCTGAGAAAGGACATGCCATTGTGATTATATTTACATTGTGAATTTGTATAGTAAGGAAAAACTAGAATTTTTCATGCAGAGAACACTTAGGGTTTTACTGAATATAGTTCTCCGAAGTAAAATTGGTGTTGGAGTATTTTCCCTGTGATCCAGGGGAAAAGCCAACCTACATTTTAACAAAGTAAGTGCTCATTCATATGTTCAGTGAAGACTCCTCTTCCTTCCTTGAGGCTATTTTCTGAATCTTTAGTTTCCAGTTATCTATGGTTTCAGCAAACAGAGCTAACCTGGTCACACGAATTCTGTCTACATTTACGTCTTGAGAACTTTTTGGTTGTAAACTATCCAGAATAAAACTGGATAAACTCTTCTCAATACCTATTCTTCTGCCAAATATTACTGATAAACTCTAGTGGGTTTTACTTTGTAGGTGTTGGAATCAGACGTTTCTGGATTGAAAACCCAGTGTTGTTGCCTATGGGCTGCATGGCTTACACTTACTCCTGGCATATGTGATGGTCTACCAGGGGCCAGGCACCGTTCAGGGCCCTGTGGGTAAAAAGCTCAGTAAGATGCAGGCCCTATCTTCAAGGAAATCACAGTTTAAAAGGAAGATAAGTAAATGGAGAGCTTCTGAAAAGAATGACAGGATAAAGCAAAAGTATCTGAGCATCTCTTAAATCAGGTTATTCCATCAAGTAAGCCTTGGAGGAAGTGATGTTTTGGTGCATCTCTCTGCCACTGAGCTTCTCTTGATCTCCATGTAAGTGGATATTACCCTCAGGAGGTTGTTAGGTTTAAAGACAAAATGTATAAATATTATCCACCATCAAGCCAGGGAAATGCTTTTTGCAGTTTCCATTTCTTTCACTTCTTTTTTTGATAAAGAGAATGTCAGAGGGGAAAAATGGGGAAGATAATGAATCACTGATTAGATAATCAGGCCCTGAATGAAAGTGATGAGTATATTCATGTTTCATGAACTCTATATGTTTGTGTTTCAGTCAGAGAGTCTGTTAATACATCCGTATGTATCATTTATCCCAAGTATAGGTATTATTCCAGAAAAAGAATCTCTGTCTGCTCTGTATAAAGATTACAGAAACAAAACAAAGTTCTTAAACAGGAATGATCAGAATTTTCTATTTCCGTTATACATTTGGTTGTGAGGTAGAGGGAGCTAGAAAATTAAAACTAAAGTGTTTCACGTTACAAGAAAGAGGTAAGCTAATGCTTGGGAAACGATGTCGTTGCAATACTCATACCTAGAAATTTCTCTGATATTCTCGCTAAAAATCGCTGGCTTGGAAGGGAGTTACACTTAGGGCGCCCATTGCCATTACATGTAGCAGTTGAAAAAGGAGTTGTTAATTCAGCTTGCTAACAGCTCACCTCCCCCAGGACTCACTGTGAAGATAGTTTTCAGTTAATGGCTTAGAGTCTCCCTGACTAACCAACTGCTAATGGAACTGGGTGCCAGGTGGTTGTAGGCATTGCTCTCCATTGCTCTGAATGTAACTAATAGTGATGGTTTTCTTGTCTTGCCCTTTCCGGTCTGTGTCGCCAATAGCAAAGACTATTTCTCATCAGTCGCACAAATTAGGTTTTTCTCTCCTGCTGACAGGGTTAGAGTCAAACCCTGGGCGGGTTGTCCCTGAGTCCTTCTCTAAACTTCGTGTCAGAATGGGAGTGCTCATGACCACACTGGAGACCAAACAGTTCTGCCGAAATCCAAAGCAGCTATGGCCTTTGGCAGTCTTCTCACTCTTGCCCCCTGGCATGGGTAGAACTAGCGTCAACTGGGTAATTCAATCCTTGGGATCCTTCTTCAATGAATGAGAAAAACCATGAGTGGGCTCTTGCTTGTGCCCAGTTTTCTTTGGTGAAGGGTGCTGAACAGTGCCGGGCCATTTCTGGACCTCCCCTCCTCCCACCGCAGAATTTATGGTCTGCACGCCCCAGTTGTGAAGCCGGCTTGTGGCATTTTGCTGCCGCAGGCCTGTGAATGTTTAGAATTGTGTGTTTATATTTCCAGGGCTACAGTTTGAAAACCGAGGGAGCAAAACAGACAGCAAAGAATTCAGAGGTCAAGCTGCTACTGCTTCCTCATTTGGAGAGCTTCTTTCATGTCTGTATATCCCGTACCTAGATTCCGACGTAGCTTCTGTTTTTCTGACCTTCATTTCTTTGGTTAGACATTTTCAAGTGGGTGTTCTGTAAGAAATCTCCATAGAAGAGGTGTTTACATGAAGTGATGGGTAAGCGAAGTTTGCCTGACACATGGAACCTCGGAAACTTTCCCGTAATGAAAAGGTCTGGCTTGTGGGTGGGCACTCTTCCATCCAGACAGACGGGAATGTGGCGAGGCAGCCAGAAGACACATGGACTTGTGACCACCACGACAGTCACCTCGCTCGAAAAGTCCCAGCAGCTGGGCCTGTTAATCTCTTCTGAATGTACCAGCAGACGTTTGACTTCTTTAAACCTTATACTGGATTTCTTTACGTCACTGGAGTCATCACTTTTCCCCTCCTTAAGCATTCCCCCATAAGGATATCCCTTAATAAAACCCTTTTTGCCTTTTCCCGCCCTTGACCATGCGACTTGAATGTAAATATGGATTTCGCTAATGGTGAAAGAAATCAACGTGACCTTGACGGGGCCACTTCTCTCCTCTTTGGTTCATCCCTTCTAAGAATCTCTTCATCCAAACGTGTATTTGAGCCTAAATGGATACATTTACACACTTTGATAATTAATATGAACTCAGTATTGTTAAAACAGTTGCCAAAATACGCTCATAAAATTCAGGTAGCATCACCACCGCCCCTCCCCCTGCTCCCAACTTTGGATGGATGAATTAACTGCATCGCAGCCAGCACCCGAGTACAGAGTAATTTATTTTTGTGTCACTTCATGACGAAAGCCCAGCTGGTATTAGCTCAAGTTATGCAGCTGGCAATTAATTGAAGAAAACTCCTCTGTCACTCCTCAGTCAAACATGATCTGATTCAGCAGGTCCTGTTCACTCTCATCCCTCCTATTATACCAGAAGAACAAACGTAAATAACTCTCACTTGGCTCTGCTTGTCATGGATTGTAAATTAGCTGGCAGCATGCAGACTGATTGCATTAATGCTTTCTGGGCTGCTCTTCTCAATTGATTTTTATTTCTAGAAGAGGTTTGGACATTTCATTTCTGAGGCTTTAATGTTGTGCAGAAGAAGGAAATATGCTAGCTTGCCTTTGTTCTTATATACTGCACAGCTGATTTTCAAAGTATTTCAACAAAATTTCAAAGTATGGTACCTGTGGGGCAGGTGCTAGTCTTCTGTGAGTCGTTCTGTGTTTCTATCATACTTTGCTATGCTGGTGGTTGTAGTTTAAATAGAACCCCGAGAGAGATTTGTTCAGGATTTTTAAATATATATAAGCATGTAATGCACAGCACATGGGGTGCCAAAAATTTTTGATGAGTACATATTATAATTCTTAAAATGTGAAACTACTTGGCATGAGGAGATGATATAGTATGTTAAAAAGCATGGAACTTTTCCATAAAATAAAACTCTGTGCAGAAATGACATAGGAGAATTCTTGCGGGAGTGCTAAAATAGTACATCGATTTGGTCCTTGCTGGGTATGAGAATTCACCAGTTGTATTATTCTGTGGAAATATGTATTAGCACCTAGGGCCTTATGTCTGGCCTCCTTCCACCCCAATTTCTGTCCTGTCTGTCCAGTGTGCTTGTTGGGTGCTGACTGACTAGTCATTGCTGTGCCTTCAGCCCTGAAAATGAACTTAAGACAGCAACACTGTACCTAGCCAGGATTTGGGGTGCCCATGAGGGGTTCAGTGGTATTTCAGCAACAGGAACTGGGAAAGAAATGAGAATCTGGCAGAAAACAAAATCTAACTTCGGTGCTAGGAGGGACTTGGAAGAACTGGCTTATGACTCATTAGAGGAAGAGGATCCAAAGGGCCTAAGAGAGTCTGGCTTGGATTAGGAGGTATTGGGTTACAGGAGATCCAAAGCTAGAAAGGGCAATAAAGCCTTACGGCGCAAGGCTCTCCTAATTTGGGCATTTGATGCAGGGTCTAGTGTCCGTGAAACAGACCTCAGGGGATGAGTAATCTGGGAGGAAGAGTAGATTACTGAGGAGCCAGCAGTCAAGGCTGACCTCTAGGGCCATATCTGAGTGTCATGACTTAGTTGCGCGTAAAGTTCTTGTAATGGATTCTTCCCTGGCTGGATTCTTTCGTGAGCAGATAGGCTGAGTCTAGAGAGTGGCTAGCTGCAACAGAAGGGGCTGTAAAGATAGATAAACTGAGGGGCGCCTGGGTGGCTCAGTCGTTAAGCATCTGCCTTCGGCTCAGGTCATGATCCCAGGGTCCTGGTATCGAGCCCCACATCGGGCTCCCTGCTCCGCGGGAAGCCTGCTTCTCCCTCTCCCATTCCCCCTGCTTGTGTTCCCTCTCTCGCTGTGTCTCTCTCTGTCAAATAAATAAATAAAATCTTTTAAAAAATAAAAATAAAATTAAAAAGATAAACTGATATAACTATAAAATGGAGAAGCAACCTTGAGGAAACCATTGGTGTTAAAGAGAAACGGCCGTCACATTTGTCTACCTACTAAATATATGCTCTTCCTACACAATTGAAAAGGATTTAGCCAAAACTGTGTTCCCTATATAAAGGGTGTGTGTGTGGTGGTGGGGTGTCCCATGGGGAATTCCTTTCCATAAAGTGATAGACAGTTTAAAGTCGGGGGGAAGAAGTGTTACTAGTTTGGGTAATTTCCGCATACAGAACCAAGGATTTAAGTCCTGAAATGTAAATGTGTATTTATGTTGAACATTTGCCCCTAAGTCTGGTGATGGATATATTTGTAGACTGGGAGGTAGAGGAGGTTATATTCTAGTAAGGTATCTTCGGGGCACCTGGGTGGCTCAGTTGGTTAAGTGTACGACTCCTGATTTGCGGCTCAGGTCATGGTCTCAGGGTTGTGAGATGAAGCCAGGCATCAGGCTCTGTGCTGGGTGTGGAACCTGCTTAAGATTCTCTCTCTCCCTCTCCCTTTCCCTCTGCCCATCCCCATCTCTCTCTCCCTCTCTAAAAATCAAACAAATAAAACACAACCTGTCTTCTGGTTCATTTTTTTCATTTGTAGGAGCAATCTCAGTTTTGGTAACATTTAATTCATGAATTTCAGTGTAATGCTACAATTCCTTAATTTTTATTGTGTGCTACCTGTAAAGCTTATAGTGAGAGCCAGTCACGCAATAAATATCATGTATTGAGTCCTTTATATTTTGGGGGCATTATTTTAAAACATAGGGATATAGCAGCGAACAAGGCAAAGGTCCCCAGTCTGAAAGAACCTTTGAGAAGAATGGGAACTGACATAGTGCCTTGTAATGGTCACAGCATGGTGTGCCTGATTTCTTCAGCAGTCCTTACTAAGGGCATCACTTTCTTGAAATTCTGGGACTCTTTATTTGACTCAGCTTATGCCAGAACTGATGAGAATTAGAACTTCCTAAGAAATTCTAAGAAGATTAAAATACAAAAGCTGGGGCGCCTGGGTGGCTCAGTTGGTTAAGCGACTGCCTTCGGCTCAGGTCATGATCCTGGAGTCCCTGGATCGAGTCCCGCATCAGGCTCCCTGCTCGGCAGGGAGTCTGCTTCTCCCTCTGACCCTCCTCCCTCTCATGCTCTCTGTATCTCATTCTCTCTGTCTCAAATAAATAAATAAAATCTTTAAAAAAAAAAAATAAAAAAATAAAAATAATAAAATAAAATACAAAAGCTGTAAGACAAAAATAACCCTTCTAACAAGCTCAGCTCAAGAGAGGGTTTTCGACATGCTCTTCTCAGCCAGTGATTGTGCAGAGGAACACAGGGGTAATGGAAAGCCTTTGCAGCAAAGAGATTCCAAAGTGCCACTTTGTTGGTGGACTTTGCAATTAGTTCTCTGGTTTAAAGAGGATTAAGATTGCTTCTGTAAATTAAGGCTGTAAAATGGTATAAATGGGGGAGGATGTGACAGGACCGAAAGAAAATCTTCCCCTTCCTTTGTGGCTCTGAGAACTCAGAACGAGCAGCACCATCTAGGTAGCAAGAGAAGGAACTAGAACTTCCTTAGGAGGAGCTTATGTGCGGACCCTCCTTGTTCTGGGGCTTACAAGGGCAACACTATCATCACAGTAAACCAATGGCACCTGTTCCTTGTGCCAGCTTAATTGCCAGCTTGGCACCGGAACAAAGAAATCACAACTGAGGCAAAACATGTTTGTGGTCGAAGGTAAAACCTCCCTTCCTCAGGCTGTTTTGCCATTGCATTTTTTAAGCTTGCAGAAAGAGGCTTCTTTTTAAGAAAATGATGTGCCCTTGTGCTGTTAAGTTTCAGCACTGAGTACATGTTTCACATTTTTAGGCAGCAAAACCGGTTTAGACACTGGTGACCAAATATTTTTAAAAAAGGGAAGGGAGAGTTGCTTGTGTAAGTTCCATCTCCAAGTGTGGTCTCCAGGCCAGCTGCAGAGGTGTCACTTGGGAACTTGTTAGAAATGCAAATTTTCTGGTTCTGTCTCAGGTCTAAGGCATGTGCCCAGAAATCTGTGTTTTAAAAAACCCCCCAGGAGATTCTGAGGTGTGCTGAAGTCTGACGGTTGTTACTACAAAGAATACCACAAGGCAAACTTGTTTAGCATCTCTCAAAATCAGTTATGGTAATACTTAGAAAGTTGGAGAAACCATATATAATCCCGAGTGGGTTTTTTGTTGTTGTTTTGTTTTTTAAGCAGAATTCTATGTTTGGAGATAGGAGTTAGAATTTATTTCACTTTTTTTTTTTTTTAATTAAGAAGCAAAAAGGTACAGTGAGCTATTTATGTCGTTGTGTAGGAATAATGGAGTTTGTTCTAGTGGAAAGTGTATCTCATGAAAAACTTCACTAATATTATGTCTAGACACATATTCTTTTTTGAGGCAGGAAACAATAGAAAATGGGCTGCTTCATCAAGTTCAAGGAAATGGTGTTTTAATTCTGTAGAGAAGTAATTTCATTTTCTTGGAGAAATGGGTAGACCGATAATAGTAATTTAATTTTCTTAAATATAACGATGGTTGCTACAGTTCTTACCAAGCCTGAAAGAAGTCAAATAGATTTAAATCTAGCCAGTTATTGGATTTGGGAGGGCAGTGGGGGGAGAGGGGGCAGGGTGGTGAAACTTTGTAGCAGGGAGGTAACTTTTTAAAAGCAGACAGCTAATTATCATGTGCTGTTTCCTGTAGTACTTTGACCAGATAGCTAAGGGCATCAACAGACATCTGAGCTCTCAGGCCTTTGTACATAACTCCATTCGGATTTGTTCATTTCACAAGTGTCTGTGGAACATCTGCCATGAACTTCTCACTCTAATGCACAGGGTTGGACAAATGAGCAAGACAGACACAGCCGTGGTCCTTGTGAAGGCAAAGATCCAAAGGTAAAGCTGCATGAGTAAACAAGCAATAACTGAAGTCTAGTACTTTCAGATGAGGCAGATGCTATGAGAGCAGCCCTCCTAGACTTGAGGCATGGGAAAGGGGTGGTCAGGAAGAGAGAGTTCATGGAAGATGTGCTAGAATTTCCAGGCTGAGTAGAAACTAGCCAGACGAAGCAAGGGCAGACTGAGAAGAGCATATGCAAAGCACTAAGGCAGTGAGTTCTTAGCGCTCTCAAGTGGCCGACCATAGCCCCTTCTGGTGGAGATGGGGGCAGGTGGTGACTACACAGGTTCTGGAGAGAGAGAGAGAGATGAAGCTGGCAAAGAACACAAGGAAGGGGTGGGGGGGCGGGAAGGCCTTGCTAACCATGCTAAGGATTCAGGACTTTATTCCAACAAAATGGAAAGCCTTTGAGGTTGTAGGTTTGGGCTGCACTCTATAGAGACTGAATTGGGGAAGCATGGTGCTGGAGGAAAGGAGACCAGTAGACACACTGTTGTAGTAATTCTGACAAGTATTCATCACTTGGATCAGCAGCAAAGTGAGGATGCAGAGGAGTAAAAAGATTGAGAAACAAGCTAGTCAGGAAGCAGATTCACTGGACCTGGTGATTAATTAGGTGTGGACGTGACGGAGAAGCAGACACCTTGATCAACTAGTGGGCTATTCATTGAGCTAAGGGCACAGGAGAGCTCGCAGCTTCTAGAGTGAAATGACACTTCCATATGGACATGCTGAGTCTGAGTATTCTGTGGTTGCCCATGACAAATAAACTGTTGGAAATGCAATGTAGGCCTGGAACACAAGTGATCTGGGCTCCTCTCTTAGGCTACTCCGTCCTCATAAATGCTTTTCATGCTTTATCATGGAGAAGCCTAAACCAAAGAACTTTCTTTATGTCCTTGATTGCTCCCATAGTGATTGGGCACTACTTCCGCTGCCAGTTTTAAGTACTAAGTGAATTTTAGAGCGAGGTTATTTTTCTGCAAGACATCCTAGGAAGCAGTTTGGTTTACTCAGTGAAACATGCTTACCAACCAACCACATATATTACCTTTCAGTTGGTATTTTATTTCAACAGTGGAAGATACGAGAGAACTGGAATGGTCTAAGCCCAATTTAAATATGCCTATCCTCATTTACATCACAGATCATTTCCCTGTAAGAGTAAAATGTAAATACTTCTGCTGTAGATTTGTTGCTTGATGTGAGCAACACTAGAAAATGAACGGGTGAATATAACAGCCAAAGAGCAAGACAAATATTCTTATTTTGAGAAAGAGGAATTACAGTTATCACACAACTCCTTAGTTTTATAATGATGTAGCAGTGCACATTCACATAAAATATTTAAATTTGAATGTTAGAAGCTTTGTCATGTCAAAAAAGACTTTGAGGGCCTCTTATTTACTGAGTAATTGCATGTACAAGTAATGGCTGTCAAAACTTTAAAAAAAAACCTCATATAAATTATTAATTACTCTAAATTTTTACCCAAAATTCTCTCCATAATGATGGAACTTTTGAAGTTATTTTTGAGAGACCACAAGTTGTCACACAAATTAATACAAAAACACATAAATTTCTGCTAGCCTTCAGAATAGTGAGAGCAAGTGTCCTCAACAAAATTTAGAATAGTAAAATCTTACTGTTTGCAAGTAGCCAAATTAGAAAAAGTAGGGAAGCACGTAGGAAATATTTCCGATGATAAATTCTTTTTAACACCTGCATTACTTTAGTCTTTTAAGTAGACAATTAAGCCTACTCTTGTGATGTACTACATGTAAACCTCTTCTGATTCATAATTAATTTTCTGATTAATCTATTTGAAATACAAAATTCCTGCTCATACATAATGTAGATTAAAGCTGGACAGGTTGGGAGCTGGTCAAAACTGTTAAAGCGTGTCTTCTGCAGGCCCGTTTTCTTTTCCTGAGCTCTTTGTCATAATTCAGGTCGTTAGAACCCTTATTCTCACTAACAAATGTTTTATTCCAGCCAGGACAATGTTCATCCTCATGTTCTATCATGACTTTGCCTTTAGCCGTTCAATAAAATATGTATATGTGTGTGTGTGAGTACATATACACATACACACACGTATATACTTAACTATTCAATAAACTATGTTAAATCTTCTGCAAATCCAGGATAAGCTTGTTTAAATTGGGGGATGGATAATTATTGCAGCCTAACAGTGGCTCATATACTAACTATATATTGGACATCATATATGGAGCAGTATTATATTTAGAACTGAGATCCTACATCATATAGGATGTCCCAAATTTGTGGTGGTAAACAAATTAGATGAGCTAATTTACAGAGAATACAGAACTACAGAATTATGTGTCTTTTTTCATAACGTCATTCACTGCAGTAGGTACATGGTAAATCTCATACTAAAAAGAAAGTTCTTTTTTAAAAGACTGCAAGTGGGGGGCACCTGGGTGGCTCAGTCGTTAAGCGTCTGCCTTCGGCTCAGGTCATGATCCCAGGGTCCTGGGATCAAGCCCCGCATCGGGCTCCCTGCTCGGCGGGAAGCCTGCTTCTCCCTCTCCCGCTCCCCCTGCTTGTGTTCCCTCTCTCTCTCTGTCTCTCTCTGTCAAATAAATAAAATCTTTAAAAAAAAATAAAAAAATAAAAGACTGCAAGTGGAATAAGTGGATAAAATCTTTAGAAATAAGCCATATAAGCTGAAATCTAAGAGAGTTGAAGAAGTGGGAGGAGTTAAATATTATAAATACACAGAGTTGAGAGATCTGAATTGGATCCTGACCTGGGAAGTGCCAATATTCATGTTGAAAAGCTTTAAGAGTAGGTAAGAACTATCTTTTCTAATCACAGATTACAGATAAAAATTTTAAATGTACTTGCTATTACTCCAATTTCCGCATCCAGAAAGCATGATCTATTCTTTTGTTTTGCATCCTTATTATTTTTAAAATATAATCCACTGAGCCCTGTATTTTGACATTGCCTCTTTTATATTTCTCTTCTCTTCTCATCTCTTCCCTTCTCTTCTCTTCTCTTCTCTTCTCTTCTCTTCTCTGCTCTTCTTGGACGCCCAACATGGTTTTCTATTTTTTCTCTATGGCTTCTTTCTTCAAATAATTTTTAAAATCATATTTCCCTCAGCACCCTAAAAAAATATTTTCATTCCTTGTTTTAGGCATTTGAATTATTTAAGAGCATTGTAGTTACACCTTTGCCCAGATTATCGTGCTGGTATGTTTTGGTCACTATTCTTTAAGGCTTGTAAGAGATCAGTTTCTTCAGCACAACCCAGCCCCAGACAATGCAAGGTTAGGATAATATATTAACACTGCACATGTTCCTTTTGTTGTTCAAGCATTTACAGAATCTTTTGAGTATCAAGTATATGCAAAGCCAAGTCAACTTTAGGGAGATCTTAGGATCTGTGGGATCTGTCATAAGATTTTATAAAGAAAAGTGAAACCCCCCAAAGATGAGTTTGCATTTATAGCCTCTATGATGCCTTTTAAAAATATATCCACTCATCTTATGTCAATAAAAAGGACATATTATAAGTTGTGGCAGATAGTGTTTATGAAAAGTTTATAGTCTATGTGTTAAAGGTAAAAGTGAAGAAAGTATGCTCTTTTGTTGTATTTTTCCCAATGATTTATTTAAGTATTTACCTCCTGTAAGAAATTTTTGAAACACTGGTGCTGATAATAGGCCCTAAACAAAGACCAGCTCAATGTACTTTCACACATATTATCCTATTTGCTTTTACGTCATCGCTAGGAGGTCAATATATGACACTCTTGTTTCATTAGCATCACAACAGATTATTAGGCAAATCAACAGAATGAAAATTTAAAGCTACATTATCTAACTGAAAAAGCCTTCACTTATATTTTCAAGCAATATTTCTCACCCACCTTAAATCATTTGGGGAACTTTTAAAAATCTCATGCCCAGGCCAGATACCTGGACCAATGACAAGAGAGTTTCAGGGGAAAGGCCTCAGGAGGCAGCACACTTAACCACCCCCCGCCCCCAGGGACTCCACCGCTTCAAAGACTCACTAAGCTCCACTCTTGGAAGTGCTGGTTAAGTAATGCTTCCCCCACACCTGCTCTGCCTCCCAGTGTTACTACTTTCCACCTGTTCCCATCATTTTGAAGAGCGATCATTTGAACCAGCTGGACACATGAGAGGAGTACTCCGCCCCCCTCCCAGTTGCAATCTAAGCATAAAAGCCCTATTTAGCTTCCAACAATTTGCATGAAAAACAAATGCAAAAATAAGCATCACACCTAGTATTAAGAAATACTTAAGAAGCTTAAAATTCCGCCTTGTCCCCCGCCTTCCCGGCCATCACATTCACACCCAGCTCAAATGCCTCTCAAGTTCTTGCCTGTATCTCCATCACTCCTGCACTGGCCTGGTCTTTGGTCAAGTTAGAAGTTGCCAGGATTCTCTGACGACATTCTCTGAGAATCAGTCCAGAGCTCAGAACCCATCTCCCTAACGAGAGATTGTGTTACGTAAATTCACTGCCTAGAAACTCTCATTGGTTCTCCGCTTGTTGCCTTCAAAAAAACCCCTTAACTCACACAAAGTCCAGCATGGCCCAACTCCACCGCTGACAGATTCACCCTACTTCATGACGCGCACGTTTTGTGGAAAAAGTCTTCAGCCCCATTCTGTACCTTGGAAACTCATCCTCCAACAGCTCGATAGTGCCTCTTCTGGGCCGCTGTCCCTGTTTCTCCAGAAAGAATTAGCTGCTACATGCTCTGGGTTCTCTCAGCAGGTTGGCTCCACCTTTATTATAGCAAATGTTATGTAACAAAAATGCTATTTTTGGTTACTCAAATAGAACGATAGACAATACAGTATATGTGGTTTGTGGGGCGCCTGGGTGGCTCATTGGGCTAAGCGACACACTCTTGATTTCTTTAGCTCAGGGGATTTATCTCAGCGTCGTGGGATCAAGCCCCAAGTGGGGCTCTGCATTTGGGGGCAGAGAATCTGCTTGGGATGCTCTCTTTCCCTCTCCCTCTGCCCCTCCCTCTGCTCACACTCTCTAAATTAATTAATTAATTAGTTAATTAAATCTTTAAAAAACAAAAAACACCACAATATATGTGTTTTGTGTTTATTTTAACTCACAAAGGAAAATACCCATATTTTTTAAGACTTTGAAGATTTTAAAATAGGGTTGTATATAAATAGGATTTTGTTTATTTGTTTGGTTTTGCTTTTTCATGTTTCACCCCTAGATTCTTATTGAGAGAGAAAATCAATCTGGAAAATATGTCTAAAGAACGAGAGAAGAATTCTAACAAAATATGCTAGATTTCTATTAATATCCAAAAAGAATGTCTTGATATAATATATAATGCTTTTTTTTTTAAGATTTTATTTATTTATTTGAGAGAGGGAGAATGAGAGAGAGAGAACACATGAGAGGGGATAGGGTCAGAGGACGAAGCAGACTCCCTGCCGAGCAGGGAGCCCGATGCGGGACTCGATCCTGGGACTCCAGGATCATGACCTGAGCCGAAGGCAGTCGCTTAACCAACTGAGCCACCCAGGCGCCCCTAATGCTTTTTTGCATGAGCCATTTTTGTTAACTGTTGAAGAGTAAATGAGACTTTTAGATTTGGATTATGGGAGGTGCTATCATATTTTCAGCAGATTCAAATGTTCAGCTTTCAAAATAATCTGCCCACATGATTTAGATATAATTTAGCCCAAACAGCTAATGGTTTACTCCAATTTTCACCGTTTTACAAGCAGTTACACTTTTCTGTACATACCATCAAACAAGACTACTGTGTCAAATAGTAAGACACAACATTTTAGAATAAAATAAAAAGGCATTCATTGTGACTTCAGCCAAGGGTTTCTCCGACCTAAGTGAGCATCAAAATGGTGGGGACAGGCTAATGAAACACACACTGTGGACCCCTTCCCTAAAGTTCCTGATCCTGTAGGTCTGTGGTGAGCCCCCAGTTGTGTTCGTCCAACAAGTCCCAGGTGGTTATAGTCTAGAGACCCCATTTCGAGAATGACTGGATTATTTTAACAATTTAGCATTTGAACTTTCACTACAGTGAATACACCTGTTGACTAACAGTGATTAGCCTGATTGTCAACAAACATCCTAATGTTTCCAGGTATCTGTATATAGTCATAGACCCATAGAAGCAAACCATGTTTATATTAAGATTTTTTGCTGTTGGGGGTGCCTGGGTGGCTCAGTCAGTTAAGCATCCAACTCTTAGTTTGGGCTCGGGTCATGATCTCTGGGTCTTCAGATCAGGCCCCGTGTCAGGCTCAACGGGGAGTCTGCTTCTCTTTCTCCCTCTCCTTTTGCCCTTCCCCCTGCTTGTGCTTGTGCTCTTTTTCTCTCTAAAATAAATAAATAAATCTTAAAAAAAAAAAAAAAAAGACTTTTGCTGTTGTTGCTGTTTTGGCCTACTTTAGTATGTTTAATTACATCAATCCTGGAGAAAAAATAAATGTTTTCTAATCTTAGCATCACAGATTTTTTTTTGAAACAACAGAAGATTCTATCTTAAACATTTTGATTTTCACTCTTCTAGTAAATATAAGCATGTGAGTTCCAGGCAACCTCTACTTTTTAAAGGCATATTGGATTTTTTTTAACTTAATGAAATTGGCAGATTTTCTCAATAAAGTCAGAGACTCATTTCTTTGCATAGATATTCTACAAATAAATGGAAAGAGTTCAACCTGTTCTTTTTGAAAAAATCAGCAAAAAAATTCTACCAGTATTTGCTGGCATGTTATTAACTTTACTCTGTTATTGGTTGTATACTGTTGTTACCTGAAGCCAGTGTGTTGGACAAATCATGTCCTAGTTCTGTCTTAAGGAAATAAAACATAAGGTTGGTAGTGTACCTTTGTATTATTTGCCAGCATCTTTTAGTAACATGTGACTGAGAATGATAGACTGTAAGGGACAGGAGCCTTGGAGAAATTCATTGATATGCCCAAATTTGTCAAAAGCCTGGAGTAGACTGAGGTTTGGAGATACCCTATAACCTCCTGCTCTCCCACCCCTCCTAAGGTGGTCCAGGTACACTGCACTTGGTCTGGGGGCGTGGCCCTCAGGATGGCTTGTCTAGCAGGAAGAGAGATCAAAGAAGGTTACAGTCTCACTGTAAGGTCTTCCCAAGTATCTTTTTTAGCCTCTTGGATGGGGCTTCCCAAAGCTGGAAAGAGAACCTGTGACCAGGATTGCTGATATTTTGAGCTTGCAGAAATTTATATTTTAGGTAAGGACACTAAGACCAACTTAAAAAGTATGGTGGTAGTCCTTTACATCTCTTTAAGAATATTCAAACCATTTCAGTGTAAATCATATTGACTCTGTGAATTGGACAAAGTGCTCACCTTGTTTTTCAAATGAGGGCTAATAAGGTCTCTTTAATTCAAGGGATACACTCTTCAAATGCAGCTGGAGGCCTGTGTTCTAGCAGCACACTTCAAATATGTGCCCATCGTCAACTAAATCTGGATTTCATTCATGAATTCATTGAAAAAAGATTTATTGAGCACATACTATGTGCAAGATGCTGTTCTAAGTGCTTAGGATACAACAAAACAAACAAAATGTCATGACCTCATGGAGCTTGCATTGCAGTGAGGTAGGCAGAATAATGGCCCCCACAAAGATTTCACTGTCTAATGGACAGATCTTACGGATGTGTTGTCTTACATGGAAAAGGAGATTCTGCAGATGTGATTGAGACCTTGAGTTGTAGATTGTCCTGGGTTATCCTGGTGGGCCCAATCCAATCACTTCAGTCTTTACAAGCACAAACTCTTTTGTAATAGTGAAAGATGTGATGACACCAGAAAGTCAGAAGGATGCAGTGTCACTGGCTTTGAGGATGGAGGAAGGGGCCCATGAGCCGAGGAGTGTGGGTGACCTCTAGAATCTGGCAAAAGAAAAGACACAGATTCCCCCTAGAGCCTCCAGAAAGGAATGCAGCCCTGCCAACGTCTTGATTTTAGGCCAGTGAGTGTTAGACTTTCAATCTATAGAACTATAAAATAATAAATTTTCGTTGTTAGACCACTGTGTTTGTGGTAATTTGTCATACCAGCAATAGAAAACTAATGGAGAGGAAGACAGACAATTTGCAAGAAAAATAAGTAAAGTGTATTGTATTTTGGATAGTGATAAGTGCTAAGGAGAAAAATAAGTCAGGGATGTATCAGGAGGGAATGCAATGTTAGATAGGGTAGCCTTCCACATTGACATTGTGTAAAGACTTGAAGGAGGTAAGGGAGGGGAAAGAACACTTCAGACAGAGAACAGGCGGCCAAATTCTCTCAGTCCAAAACAATGAAGCTGCACAAGGAGATCCTGAATATCAACATCAAGAGAGCAATTATCATTCCAGAATATCCCAGCTTCCCCCAGTGACCATATATTTAAGATAAAAGCTCAAAACTCAAAAGATGATATTCTGATTTTTCTATAAGGAAGTAAACATCCTGGCTTAAATAACATGGTCACTTTTTCATATTTTCTGGAGAATATATGAAAAAATTCAGGACTATTTGATTTGCACAGCATTAAAAGATATCTTAAAACTTGGTCAAAAGCAAACAATTTGGGGACCATCAGACTTGTGTCCCTTAGGACTGTTTATTAACATGATTATCAATCAGCTGCTTATAGCACTACAAAGGCATTTCAGACAATATCTGACTCTGAATTGTTGCTACAATAAATTAAGTGCCTGGGCAGGGAAGCTATTGTAATTATTTTATTATCATAGACTGTCTCTCACATACTAAGTAAATAAAAATAAAATCAGACTGCTAATTCAGTGCAACAATTGGTCATTAATCTTGATGGAATTGTCTGTTGGAACTTTGAAGTAATCTGACTGTAGAGACCAAGTCAATGGTTTCCTGTAGTCATCCTCTTAAGTACCTGGGAAAAAAGAACTGGGTGTCTGATTCTTATTGTTTCATGATAGCATTTATTTTAATTTTCAAAGGAAGGAGAATAGAAAGTGTATGATCTGTGTCAATAGAAATATTAATGTATACGGAAAACAAATGTGGAGGTGATTACTGGTATAATAACAGACATTCTGCAATGATATTTCACAGTAAATGTGCCTTACCTTGCTACTCAAAGTATGGCCCATGAACCAGAAGCCTGAGCAGCACCTGGGAAATTGGTAGAAATGTACATCCTTGGATCCCACCCCTGACCTAACAAGTCACAGTTTGCAGTTTAACAAGATCCCAGGCGATCCATAGGCACATTAAGTGTAAAAAGGACGCACTGAGACTGTACCTGAAACTCTGACGATGAATCTTGCCACTAAGTTGTTTAGATCTTGGCAAGCGCACATGATCTCACATTATTCTGAATTCAGTGCTCTAGCATATCCTATTTTGAGAAGTTGTTGTCATCAAGGGGAGCTTAGCGTCTTAGAGCTCTGGAGCTAGGTACACAGAAGTTGGTAGTATTGGGCTTTCTGAGACACTAGCAAACCTTCTGGACGCTTATGGTTTAGATTTCAAAACCTTAAATTGGCTAACATATTTTTAAAGATGTAACAGCGTAAGTTGAAGGGTGTAGACATTTAACTGGTTCAGAGGAAGGTAAATGGAAAACACAAAGGATAAGAAAGAAGAGTACAAACTTCTTGTTGAATCAGAATTTTCAGGTTGCAGGAAGCAGCCGGCACCCTCTGGCTCAGAGCGAATGCAAGCTAGTACTTGATCTTTCAAAGGCCTGTGCTTGATGCTCCTGTCCGTGCTCACACAGGGAACTCACCTTTCTCCCAGGCACTTTGTATTACGTGTTGGCAGCCGGCTCTGTGCTGTTGCCTTGTTCTTGCTTTCCTTGAATCTACTTCTGCCTCCATGAAGCTTCCAAGTAGCGATGCTCCTGTTTCTGAAGCTTGGAGACACACAAGGCAAATGAAATGCAGCTTTTACTTGACACTCATTTGTGCCTTTAATCATAAGGCCTGTCCCCACTACCTTCTATTCCTTAAGTTAAAAAAAAAGCCTTATATTATCCTTTCTGCATCCTAGTGACTCCCCTTTAGATTATCTCCTATCTTACGGCACTTTTTCTTTTCTATTTGTGGACTACAAATGAGCAAACTATTTCAAATGTAACCCAAGTATCTCAGAGCATCAGAAAGACCATCTTTTATTTTATTACCTATTCTTGGACATTATCAATGAATGTGACTTTAAATCAGGTCAGCTCTTTGGCTACCACATCCTCTTGTTGTCCCATGTGACATACATTTCACTAAACACGCTCAGCTTAGCAACCATCCCCGTCCCCGTTAGTAGCTCCTCAATTAGATGATTTTGTTCTAACTAAAGGGCAGGACTTGGAATGTGTCCCTATTTAACTCCATATTGTTACTTTGGGGCCATTAAGCTCTTTTTATATCCTGATTCTATCATGCGTTCTATTAACTATTCTTCCCAACTTGAAGTCATCAAATTCATTCCCCAAACCAGACCCTTCTCTTTAATAAAGTCTGTAACTGCTCCCTTAATCCGCTTTAAATAAGCTTTAATCATACATAAATGATGTTACTAAGTAGGAATTTATTTCCTGGCACATGTGTATGTGTTCTTAGATATGTCAATTAATCACTATTCCTCTATTAGATTACAAACTCCTGTTTTCAGGGGTCTTCTGTTTTCTCTTTACAGTTTTGCTTACCTTTAAGTACACAGTTAATATTATTGACTCTGACTGGATGGTGGTTGATGGTTAACTAATAAAAAAAGATGAATTGAGGACTTGGTGTTTCAGATATACCAGAAGGATGCTTACTTAGGAAATGCCTTTTAATGAATAAAACTCTGACTTTTGTTAGCAAAATAGAAGGTTCAAATGAAGTTAGGGGTGCATCAAAGAAGGCTATAATTGGTTTATTCTTTTCAGTTCCTAGCCCGTGGTGATTGATCTTGCATTTGATTTTAAAGCAAATCAGAAGTTGATGACTCAGAAATGGGTGACTCAATCAAATTATAGACAAACCCCTTGCTGCAATGACTCTTACTAATTAAATGTCTGTGACAGAAGAATCAAAACAGAAGGAATTATATAAAATTTAGAAGCAAGACCATAACATTATTCCTTTCAGTTGGAAACACCTTAACTTATTAACCATGTAACATTTTTGAAGGAATAAGAAGGGGTTGGATTCTATTTTGTGAAAAATACTTGAATATTTCAAGTTAGATTTCACTTTATCTCATTTAAATTAAGTACATCAAGCCTCATCTATGAAGTTCTCTCAAATGTTTAGGAGGATAGCTTTCAAGTTACCTTTTCTTTTCTTTTTTATTTTTTTAAGATTTTTATTTATTTGACAGAGGGAGAGAGACAGCGAGAGAGGGAACACAAGCAGGGGGAGTGGGAGAGGGAGAAGCAGGCTTCCAGCAGAGCAGGGAGCCTGATGTGGGGCTCGATCCCAGAACCCTGGGATCATGACCTGAGCCAAAGGCAGACGCTTAATGACTGAGCCACCCAGGCGCCCCTCAAGTTACCCTTTCTTTGCCTACTATAATATACCTTCCTTTGGTGGTTAAAAAATGCAAACTCTGTGAATATATTGCTAGAAAGTGGATACTGTTTCAGATATTTCAGAAGCCTCACAGGATTAAAAATCAACACTTCGTAGAAAGTATGTTTAGTACCATCTAAATTTTATAAATTGATGCATTTGTTTATTTACATATATGTAAATTTGTTCATTTACCATATATGCTTGTACTGAGAGAGTAAAGGATCCTGTATGAGCACACAAACACACACCACCGAACTATTAGGTGATTATGTCACAGTAAGTAGGATTGTAGACACTTCTAAATATTTTCACATTTTTGCTTTTCCATATTTTCTCTTATAAGCTTTCCTTTTGGCATAAGAAGAAAAATAGAAAGCTTTAATTAAAAATTTCCCCAGGGATAACTGGGTGGCTCAGTCTTGGTTAAGTGGCTGCCTTTGGCTCAGGTCATGATCCCGGGGTCCTGGGATGAAGTCCTGCATCCGGCTCCTTGCTCAGCGGGGAGTCTGCTTCTCCCTCTGTCTGCTGCTTGCCCTGCTTGTGCTCTCTCTCTCTCTCTTTCTGACAAATAAATAAAATCTTTAAAAAAATAATAAAATAAAAATAAAAATTTCCTCAAAGCATGCTTTGTAATAGTGAAAAATAGAAATGAATAAAAATGTATCAATAGGGGAAAGACTATGTAAACAGAAAAGGAAACCTACGAAAATTAAGCAATGGGAAAAGATTATTGTGGTCATTTTAAAAGCTGATCAACATGCAGATTTCCTGTGGTATTTGGTGACAAGCTAACTTCCTGAAATAGTAACTGTTATAAATAATAAGAACAGATAAATGTTTAATTTTCCCTGACTTTAAAATAAAAGTGGAGAGAAAAAAATGCATTGAAGCAAACATACACTTTTTTTTTTTAAACCATTGCTCTCAGTTTCAGTGTTCTCTTGTCAAACCATCGCGGAAATGGTGAGTAGACATCATTCTGTGTTTTTCCCTGCCTGGTCCTAAGAAGTCATCAGTGCGTGGCTTCACAGAGCCAGATAGAGGCTTGAGGGCTTAAGAGAAACATTCTTTGATATTGACAGTGGTGGGAAGTTTCTCCTTCTTGCCTCATTGTGGTTTGTATATCAGGCAGCTGCATATCCTTTTCTGAAGCTGTGCAGTCCATTTCCATGAGACTGTTGGCCCTGTGACGTCACTGGAACACGTTTATCTGGAGATGAGTACGTCGGGGCCTCAGCAAGCACAGCAGGTTCTGCTATGTAGCAAAGGGCACAGGAAGCAGTAATAGAGAAATTTGCTGCACGTCTGTTTTTCATAGGGCTTCAAAATGAAAATGTTTGTGAGTGCAAGAGTAGTTTGTTTTTAGCCAAGAGAAGTGTATCTTTTTTTTTTTTTTTTTTTAACAAAGCAGCTTATTAAAGTCAGGTTTCTTAGGGGCCAGCTTTTTTCCACTTTCTATATTAGTGAGTGATCCTCTATGATCATGGTAACACAACTGGTAATATGGCTGAAGCCTTTTGAGAGAGAATATAGCACAAAACAAGGTACATCCTCTAATCCTGTAAGAAATCTTGTGCAAGGAGCCAAGACAGATACGGAGCATGCTCAGAAACTGTATTGGAAATCCAGATGTGTGAAATTCAAATGGAAACAGACGGAAACTCGATATAGAAATCAGTTTGTTTAAATATCCTAGGAATGTTTTCATGGTTCAAAACTAATACTTGAAAACTGCATAAATATGTGTTAGATCATCTTTAAATATTCAAAAAATACGTTCTTAATCTTCAAACAGTATTACAGATTTTAAAGTTTAGTGTTGACCATAAGATTTGTTATTTTAAAGGTATACCTTGATTTTTACATCTTTTCAGTGAGAAAAAAATGAGGGTGGGGTGTGTGTGAGTAAGTGAAATGTATGAAAAAGGAAAAAAGGGAAAAAGGAAGAGCCAAAAGATAGAGAGCCACCCACAATGGTATTGGTTGGCATCAATTTCAGAGCCAACTACCCCAACTTAGAGGATTTGCCTTTATGACTAATTAAATTATAAGCTGATTGGACAGGAACTGTGTTAAGCCTACTGATGGTGCTTCATAAATACTCATATTAACAATGATAGAAAAGACTCTCTTTCAAGACTAAATACTTATAAACTGTATGCCTTGTGAATGTTGGAAAGTCAGTGTTGTTCTGCTCCTGACCTTTTCTGTCCCCTTTAAGGATAATTCTTACTCAGGTTACCAGAAATACATCCCTGTAGCAGTAGAGTCCCTCTGTGGGTTGAGAAAGTTCTCCATGTGCAACTCTCTGAAGATGGCAGACATATTAGAATCACATTCTGTAGATTGTTAATGTCAAATGTCATAAGCAACTTCACTGGACACAAGGTTCTTTGCCCAGAATTTACATTTTAATAAGAGCAAGTGCTAAAAGTTCTTGGCCGTTTCTCTTTTTGGGGCCATTTCTCTTCAAGATGAAATTGTCTTCTCAAATTGTAGCTTCAGTGCACGAAAAGTTACTCTGGTAGCCTAAATAAGTTAGTGAATGTGCAGATTAAACATCTGATACACACCGGGAAGTAACCCTCTCTTGCAACTCGATTGCTGTTTGTGTGAAACAGTGAATAGTGAAGCCGTTTATGTGTGGCTACCAACTGTATCTAAGACTTGGGTTTATAGGAGAATAAAGTGCACTCCAGTCCCATGAGCACACATATGTGAGTATTGACCTTGATTCATAGGACTTGCTTTAAAACTACTCCAAATAAATACCCTTTTAAACTTAATTTTTCTCACATTTCTACGTACTTAGTCTTAGTTCAAGAACAAATATTTAAATGATAACCATTCAATGACTATTCCCGGTAAATTTTAATTTTTTTTTCCTCTGAGAAGCTGAATTAATTCTCAAGCATGCTTTACACGAATTTTATTTTGGTTCTATTGTACTGTATTTTTTTTAATTTGTGAATGTGGGCGATTATACAATGTTCTATAATAATTCTAAACCTGAGTTTCCTTTTCTTTTCATCTCAGAGAAAGACTGTTCCTATTCATTCAGCACACTTTTTAAGGTATCTGAGAGCCAGCTGCACCTTATCTGAAATGTAAATTAAGGTAAAAACCTTTTACATTCTCAATAAACGATCAGCTACGGTCTTCATATCTTCATGTTCATGAATAGTCAACATTCAACATTCAAACTTCAGTGGTTAACAGATATTTAAGTGCTTACTTTTCTACCCTCTGGGGAAGACAGATGTGGAATTACAAGTGAGTCAAATATTATAACAGAGAAGTGGGGGGGTGGGAAGAAGCAGGGTCTGCTGTTAGAACAGGTAACTTTTCTAAAATTCATCAGGAAATTATGTAATTGGGGGGGTTGGGAGTGGGAAAAGGTGGAATTGTTAGGGAATGAGGTAGAGCCAGATTATGTAAGACTTGGTAGTTAGTCAAGGAGCGCTCAGAGGCCATTGTGGTTGGCTGGTGAAGAATGGAGTGCAGGGGGGCAAGTGTAGATGCGCAAAGCCAATTAGGAAGTCCTGTCTATAGTAAAGGCAAGGGATGAGGATGACCTGCATTAGGAAACAGAAAGCATTGTCTTTTACCTATAAAATGATTGTTGGCCCTGTCTTTCCTCCATGCCAGGCTTAGGTGCCCCATGCTACAGGCAGGAGATGGGACACTCACGCATGTATTTCTCCTTTTATTCTGACTTGTTTGCCTCATGCAATATCGGCCACATCTCCCTGATTCAACGTCAGGAATACATTTACCTAAAGTCAAGGTACCTTCTGCTCCCTCCAGCCACCTTTCCTCTGGATTCCCATGCCTCAGCTCCTCTTTCTTCCTTCTCAGCTGCATATCATTCACTGTGGCTGACCCTGTCCTACTTAATTCCTATTAGTCTTATTTTGCAGTGGAGATTTTTATAGGCATGATGCCCTGTTGTTCCTTTGGATCCCTTGAAATACACCTACTTAACTTCAGTGAACCCTCAGGATGCCGGCATATCTGTAAACCTCAGGAATGGAAGGTTCCTTGTATAGCTAAAGGAGCAATTCCTCACCAGTCTTTGAAACTGAGGCGTATGCATATATATTTCATAGGTTATGAACTGTTCTTTTTTTCTCTCATAAAAGAAGCGAAATAATAAAAAAAAATATTGACAATATTCAGTGAATTACTAGGTGAAGCCTTAGGATTTCAGAGGGTTTTACTGGTTTAAAATAAAAGCTGTGTCGTAAATCCTGAACCCGATTATGCCTCTTTACCCATATTACATTTTTCTTTGAATGGAAGTTTCCCTGGAACTGTTCCTCTTTTCCATCATTTTAAATCTACTTTTCTCTTATGGTCCTCTTAGTTCTCCTTCTTTTGTGTAAAACTCATTCTCATGTGAGCCTCAGCTTCCCGGCAAGGCACTTCTCCTCACTGCTCATGCTGTCTTTCCTCTTCCCACACGGGTCTTGTCCCAGATATCTACTGTGACCCTTCTCGACTCTGTGCTGTTCATTATGCCACTCGTTTGGAATTCAGCTCTATAAACCTTTGAAGCACCTTTGTCAGGCACTGTGGTCAGGACTGAGGATTACAAATGAATAAGGCATGATTGCTGGTCCCTGGCAACAGCCATGGGACAAGGAAAATAGACCTATAAATACATGAGTGCTGAAACAGAGGTTGTTTTTTTTTACATAGTGTGGGAGGGAGGGAGAGATTGGGTTCACTTTGCTGTATGAATCCAATATTTCTGACTATTTCTGGTGCTTCCCCCAGGACTCAAGATTCTATCATCTCTCTCTTAGATTATTGCAATACCCCTCTAACCAGTTTCCTTACTTAGACTCTTGCACCTTCCGGCCCAATCTCTACACAGTGGAGTTATTCCACAAAACCAGTAGTTAGCTTATATTGCATTGCTTTCTGCTCAGAGCAATCCATCAGCTTCCCATATCATTTAGAGTCAAAGTCAATGTTCTTGTGGTGACTTTGAAAGGTCAGTGTGATCTGATCTCTACCATCCACTTCCAGTGATCCAAACTCTTTTCAAGCCACTCTCCCATCACCCCTCACTTCCACTACTCTGTCTTCATTGCTGTTCTTGAACATACCAGG
Source organism: Neomonachus schauinslandi (assembly GCF_002201575.2). Lineage (NCBI taxonomy): Eukaryota > Metazoa > Chordata > Mammalia > Carnivora > Phocidae > Neomonachus > Neomonachus schauinslandi. The sequence goes on along the minus strand of NC_058409.1, from coordinate 41,919,195 downwards.
CATATCCTGCATCACAGCCTTGGAACTTACTGTTCCCACCGCTGGGTAATGTCTTCCTTTAAGTATCTGCCTGTCTGGTCCCATCCTGTCCTTCAAATCACTGCTCTTTTGTCACTTTAACAGTGAATCCTTCCCTGTCCATACTATTCCTGTCCCCCTCAGACTCCCTGCTCTACTTTTCTTCACAGCACCTATGATCTACTTACTGTACCTTGTCTTGTTTCTTTATTTATTGACTATCCTCCACCAGTGAAAATATAAGCTCAGTGAAGGCAAGGAGTTTTGTCTATTTGTTCACCATTGCATCTCCAGTGCCTGGAATGGTACCTGGCACAGAATATGTGCTCAGTAAATGTGAAAGGAAAGGAAAGGAGGGAGGGAGGAAGGAAGGGAGGGAGGGAGGGAGGCTAAGGGAGGACTGAAAGAACGGAAGCAGAGAAGGAAGAAGTCTGGAAAAGAAGAGAAGGAAGGAAGAAGGGTGGTAGAGAGGAAGGAAGGATTGGAAAGTCTCATGTTAGTGTCACTAAGTCTCTAACACTTCTTAATATCTACTTAATATCTCTTTTAAACAAAGACAAAACTGGCCTCTAGCCCAGGGCCTTTGGAAAGCAGCATTCTCTGTATAAAAACTAATAAGGTTGTTCTGTTTACATTGTACTTATTTTCAAATACCTCCCCTTTTTATGGCAAGAGATATTGACTTTCCATTTCCCTGCAGATAACAATATTTAGGGTTTTCAAAATATTTTCTGTTTCAGAATTTTAAAAACAAATAATGGCATAGGGAAACTCAGATACAAAAAAATCACAAAATGGAAATGTGGACATGGCAAAATATAAAGCTAGTGATCTAATGCTTGAAGTCTGGGGTAACTGACCTACAAAAATTCTATTTTTCTTCAAGGGCCATTACAATTCCCACTTCATCCATGAAACCTTCCTTGACTACTGCCCTCCTCACCTCTTTCTCTCTTATTTTTTTATTAGACCCCTGTAACTATCATAGGTTGACCTGAAACTATTTGTTATGGCTCACTGTTGTTTGGGGTCTTTTAGATCTGTCTCCTTAAATTGATACAGGATCCTTGATGTGAGTAATCATGGCCTGCTCCCCCTCTTTCGAAGCAACCGCCAAATTGCACATCCTAGCACTGCTGTAATGGGAATTAGTAATATTCATTTGTTATTTTCATCCTGACTCACCTATACAATGAGGAATGGGGTTAGAGTATTCAGACAGCAAAAGCACCTAAGCATGCTTTATGACGCATATTTTTTTAAACTAAAGAGTGATTATAGAGAGCAAACATTATTTGTCTCGTAAAACTAAAATCACTATGTTGCAACTAGTAAAAATAATATGCATGTTTATTTAATTTGTTAAGAGACATTAATCCCTAGAGCAAAATCTTGAAGTAATCAGGGCCAAATTCTAACACATCTAATTTGAATGCTTGAGAACACCAGCTAAAAGTACTGACCAGAATGGGATGATGCCATTCATGGAAATATTAATGGAAGTAAGAAACAAAAGATAATTAATTTATTTAATATATTTAGATATTCTGATTGTCAGGGAAGATCTTGTTGCCCTGTTTTGCTATTATAAATGGGGTTAGCATTATACTTTTACTGGGAACTTTTAAATAGAAAATACTATCAAGAGCAAAAGCCACTTAGATTGTCTGACATGACAGTTGCTTTGATAGCATTTTCTGCAGCCTGATCTATTATTAAACATGAGTAATGTGAATAACAATAGCTAACACTCATAGATCACTTGCTGTGTACCAGGCACTGCTTAAGCCCTTTGTGTGTTTTAACTCATATAAATGCCACAACCCCATGAGATAGGTGCTCCTATAAGCCTCATTTAACTCAAAAGGAATCAAAACTCAGCAAGACACAGTTACTTACCCAAGGTCATACAGCTAATCAGTATCTGAGTGCTGCTCAGTCCTTCAGGAAGCTGTGGTCTAAGTAGATAAAACCACAGCAGATGAGTCCCAGAGTCTAAAACACAGTTTGAAAGGTGGCATAAAAGTAAGCATTTGATCCTTAAAAACTAGAGAATTTAATCTGCCTTTCTTAATGGCATTTGCAATCAGAATATTTATTGTGATTTACATTAAAATCCTGGTATTCTTCTTCTACAAAAAGAGATTTTTGAAGAATATGAATGCATTTTATACAAGGTTAAAGAACTTTTTAAGGATAGACTGGTAAAATGGAGGTGAGATGCATTTTCTAGTACACTTTTAATTGATATAATATTAAAATAAGAAAATCTCATGGCCTACAATTTTTCCCTTTATAAACTAAGAAATTAAATATTAAATTAAGAAAGTATTTTTCTCATTTCTCAGTAACAAGTTCAAACATTGAAAAGGAGTTTAACATTTTAGATGAAAAATCAACACAGTAATTTTTTTTTATTCTTATGTTAATCCCCATACATTACATCATTAGTTTTAGACGAAGTGTTCCATGATTCATTGTTTGTGCATAACACCCAGTGCTCCATGCAGAATGTGTCCTCCTCAATACCCACCACCAGGCTAACCCATCCTCCCACCCCCCTCCCCTCTAGAACCCTCAGTTTGTTTTTCAGAGTCCATCGTCTCTCATGGTTCGTCTACCCCTCCGATTTCCCCCGCTTCATTCTTCCCCTCCTGCTACTTTCTTCTTCTTTTTTTTTTTTTCTTAACATATATTGCATTATTTGTTTCAGAGGTACAGATCTGAGAGTCAACAGTCTTGCACAATTCACAGCGCTTACCAGAGCACACACCCTCCCCAGTGTCTATCACCCAGTCACCCCATCCCTCCCACCCCACCCCCCGCTCCAGCAACCCTCAGTTTGTTTCCTGTGATTAAGAATTCCTCATACCAGTGAGATCATATGATACATGTCTTTCTCTGTTTGACTTATTTCACTCAACATAATACCCTCCAGTTCCATCCACGTCGTTGCAAATGGCAAGATCTCATTCCTTTTGATGGCTGCATAATATTCCATTGTATATATATACCACATCTTCTTTATCCATTCATCTGTCGATGGACATCTTGGCTCTTTTCACAGTTTGGCTATTGTGGACATTGCTGCTATAAACATCGGGGTGCACGTACCCTTTCGGATCCCTACTTTTGTATCTTTGGGGTAAATATCCAGTAGTGCAATTGCTGGACCATATGGTAGCTCTATTTTCAACTTTTTGAGGAACCTCCATACTGTTTTCCAGAGTGGCTGCACCAGCTTGCATTCCCACCAACAAACACAGTAATTTTTAAGTAACCTAGGAAATGTTACCAGAGTTTAACCTTGAATGGCTGTGTGAGTGTGTGTGTGTGTGTGTGTGTGTAACATTTAGTGATTCTCTGTGAGTGTTAGAGCAAATGGGATGTGTGGTCATATGCAGTTTGTCAAAGCTCTCTTAAGTGATTCTTTTTTGTCAGACTTAAATAGTCTTTCAATGTAGTAGTTATAAAATGAAACTAATTGTGGTATTAATTTTAGTTTCCCTGATAACTAATAAACTTGAGCATTTAAAAGTATGATTATTCGTCATTCATGTTTCCTCTTCCATAAAACTCTTACCCAAGTCTTTTGCCCATTTTTCTCCTGAGCTGTCTTTTTCTGATCAATTTTTAGGATTCTTTATATAGTCTGCTATTCCTTGTTGATGGTAAGTGCTGGTAATATCTTCTTTCAGTAAGTTACTATTGGAGGCTTTTGAGAAGTAGGAGTTTTCTTTTCTTTTTTTTTTTGGCAAGAATTTCTCAAAAAGTTTTCAAGTTCTGCCTTTTACAATTGCAGTCACTAGATATATTGAATGGAATTTTGCATATGGTGTGAGAAGGAATCTGATTTTATATACATTTTCCACGTGGCTAACCACTGATTGACTACTCCATCATTTCCCACTGACTGGTAGTACTACCTTTGACACGTATCTCATTTCTTAACCCTGCTGGGTTCTTTCTGGGGTTTCTATTCTGTTTCAATTGCTTATTTTTTTCTATCTCTGTTCCAAATCCACGTGGCCCTAATTTCTACAACTTTACAATAATGAATATCAGGGAAAGAATTCCCCCTGCCTAATTTTTTTCCTTCATTTGTGTGTTGGCTGTTCTTTACCTTTATCACCTCCATAAAACATTTTTGAATAAGTTTATTAAATCCCCTGAAGTCAACTATTATGGTACTATTGAAATTCATTGAATCTCTAGATCAATTTAAGAAAAAGTGATGTATTCAGGATATTCTATTTCTATCTATAATTTCAGGGTATTTCCCATTGGTTCTTTTTTAGTGTTTTTCAGTAAGTTTTATAAATATTGCTCTAAAGATCTTGTGCATCTTTTACTCATTTGCACTGTATGCTTCTGTTGTCATTGCAAAATGGCAATAATTTTCAAAATACGTTTTCTAAATGCTTGCTGCAATTGTATACAAATCTAGTCATTTTTTATGTTTTCCAAATATCCAGAAAATTTATCAAATTTTGTTATACTTTTAGTAATTTTTCTTCTGATTCTTTTAGGTAGACAATCATATCATCTCTGAATAATAAGATTTGTTTCTTCCATTCCAATTTTTATACTCTGTATTTTATGCCATTTGTAAAAAGATTTATTGTCTTGATACCCCACTTAGGCCAGTGCTTCTCAAACTTTAAAATGTGTGGAAGTCATCTGGAGATCATATTCAAATGAAGATCCTGGCTTAGTAGTGGGTTAGGGTCCGAGAGTCTGCATTTCTAACATGCTCCCAGGTGATGGGGATGATGTTAGTTGGATATAACTAGACTTTGAGTAAATTGTTAAATACAAATAGAGATAGAAAGCATTATTTTTTTTGTTTCTAAGTTTAAAAGTCATGCTTCTACATTTCTCCACTTTTAGTAAGTTCCCTCTCTTCCAAATTTGCTATAATGTTTTATCATGAATGGTTATTGAATTTTGCCAAAGGATTTTCAGCATTTATTGAGATATGTTGATGGTTTTTCTCCTTTAATCTATCAGTGTCTAAATCATTAGAACCTGTAATGTTTATAGTTTTCCATATTATTCACACATACATATATACACACATATATGTTTACACACACAAATGTGTATTTATTGCTGCTTTATTTGCTAAGACTTGGTTTAGAATTTTTACCTGTCTCTGTGATTTTGAGTGACTATATGCAATCTTTGATGATTTCTAATTAAAAAAAATATCATTATAAAGTGAATTAGGTGTATACCCTCTTATTTTAAGCTCTTTATATTTAACTCATTTCTTGTAATAATGTTTTGAGAGACATTTTATTATTACAGCATTTTACTGATCTAGAAACTGGGATACATAGAGGTTGTACAGCTTGCTCAAAGTCACACAGCTAGTTAAATGATGAAGCTAAGGTTCATTAATATTATGTCTCTTGAACAGTGAAAGTAATGATAAAGAAAAAAAGTTGGTTTTAGTCACTGATTCATTCAGTCAGTCTTGATTGAATTCATAACTTCAGTTCCAAACAGTTTCAAGGCTACTAAAAGCAGACCTAGATCCTTGTGGGGAACAAAAAAACCCCCACATTTTTTCAGGTCACCTGCAAAAGTGGGTTCCTTGGTAATTTGTAACAGCTTCCCAACCCCTATCAAGCAGTGGTACTAGACTCTGGATTCTAAACTGAAAAATATGCTTTCCTTGGCTTTGTGACTCAATGGCCTATGCTAAAACTAATGATTTTGTTTAGTATGTAGACCTTTCTCTGAATTCAACAGTGATTTAGCATAATTAATCATAGGTAGGAGTCTATCCCTTTTTATAACCTTTCTTGATCCTAACGTACTAACTTCAACTTTAAGAAATTTTCCTTTGTAAATGAATCTCCGTCTCTCTTTATGACATTAAACCTGTCTTTTCACAGCTGACTTCAGAATGATGCAAGAACCTGTCATAATCCTTTATGAAGTCCTAGTGTACGCATTAATATATGTTTACTTTGTTACTACTCGACGTTTGATTCTTCAGGTTTTATCAAATGGTTTTTCATAAATTCTTACTTGTTGCCACATTGGTACAAACTCAAGGATTTTTTTCTCTTTGCTGTATAGATATGATAACGGAGGAAAATAGAAGAGACATTATCCTGCCCATGAAGTGTATAACCTGCACAAATTATTTAACCTCTTAAAAAATCAGTTTCCTCATCTGAGAAAAGTGTTTGAGCTAGACAGTCTCTCACCTGTCTACCAGCTCTACCTTTAAGGATTTTGTTCATCCTTAGACAGTATTTTCTCATTCAAACACAAATATGCAATTAATGCCATGTATCTTTTTCCTAGAAGGTTCAGAAACCCATTATCTAGATGATGTGGTAGACTGATTTTTGTCAATATCAGTGTTGACTCCACTCTTTTTTTATCTCATTAATATTGTTAATAGGATATAGAATTGCTGAATATTTCCAAGCCTGAATCATTCTTTTAGGCATATCACCACTGACAATTTTGAGATGCTAGATTTAGTGGCCTAAGTACAAAAATAATATTAACTTATTCTAACAAAATGTAAACTGATATAGGCATGAGAAACTTCTATATTTTTATCATATTTTAAGGTGAATACTTTGTCTTTCATATCCATCACTGATATTTTAAAATCACATTTAGACTTTGGAAGTTACTGATAACATTTTTGTGTGACAATGAGAAAGACAACCTAAACTGTATGGTCAAATAAAATGACTGAATTTTATAGTTTGACATGTTTTCCTTTTTTAAGCTAGACATCACCTAACTTCTTTTCAAAAACAGAAGTAACTTTCTCTCTTTGTCCTTGGTATGGCTTCATACTTGTTTGTTTGGTGATACTGCTTTTGTGTGAAACAAAATTTTATTAGCAAAAGTGTCCCTATCTGTACTTGAACATTAAACTATTTTTACAAATGTCCCTTGATTTAACTGACGTAAACTGCTCTCTGAATGAATACTATCTTCTTGACTTCCGTTCCTTTGAAATAGAAAATCTGATGTTAAACCACTTAATATGATGAAGTCTATACCTGTGTATCTAGAATTTTTGGTTTAACAGTTCGATGGGGTTGAGTGTTCCTGAAGTGAAATTGGAGAGACATTTCAAAACATTCAGCTCATGTTCATTCATCTAGTCGTCTTCTCTTTAATTAAATCCGGTTGAAAATTGTTTTCATTGATTGATAGTGGCTTCCTGGAATATGTCTTTTTAAAGATTATGAGCCATATGGGGTTCTGAGACTCAGGAGAAAAGAGTGTTTTGATAGATGAGTGATTTTGCAATAGACACGCACACACTGCGATTGGTATTACTGACTCAGACAGAAATGTAACCTTAATGAAAACAAAGGCAGGAAAAACGTTTTTAGGTCATTTGACCTACCCTGCTCCTTCCAGGAGATAACTAACCACATCAACCAAAAGGAGTTATCTATGAACATTTTTAAGATCTCTAAAGATGGATATTTTACAATCTATTAAATAGCTGAGCTTAATTTTTCTTTTTTCATGCTGAACACTGAATCATTAAAATTGTAGGCATTTTATGTACTCGTAAAGCAGTTGAGCATACAAACCAGATGTTAAGATTGGATATATGCAAAAGTTTAGACATCCACACCCATTTTATGTTTTGTTTGTATCCTGGAACACTAAACTCTCTTGCATCTTTGAATTTAATTTAGACCTCAAACTGCCACATTTTTAAGGAAGACCTATTAGGAATATCTCATGGGGTGCTGAGTCCATGGAACAGAAATGCAGTGTTTCTATGTGGCTACTGAGAATATCATGTGGGAAATTTCCCAAAGTCACATTATCCACCTAGCTCTAATTTGGCCTGTTATTTTATCTTCTAAGAACATTGAATTAATTGGATACTATTTGTTCATTATAAGCCTGCATCAGATATAGCCTTGTAACTTGTGCCTTTCTATATATTAGAAAATTACTATTCATTTTTATATTTAATTAAGCAAAATTGGAAAACAACATAATGATTGCACTTTTGGATATAATGTTAAAGAGGATCTAATGTTAAAGAATTTTATGCTTTTTTTCCCTAGCTTTGTGAATTTCCTGTGAATTTATAAAAATACTAACTAATGGTCTGTCTGTTCCTACTACAATTGTGCATGTTAGTCAATAGGCAGATGTAAAATTAAAAAAAAATATATTAGTCTCCAAATATATACAAAATACAGATTTTTAAAATTAGCCATAAGTCTACCACTAAAATGCAACAATTTTCCTTTCTTCTGTCCCTTCCAAATGTTCTTTATTGGTACACAGATTTTATGTAGCTGTAATCATATATGAGTTTTTATCCTACTTTCAAAACCTAACATTATTCCTTAAACACTTTTTGTCATCTGCCAGTCTTCAAACATATCATTTTGATTCTGACTTGAGATTTTCTATGTGTATGTTTGTTTTTATGTATGTTTCTGGTTTTGCCTCATTTACTGCTATTACAAATAATGATTCTGGAAACATCTTCTGAATTTTTTTCAACTTTTAAATTATCTGCTTAGGATAAATTCCGAGTGGTAGAATCACTAGGTCAGATTCTACGGTCGTAATCACATCTCTTGCCATTTTGTAGCCAAAAAGATGCTCTTGACTAAGCCCTGCTTGTTAATTTGCTTTTTATCCTTATTTTGTTTTCGATCATAAATGAGTCAAATCCTACCTTTCTCAAATTAAATCTTTTTATAACTTAGATTTAAGTTTTTTATAGTAAAACAGAAAGGACTTTAAAAAATAAAGAGACTGAGTGATAGAAAGTGTAGTTGTATGTTTAAGCCCCCTCACCGCATCTGTCGGGATCAGTGGTGCAACCACTTTTCATTGTGTTCCTTTTGCCTCGCTCAGCAGTTTTCACTGAGAACTTTACCTGGATGCATTGCATTTTCTTGCTTTATCCACATAAATGCAAACTGGTTCTTTTATCTACATTTCCTGTTCTATATTTTTCTGGTTAAGTTATGCTTCCATTAAGTTCTTTCTGTAATTTGTATGTCTATTTGTCTTTCTCTCTACCCATCTGCGCCTACCCTATCACCCACCTATCTCTGTCTTTCATATTTTGCCATTCTTTTCCTTCCCAAGTTTCCTTTCCAAAATTAAAAAATATATATATTATTTTCTTTCTTCCTCTATTCTTTTTGTCAATTTGCCAGACTACATGTTGGTTTATTCAAAGGGCTTTCAATTTTTAAATTTCTATTACTGTATTTTTTCTCCATTATGATGATTTTTCCCTTACCATTATTATTTTTTTCCTTCTACTTTCTTTGGATTTATTTTTCTGTTTTTACTGTATTCTTAAGCAAGTTGCCTTGTGCATTGATTTTTAGCTTTCATTTATTTCTAATATTTTCATTTAATTCTGCTTTACTTGCATCCCATGCATTTGATTCACAATATATATATTATTCAATTTTAAGTATTTCCTACATTATGTCATGATATCGCCTCTGACCCAAGCATTATTTAGAAATGCTTCTAATTTTTTTTCCAAAGGAAAGGGTTTTTATATATATATGTGTGTGTATATATATATATATATATATATATATAGTTATTAATTTCTAACTTTGTTTCATTGTTATCAAAGAAGATATTTGTATAATACTTATTCTCTGACATGTGTAGAAACTTGCTTTAACTGGAAATATGAGTGGGTTCATGAACATTTGGTTATTTATAATTGTAATATGCAAATATATTATTTTAGGCTTCCTATTTATCTTATTTTATATTTGCTTTCTCTTTACTTCCTTCTTTCCTTGTATCATTTTGGATCAAAGTGACCTCCATCCTTTTCTCATTGTATTTTTCCTTCTAATTTTGAGGGTTTTTTCCTCAATTTTAATAATAACCCTAGAAAAATTTCTTTGTATATTGAATTTATTAAAGGCTAAAATTAAAAGTGTCTTTACCTTTCCCTTCAACAATATAAGAAAAATGGATTTTAGTTCTCTTCATGCTTACCTAACATTTTAGACATTATAATTTTGATAAGTTTATTTTTCTGAATGTTTACTATGTGTATTCTATTTTATTTTTCGTTCACCGCTGTTCTTGGCACCTCAGCCCTTCCTTATTCTTAAAATACATCTTTTTAGAAGTTCCACTAGTGCCCCATAGTAGACAATTCTCTTAATGTTTGATTTTCTTAAGATCTTTATTTTGCATTTGTGCTTAAAAGATGGTTTTGCTGTATGTGTATTTCTAGGTTGGCAACTTTTCCTCTCAGCACTTTATTAAAGATAGTACAAAATTGTCTTTTAGGAAATCACCTTCCAGTCTGATCGGTGTTCTTTTGCTCTATCTCTTCACTGTGGGTGCTTTTAAATTGTCCTTTTTATCTTTGTTGCACAATTTCAACTAATAGATCCAGACGTTGATTTTATTAAAATTTACCCTATGAAAGATTCACCGACCTTCCTACATATAGGCATAGGTGTCTTTTATTGTTTTTGACAAGTCTTAGCCATTATACTTTCAAATATTAACTCCCTACCGTTCCTTTTATTCTTCCCTCTGAAACCATGTATTCTGACCTTCTCACTCTATCATCCACTTCTCTTAACCTGTCTTTTGTATTTTTCATCTCTTTTTTCTCTGTGTTGCTTTCTGAAAGTTTCATTCATTTATGTTTTCTGGCCTACTACTCCAGCCTTCATCTCTGTCTAATCTGTTGCTTAATCTTTTTATTGAGTTTCTAATTTCAGTTATTAGATGTTTAATTTTAATTTTTTAAGATTTTATTTATTTGACAGAGAGAGAGTACAAGCAGAGGGAGTGGGAGAGGGAGAAACAGGCTCCCCACTAAGTAGGGAGTCCAATGCGGGACTCAATCCCAGGACCCTGAAATCATGACCTGAGCCAAAGGCAGATGCTTAAGTGACTGAGCCACCCAGGTGCCCCTAGATGTTCAATTGTAAAGGTTCTATTTATTTTTATTTTAAATATGCCTGATGACTTTTAATGGTTTCCTGCTCATCTGCTATTTCTATCATTTCTTGTATTCCCTTAAATAGATTAAATATTTTATTATAGTTATTTGATAGTTCCAATATCTGTAATCCTTGTGGTCTATTTCTATAGCTTATTATTTCTGTTGATTGTTTTTCATGGGAGTTTACTTTTATGCATTCACTGATTTTTCTGTGATGCTCCTTAGTATTTTATCTGTGGGAATTATTTGTGTTTAAAGTGTATTTTTCCAGAGGTAATTTGCTTACACCAAGTAACTGCATGATCTACCAACCATAGACTTACTTTAAATATTCAACTTCCAGGCCAGACAAGTATCCAATCCCATATGAGTACACACTTGTGATTAGAAATTTTCAAAAGAAGCATTTTGTTTTTTAATAAGCTACCTGGAACCAAGATACATCTTGTTCTGCATGGAAATTTATCTAGTACACTCACTCTGGGTATTGACTTTTGGGTGTGAGGTTTCATGAGGAGTCTGAATATGACTTTCTCTATGTAGGCCTCCAGCTTTGATTCTTTCCCTGGCACACAAAGGACTGGCAGATGCCTTCAAGGTAAACATCAACTCTAGTGTTTGGTTATCTCTGTAAAACTATTCTTTCTTGACTTCAGTCCTCAAATTATAACTTTTAAGTTAATGCTTTAAAACAAACATCCAGTATAATATTTAGAGCAGATTTTGATGATTTATGTCGTTATAGAGAAAATCACACAAACCTAAATGCACAGCATGATGAATGTTCATGAAATGAATTTGCCCGTTAACTAGCGACTGGTTCAAGAAGCAGAGCGTTACCAAATTGCAGAAGCCCTCTTTGTGCCTTCTTCCAGATATGCTCTCCCAAGAGTGACTGCTAACCTGACTTCTAACACCATCGATGACATTATTCACTAAAGAGAATATACCCTTTAAGTGTCTAGCTTCTCGTGTATTACTAGTGTCTGGCTTTTTTTTTCTCTCACTGTTATATTTGGAAAATTCATCTGTCTTTTTATATAAAGATTTCATTTTCATCCTCATAAGAGTATGCCATATATTATTTATCTGTTTTATTGTTGATAAGCCTTTTTGTTTTCATTTGAAGTTATTACAAATCATGCTACTATGAACGTTATTATACATCTCTTTTTGTGTACATAAGTTTACATTTCTGTTAGGTGTGTAGCCAGAAATGAAATTGCTTGATCGTGAGTCATGAGTTTTTTCTGTTTTAGAAGATACTGCCAACAGCTTTCCCAAGTAGGTTTTCAAATTTAGATTTCAAGCAGTATTGTCTCTGTTTTCTAATTGCTCCACATTCTTGCCAACGCTTGTTATTACATGTCTTTTTTTCATTTTAACCATTCTGATGGGTTTGTAGTGGTATGTCATTGTAGTTTTAATTTGCATTTTCCTGATATCTAGTGACTTTGTGCCTGTTTAAAAAAAATCTTTCTTAGCCATTTTTATCCAGCCTTTTGAAGTGTTCCCTATTGGCAAGTGTTCCTCTGTGTACCTAGTTCATTATTTTGTTAGGAATTACTTCAGCCTGTATAAAATGTCATCTAATAATTTCACTGTGCATTTCTATTCTTATTTCTTTTTCTTCTCCTCAAAACTGTCTTAAAATAATTGTTTCTGTACTCTTAAAGTACAGAAGTACGCTTAATTTGTCCAACCTGTCTTTGAGCTCCCCCTGCTGTTTTCCACTTAAATTCTATACCTGTTGATGATGCATAATTCGCTTTAAAACGATGAATTCTTAGATAATAAGCTATTTTAAACAGAAACGTTTCCTTTTTCCCAAAAGCAGAGGGTGTCAATCAGTTTAGATACTGACTTAGGACAAAAGAAATTTAAAAGTAATACTTAAAAACTGGTAATTTTTAAAAAATGTACTTGTCATGTAAACCTGTTTGTATTAACGTAATAAATTAGCACTTTGAATTATTAAAAACTAGGCAAATTACAGAGTCATATGTTATCTCTTCGGGTATACTGTAAATGTGTTGGAGTCATGACTTGTATCTTTCTCTACTTCCTCGTGGTTCCCAGAATATTTACTTTGACCTAATTCAGTAATTAGCCATTGAAAAAAATCTAAAGGCATTTATTCAACTATTCTTGCTACATCCAAATTCAAGGCGTACCTTTCTTTAGGGCAATGTAGCTGAAATGAATACAGCATACTGTGCAGTGTTTATATATGTTTCATCAACTGTGACAGATAATGTCTCCATACAGTACATTATAAAAAAGGCATCCCTTTCTCAAGCTTGGCAGTTTAGCTTCATAAAAACCTATTATACTTTAAAAATTGTCAAGAGGCAAGAAAATTCATAGCCTTAACAATGTAGATTTGAAGCCATATAATGAGTTCATGAGATAATGGACCTTGAATATGGATCTCAGTAATGATAACATCCAATCTATAGGGTTTTTAATCATGATAAAGGCAATAATGTGCATAAAAAGCTTAGTACAGTACTTGGCACATGGTAAATTCTAAGCTGTATTTTAATAGTTACTGTCTTATGAATAAGCCATAAGTGGGCATTTTCCTCTTGAGAATGTGCTATTTAAATATTGAAAATCTGCTTTTCTTCTGTCCATGATAATTTCCTTAACATTAGTTTTGGAAATGGTGCCACATACCCTTATATTAATGCACTGCAAGAGGCCAATCAAATGTAGGCGTAAAAAGAGTAATTTCCTGCTCTTCTCAGCACCCTCTGCTAATAATCCTGTTTGAACATATTTTAGAAAGACTGTTGATGCCAGGGCCAATTGAGAATTAGGCAGGTGGATGTTTTTAAGTTCTGCTAATAATAATATCACTTCTGCACTTCCCCCTAAGTTCTTGCTATATTAAAGCTGCAGTTCCCTTTGACTAGCTTCTGAGTATAACCTGCGGACAAATATTATTTCAGCTTTTTGCTCTCCTCCTAAGGGGAGAAGCAGAGGAGGATAACCAAATTACCAAAATCTAGATTAGACTGTGGTAGTCATGATATAGATTTAGATGAACCCCAACCCAAAATTTGGTTTGAACATTGAAACTAATGATGCCCCCATACACATACATAGACACACACACACACACACACACGTGCACACACACACAGTAGTTAGCAAAACACTTATTACCTGCATAATTGAGATTTTTCTGGAGAAAACAGAGAAAGTTGACTGCCTTGGGGATTTTATGATATTTAGCCCAAGCTGAGAGGGTTGTTTGTTGGAGGCTTGTGTGGTTTGAATCTCTCACCAACACTGAAGGAGAGAACAACTGGGCTTTCTTATCAGCTTGCCCAGATGTGGGACAGGGATGAAGAGGGAGGGGTGAGATGTAAAAGCCATCAGCCAACATCAAAAAATGGAGTCAGACTTCTTTTACAGAGATTAAGATATATGAGAACAGAGAAATGGACCGCGATGATACACAACCAGTGTTTCCTAGGACTGAGAACTAGGGTAGCTTTTTAGAAGCATGTGTTTCTATTGATGACATTTCTATTTGATTATTGAACCAAATTGTATTACATGGATATTTTGAGTTTTCCCTCTGAACTTTGGTCATACAAATAGGAAAAATTCTGTTTCTTTTGAATTACTTAAAATAATGTATTTTTCTACTGATAAATGCAAAATTCATTGTTACTAAATATGCATATGTATATAACTCGTACTTGGTACAATTATATTATGAAATGATATAGCATGTAACTTCCTTAAAAAATAGGATGACAAGCAGTATTGGGATTCAAAGGGGCTCAATATAACTCTTATCTCTCATGGCATGATGTCAAGTCTGGTATATGCATTATATCTATTACATGTCATTATATATATATTGGTTGCTTATTTTCTAATCATTATATCTTTTGTTTATTCACTGAATATTTTACTGTTCCCCCAACATGCTTCAGATCCAGTATTTTAAAAATTAATATTTTATCCTTGTCTTAAGAAGTTCATAGTCTTTTCGAAAAATAAGAATACAGAATAATAACAGATATGCAATATTGTAAGGCCTCTGGTAGAGAAGTATACTGATTATTCTGGATATGTTGTTTGAGACTTCCAGAACCCCTATAAATAAATATATTTGGGGGCATCTGCTTGGCGCAGTTAGTTAAGTATCCGATGTTTGGTTTCAGATCAGGTCATAATCTCAGGGTCATGAGATGTAGCCCCATATAGGGCTCCGTGCTCAGCTGGGAGTCTGCTTAAGACTCTCTCTCCCTCTCCCTCTACCCCTTCTTCCCCCGCAAAATAAAAATAAATCTTATATATATATTATTTTTAACAGGACAGATTCATTATGATTCTGAGAAAAGCCATCAATACCTTATTTGTTTCTTGTTTTATCTTCTATCACATACTGTTCGTAGACTTCTGACTCAAAATAAAGTGTTTGCTCCTACCAAGAGAGTAAATCACATTCTGCTTCAGATGGGCTGACCTCTATAGCATTCAGAGCCATATTGCTGCTTTGGCTCACTGAAAGGTCATAATCCAGGATGAAACCAAGCTTGAAAATCACAGCAAAAGAAAGTGAAAGAAATCTGAGAACATATCCTCTGAAGTTTTTAAGAAAGTGAGGAAGTAAAACCTCAAGTTCATCGAATTTTAAATAAATCCTGCTCTGTGCATTCCATTCTACTGGATAGTTGTCATTTATGGGCGGCCATGGACCACAGTACCTAAGTACATTAGACCACATGTCTGTATCTAGTTATATTACCGGCAGAATATCACTAGATATATAGCACTACCACTGTATTGTGCAGTCTTGGTTTTTATGAGAACCTTTGTTATGCACCAAGAGTGAGAGCACTTCCAACGAGATGAACCTGCCCCCAGACATCCATCACTGCTTTGAGTAACTTTACTGTTTTAATTTTCCCTTCACTTGAAAGCACATGTTTCTGAGAATGTAGGTATAGTTTCTCCTCTGATTTTCCAGGAGTTGTCATAGATAATGGACCTATTGAACTTTCATCACTTTGGACACTCTGTAAAATTACCTGAGAATCCCAGAATGTGAAAATAATATTCAGAGATATTGTATTCTAACCTCCTTTTTTTCCTACCCTGAAGGATACTGAGATGAGGGATCTCCATAGCAGAACCCTCTTTAAATTATACTTTTGAATGCTATGCACTTGTCTTTGGATCCGTCTGGATTTTTTTCTCCGAATATAGAATTTACATTGTATGTAAATGACAATTAAAAGACTGAGACCAACCTCTTAAAAATGATCAAATTAAAGCAATCTCAGTAAAAATAAAATTATAAATAAATAAAATAAGAACTTTTAACCTCCTACAAAATGCCTCCATCCCTTTAAGATACAATGCTTTAGGATTAGAAATAGTGTGGTATCAGATATTAATTTGTTCTTTCCACTAGAATTTCTCCATTTTTATTTTCTGTATCAGTGTAAAGAAAAACAAGTCTTGGAATATTCCCTAGGGGGTGTCTTACAAGGTAAAACAAAACACCAGCCAAAAAAACCAAAAACCAAAAACCAAAACAAAACAACAAAGCCAAAACACCTTTATGGATAAAGAAGTTATCTAAGTAGAAAATAATGATTTTCCTAATTGAATTCAAATAATTATCCAGGTCTAATTTGTCTTGTTCCTAAAGTGAACAAAGTGTTTCTATTTTTTTGATACTCACTCCAGGTTTTAATTGGGTGGACTATATTGAGGAAACTCCTATTGCTCATAGCCCAAGTTGACAGTTTTCTGAATCTGAGCCATATTGCTTGAGACAGACCTGATTTCCACAGGTTAGAGGTGATTGAATAAATATCTGTTCTAAAGGCAACTATGCGGGTGGGTGTTTTACCTTTGAAAGTCATGTCATGAAAGTCTGACCTCTTTCTCTTTGCTTTGGGTTGTAGTCTCAGTTGGAGTTATCTATTAATGGAACAGATGCATTTAGGCATTTTGTTGTCCTTTGGTATCCCACATAAATTTAATCCAGTCATTGATTATATGTCCTCCATAGGCTGAAATGGTATTCTATACTATTAAGGACCTTTTAATTTAATAAACATTTATTGAGTAATTGTTCTCTTCTAAGAGATATAAGGCATATAGAGATAGAGTGAGCATAGCTCAAATCCTCAGGAAAATATAACACTGAGGGGAACACCAATGCAAGGAGAGAGCTTAGAAGAACAAGACAGCTTCTCCAGGTCTCCAAAGGAAGTTTTAAATTTCCTGGGGAACCTTCAGGTAATCCCAAAACTCTCCATTAAAATGTAGACTCTCTACTGCCTATTCCACTTGACATTCCAGTTAGCAGCTCATCCTCCACCTGTCAGAATGTGAAATCATATCACTCCCCTGATCTCTCGTTGCAGAAGTATTTCCCCAGTATAGTTAGCTAGTACATCCAATCACTCAATCATATGCTGATTTTATATGCTAAATATTTCTCAGGTCCCCAGTTCTTACCAGTTCTATCATGACTGCACCCATTGAGATCCTCATCAGCCCTGACAGGACCCTTATAACAGCTTTCTAACTGGTTTCCATTCCTCCAATCTTCTGTTCACTTAAATGCATCGCTCACACAGGCATGGGAGAAACCTGTCAAAAATGGAAATCTAACCAGGCAGCATTTCCGCTTATGATTCTTTGGGGATTTCAGAAACTACAGGATAGGATCCTCAAACTATAGGAAGTTCTGCAATAACTTCTCCAAATGAATTTCTTCAGCTTTCACCTTTGAATAGTCTTATTATGATTTAATTTATTGTTGAAACAGGGAACTTTTGAGAATAAATGAGGAAGCTATTAATTCTTATATGGGGGATGCAGATTCAGAAGGTGATGGGACATATGGCCATCCTACTCTTTGTTCCTATCTAAGTGCTTTCATGGTCTTGTACACAGCCTGCTGTTTTCTCTTTCTAGAACATCTACCCCTCTTTCTTCCCCAGATGCCTCTTTCTGACTTTCTGAGATTCACCTCAAATTCCATCCTCCTCAGGATACATCCTGTCATGTTCCTGACTTCCAAGAGGCATTTGATACCTCCTTTGTACTCCTATATGCTGTATTCATCTCTCATTGCACTTGCTATGTAATGTGGAAATTTGCTTCTGTGTTCATTTGTCCCCAAAGATTGCAAGCTCCTTAAGACTAGGAGCTATTCTTTTACTTATCCACTCTGTCCAGTGTATATGTATCTAATAAATGTTTATTGAAGTGACCAAATTTGAACCTCAAGTTCATCAGTGTACTCTCCATTTCCCAGCATAGGTAAAGGATTTGGCATTGATATTTTAAAAATATTTATTTATTTACTTTAGAGAGAGACAGACAGAGTACAAGCAAGGGGAAGAGTAGAGGGTACTTAACTTACTGAGCCACCCAGGCGCCCCACCATTGCTTCGGGGGTTTTTTTGTGTTTTTTTTTTTTAAGATTTTATTTATTTGCCAGAGAGAGAGAGAGAGAGCATGGCAGGCAGAGGGAGAAGCAGGCTCCCCGCTGAGCAAAGAGCCCGATGTGGGACTCGATCCCAGGACCCTGGGATCATGACCTGAGCCGAAGACAGACGCTTAATGACTGAGCCACCCAGGCGCCCCTGCTTCTTTTTAATAAGAAATAAAAGGCTGAGAGTTTAGGCTGCCCAATAAAAAAATATATATATATGGACAAACATAATCCAAATTAGAAGGCAAACAGACTGAGGGAAGTATGTGTAAAAAGTCTTCAAAGATGAGACTTTATTATAATGGGGAAAAATGCTATAATGAGAGAGGCAGTGGGTTTCCCAAGGTGGAACTTCTGGAGACCAAGGATACGATTCAGGAGTGCTAGTGTGCATATGGCTGGTAAATTGAATTCTGGAGTTCAAGCTAAATGAGGAAGAAAGTAAGTTGGTCTAGCATGTGAGGTTTTAATTTGCAACAACAGGACAGAAATACAGTACTGGAAGTGACATTGGGGAAAGAGAGAAGATTAGAAGGGATGAAGAAGAGGAGAAACGGAACAATTAAAATTTATTAACTTCATCCTTAGAAGTAATACAATGACCAGTCAGATCAGGGTGGGAGAGACATCTATACTTCTGAAGGATGGAAATGGAATGGAGATATGGGAGGTGAGGATTTGTGATGAGGCTTTTTGAAGTTGATGATAAATTTCACCATGAAAACAAAAGATTCAAAAGCTGATCTATGATAATATGATAAGCACAGAGAGAGGGGTATGAGAGGATGTGATGTGCTTGCAAAGCTGAAGCCTTCTTGAAGGGTGGAGATAGACTAATGGACTCCAAGAAGCATAACAAACAAGGAAACCCCTTCTAACAGAAAAAATTTTGGAAGTTAGTGCCATCAGGGGAAGCTTGATTTCACTGTGGTTAAGGGCCTGAACAAGATATCTTCGGAACTGATCAGGCATGTGTGTAAGTTTGCTTACCGTATCACGAAAGCTAGAGAAGACCCATATTACCTCATTGAGAGGTAATTGTTGGTGGAGGAGGTAAGCCTAAAATGGACTGGATATGGCAAAGAGAACAAATTGACAAAAGTAGCAGCCAGGGAGATTTCTGCCTTGGTTGGTAATTGGAGAGTTGCCTGAATGGGTTTTGAACACAGGATCCTGTGTTAGAGACTAGCTTTTTGTTACAGAAACGTATAGAACAAATACATTCCTTCCAAGGGAGGCTCCAAGTGAGGAATAAGATTCAGGCATATCTCAAAGTCTATCAATGAGTGATATTTTTCTGGGCTTGTTGGGACATGCAGGCTGCTAGTGGGGCTGCTTCAAAGTTCCAATGCAGGTGCAATGGGTCTGTTAGATGTTGAGAGCTTTTTCTGATGCTTTGGAAGACAGAGATTAGAGATAGTTAATAATAGTTTAAAAGATTATTGCGCAAACTTGGTCACTTTTTTTTTTACAATAATTAATGAAAACCACAAAAAAAAATTCTAAGGCTGAAGCATAGAAGAATTTAAAACATCCTAATGAGGTGAAAACTATGACTAACATTTCAACTTTCTCCTGATGTCTCACTTTCTGTAAGAATTAATGTGGACCAGGAAAGAAGTTTCCAGGTTTTTTGCTTGGGTTCACAGATCTGATACCCATGTCAAATTAGGACTCTCACTTTCACTAACGGATGTTCAGGAGCTGAATTTGTATCTTAGTTCTAGCTAGTATTTATTTTTGGTTCTATAAGCCATCAGTCTGCTAACATGGCAATACTTTGGGAGTTTTTAATGTTTACACAAATTCCAGAAAACTCCTTCATTGCATGTCTGGCACATTGTGATGTTCACGAATGGAGCACAGACAAATCTGGCAGCTTAGATGATATTTTCCTTGTTGTTATTGGTCTGAACTCACCAGGTAGCGATACTCAGAGCGTCACATTGTCTGTCTCACTAGGTTGCATTGCATTTTCAGTATCACACCAGGTAGTATCACTCAGAGCATTACATTGTCTTACTGGGTTGCATTGCATTTTTGATAGCACACCTGCAGACTGTTAAAGGAAATATTTCTCTAATCTTAATTGGGGTTACTAGGGTCAAAGCCAAGTTTGCAAAGCTCATGTTGTTTCTAATCCTATTTCCATGCCTGTATATTAAGCCATTTAACTTTTGAAGTAGTCCTTAATATAACTGAGAAAAAAGACCTGTTTTGTAACGTGGTCAAATGTGATCAGATCACTGTTTCATGTGCAGACACATGTGGCCCACCTTCTTCCATAATGCTCCCATATTCTGCTATGCTGCATGTCCTTCCAGAATTGCGTGGCTTCATGAATCTAACTTAAACAGTCATGTATTTTCACAAATAAATAGATTCAGTCCTCCCATTACTGTGGATCCTAAAATACCCTGCAACATCAATCAATAGTTAATCATGTAGTTTCTGTCCTAGTAATTTATCTACACATTCCAACACTGCAATTATATATTTAAACACTAGGACACCTATCATTTGGACTCTATAACTTGAGTTGCTGTTTATTAGAGAAAAAAATTATTTAATTTATATTTATAACTGGATGGGACATTTAATATGCCATTTGAGAATGAGAGAGGATGAGGAAAAATGAGGCCTTATCATGTTTCAACAGCTTTACGTTAATCTTTGAATCTTTACAAAGGATTTTAGCCACCTGCAAAAGAAATAGTTTTTCTTCAGAATAGTCTTTTTTGTTGATGTTCCTAACGCGTGGTTTGCATTTTTGCCAGAATGCCTGAAATCAATTATTGAAGGAAAAATATAATAGTTTGGAACTGATCTGACAGTTAATGTTTGCATGTCTTGTTCATTAGGTTTAACTATAGAAATTATTATAATAAGATAAAGTGAGACATAAGGTATCTGAGTTCCTTTTTGGATCTGTATGGATGTATATACATTTCAACAGTGATACCAAAAGTACTTTAAATTTTTATTTCATCTTTTCAGAGAAACACTGAGAAAAGTATTTGAATTTTATGTAACTAGCTGTCAGTTACTGTTCAAAATGAGCATACAGAGGTTTTCTAAAAATTTTAAATAAAATTTGCTTTCAATGTTATGTGATTTGCCTATGTAGTGTAGATGCTTAGTATCTTATCAGTGCCCTACTGACGTCAGCACTGACTTGCTTTACTGGAAACTCCTTGTTAGGGTTTGTGGTCGAAATTGGTGACGTAGAAGGTAATGGTGTATTGTGAGAAAATAATTGTACAGGGGAAGGGGGACACATATTTGAGAGGTACCTCCTATGTGTTGTCCACTTTATATATGAGATCTGACTTAAAGTCCACTTCAGCCCTCCACCTAGAAGTAGATATTATCAGTTGTCATGTTATTAATACATTCATTTTATTCTTCTTAAACAACTGAGATATTTCAAACATATGGAAAAGTGCAGAAAGCAATATAAAGTCATACATATAGCCATTGCACAGAAGTAACTGATTTTAACCATCTCATCAAAAGGCAGATTTGCTGCAGATGACTTTTAGAAATATATAAAATATTATTGATACACTTGAAATACCTTTCAACCCCCACATGTTCAAGCTGAGGAAAAATAAGTTGAGAAAGAGATGAAATAACTTGCACAAATTCACTCCACAAGTATATAGAGCTGAGATTGGATCTGCTATGAATGGGCTCGGGAGCTCATGTCCCTTCCCTCTATTTTACAGACTTTCTCTGCACTCCCTATTAGATTCACAGCCCCGCTAGAAACATATTTTGTAGAGCTGCCTTATGGTGGGGGAGGTGATTGAGCCTTTTACTTTTGTGGTACCATATCAGTTTCCAATTAATTTTGGCACTTAATAAAGTATTATATGTTCACCTGTTCAATTATTTTCTGTGCCACATCAAGAGAACAAGATAATTTAGTTATATTAGCTTCATTTACTTCAATTTAATATCATTAGGTATTATAGTGCACAAATGCACGTGCATACAGGAGTGTACAAAAATGACAAATGTAGAGTGTAGCAAAGTAATGCTGCATTTCTAAGTGGTTTAAATTCTGGGCTTGAGCATATATTCTTTGAATGGGATCTATTTTTTTTTTTTTTTTAGATTTTATTTATTTTTTAGAGAGCGAGCGAGAGAGAAACAGCATGAGAGGGGAGAGGGTCAGAGGGAGAAGCAGGCTCCCCGCTGAGCCGGGAGCCCGATGTGGGACTCGATCCCAGGACCCTGGGATCATGACCTGAGCCGAAGGCAGACGCTTAACCATCTGAGCCACCCAGGCGCCCTGAATGGGATCTTTTTTTAAGTGAGGAAACCATTTTTAGTTGGTTTCATTTCTTTTCCACATTTGTTATTTAGGTCCCTAAGCGTCGTCTGTAAAGTGGGGATCAGCATATGTATTTCATGGGACTTGCATACATAACTGACATGATGTCTATGAAAGCATTTGACAGAGTGATTGGCGCGAAGTAACTACTCCCTACTTACTCGCCCCCGTCACTTGGAAAACAAAAAGCTATTTTGCATGTGGTGGGTGGGGAGAGGTGGTTGGGAAACAGCCAATATGTGAAATATTTCTATAATAATTTTATGTGACTAAGTTCTACCAGCTGCTATTTAAAAAATCATTTGGCACGTGGGAACCTATCTAAAGAGGATACTTACTCTGTAGTTGATTTAGAGAAGAGAGAGAGAAAAAAAAATCAATTGACTTTACTTATAAAGGTGTCTCATTTTTGTGGACGTATGAGAGTCCAAAGAGATAAACAAATATTTGAAAAATGATCTTCTTGCTACACAGGCAGTACTAACCAATTAAAATATTGTTATTTTATTAAAGGAGTGCTGTTTTATAATTCCATTTTCTCTAGAGAAATACCAGGGACTTTATTAAATACATACTTTTAAAAATGGAAATCTTGGATACTGTTATCATCACTGTATATGTAAGAAAACAACTTCATGGGGAAAGAAGAGTTGGTGGGTTATTAAAATATAAAGAAATAAGAAGAAAACAAAATTCTATGGTATTGTCAAGTTTCCCTTGAGATCCAGCCATGACACAATTATTTCCTTTTAAGATTTCTTTCCCACTAATGAGTCATTTTGAGCCCTTTTTATGTGGGCACATAGAAATGAATAAAAATTTATTCCCACTGCTAAGGCACCCCAAATCTTATTAGTGTAATTGTTGAGAGTCTTAAAGCAATGAAGGAAAAAAAGAATACTGGAACTCCACATACTTGCTTTCATTAAAAAAAACAAATATATCTGATTCTTATACCAAACAACTCCATATTTTCCAGGCGAGGTTCCTTAAGATATGAACTTTAAACGTTATATGTGATTCTCCCTAGAAGTATGGAGGTCTGAAAAACAAAGTAATTCCATTTATCAACTAAAATTGCATTTAATTAAAGAATAGCTCTGACATATCAAGAGAGAAACCAATTAATACTTCTAGAGGCATGTGCTTTTATAAGAAACAAAACAGCCTAAGTAAGTGGAGGCCCCAGGAGGAGAACAGTATTGCAGAGTGAGCCACAGCAATAGTTCTTATTAATATTAAAATAAAGAAATGGGCTTGGATTGGAAAACAGCCCACTGCTTATTTACCAGAGGACTTGGTCGTTTTTCTCCTTTTTTGACTCATCTCAGGTGGAAAGCACAGATGTTCTCTACATCTGTCTCTCTCCCACTCACCCTTAAATTTTACTTACCAGCTGAACCATCAATCCTAATACATCCAAAAATATTTTATCATGGTGATAATTCAACTGTTGTATTTGAGTGCATACAAATGTCCTGAAACCGTAGGTATCCCAATCCTATTTTGAAAGCTTTCTGAAGACTCCTTGGGAAAAAAAAAGATTATCCCAGTGATTACATTTCTTTAAAAAGTTTATTGTCCTGCTAAATATGTATCTGGTTATTTTTTATATGAATGCATATCTTGGCATTAAGTAACTGTTTGCTGAGCAGTGTGCATAGTTGTGTGCGCGTGAATGGCACCATTACCAATTTTATTAAAAAAACACAATACGTAGCAAAGAGAAGAGATGTTCCTGGTAATGGTATTTCAAAAGCATATTTAAACAGCTTATCTACTCTAAATTCATTTCTGATAAATTAAATAGCTGCATTCCAAGTCTTACAAGATGCACATCTCTTCACTCTCCCCACCCCCACCCCGTCCCACCTCGGCTTGCATCAGCTGAATAGCTCGAATTATTTGGTACTGGTAGAGCATGAAAATGTGAGATAAAAAAAAGAAATGAAAGCTGTAGTGGCCTCCAGACCTTAAAAATTGTAGCGCTTTTGAATCTGTTATATTTTATTTTGCTTCAACTGTTAAACTTTATTATTACTTTTTTTTGCTCTTTCTGATATCATAAGATCTGTGTGAGAGGTCTAAAACATGAGAGAACTAGGGGGCACTCAGAGGCAGGTCTAAGTAATTAGCTCAAGAATCCTTGCCACAGAAGGGCAAGGGCAGTGTGGGTGGAAGAGTGATGTCCCCGAGTGTCCACAAATGGGTGTCTGATGTACAGAGGCAGAGAGCAGGGGCAAGTGGAGTGGTGGGAAGGACCCTGTGGTAGTTCTGTAAAGCGCCTGTCTTGACAGGCTTCCTTTCTTAGCAGCTCCTGTCCCGCCTCCCATCCCATAGAGCAGAGGGGAGAGGAAATTAACATTAGTTGTTGTAGCATCTCATTGACCTTGCAATGCTAGGAGGCAGATACTTCTCCTCTGAACTTATGCAACTCACCAGGTTTCACTTGTTTAATGATTGCTTTATTTTTTTTTTAAGATTTTATTCATTTATTTGAGAAAGAGAGAGAGAGTGAGAGAGGGAGCGCAAGTTGGGATGGGGCAGAGGTAGAGGGAGAAGCAGGCTGGAGGCTTAAGCAGGGAGCCTGACGTGGGGCTCCAGGCTCCATCCCAGGACCCAGGGGTCATGACCTGAGCTGAAGTCAGACGCTTAACCGATTGAGCCACCCAGGTGCCCCTCAAAGACTTAGAGTCAAGTTCATAGCCGGGGTCTAATTCTTCAAGACATGCCTTTTCTAATCATTTCTGGCACTTTTTCGTTGCACCTCCCCTTCCTGATCTGCTTTTTAAAAATCTTTTAGCTTTACAAATCCTTAAAAACTGTTCTAAACCCTTTTCTATGGAATAAGAACGTGTATAATTAAGTAGACAACTAACTAGGAAGGGGATGTAGCTGATAGCATCATTTTAGCCCTAAGGAAGCAAAATTTAAGTAGCTTGCCCAACATCACCCAGTGAATTTCTTATGTGAGAGGCATGCAAACCCGGCTCCTGACCCTCGCCTTCCTGTCTACAGCTTGCTATCATATTTACTCATTTTCTCTTGGTCTCCGCTTAACTGAGTACAAATGAAAATTTTAAATATCTTAACAGCTATAGGCATATGGTTCTTCGGCTATAAAATGGGGATAATAATAATATCTGTCTCCTAACGGTGTTGTAAGAGTTAACTGAAGTAAGACATTTGTATAAAGCATATAGTAGAGCACACCATAATATTTCCTGAGTGTTAGTTATTGTTATTAATTTGTTAATAATTTAAGATTAAGATGCTTTAAGGAAAACATCTGTGGTAACTGTGATGAAAAGTTTACACCTGTTAGTGGACAAATAATTATGATGATAGCTCAAATATTTGAAAGACTTTTTCAGTTTCTGAAAAGCAACCATGAAAAGTCGATTGTGACATTATATAGTGACAGGGAAAAGACTGAGGAAGGTAAAGATGGGAAATGAGAGGTGGGGAGCAAGTGAACCAAATAATATGGTTTCCTAGGTAATGCTGCCTTCAGAATCCCAGAGGTGGCACGTGCATTACAAAGCCCACAACAAAATCATACCCATGAAACCATATGAGGTAAATTTTAACAGGGCGCCAATTGTCTCCACTCCAAATCAAACAGTGGGCTCCAGAAAAAAATATTTTATATCATGATCGTGATCATAATTGAAAGGAATAGGAAAGAGCTGACCATTTTTTTTCAGGCTTGCTTTTGTGGGTTGGTCAAAGGCATTTGAAAAAGCTTAAACTCTTTTGCCAATATTTCAGAGTAGCTTTGATGGTATTTAGATGACAACCTCATTTTAAAGAGAACTCTATTCTCACAGAACCCAGGAGAATCAAGCAGTTGGCATAGCAAGTTATCTGAATTTGATCTGCATTGACAGAAAATAAGGATGCCCAAGGCAATCCTGCATTCTCCTTCTTTGTGGACTGCTTCGACAATAGTGAGAATGTCTGAGTGTTAGTCATTTTCTGACAGTGTTAGCTCTGATCTTATGCAAAAGTAAAAGCACTTGGAAACTTTACCTTCTTGGTCTTCAGTCAGGACATTTCTTCTAGAAAAACTGTTCTGCAGTAAGATTGTATATAGCTATACAATAAATATATGTACCTATATAACAAATCTAAAAATATATACCTACAAAGTTTGGTAGATGTCTTGCTTCAAGACACCATTCTTGGGAAGAGAGGTTATTTTGTAAAACCTTACTGATAGGGACTTAAAAAAATTAAGCTATCCTTTTATGTCCAAATATAAATGTTAGTTTCCTGTGTGTATCTTTTTTAAAAACTTTCAGTGTGGGTAGATAGGCAGGGCCAGATGTCTCTGTCTTAATTATTCATACTCCTTAATAAATAACAGTGACATACAGTGAAAATAAAGCCCAGATGGGTGACACATTGCACAAATCATTGGATGTACTGTATAGTCGTTCCTTAGTTTCCTGAATACTAATAGATAATACAGATCATCTTTTTCTCTGTTCATCAATCAAATGACAAGTATCTACTGTGTCTTTTATGAACAAAGCACAGTGCTACTGACCAGGTGCATTATAAAAACACACTGCCATAACATCATTTGCTTTTATTTCTATTATCCTCAGACTCTAGGCTTCCCTAGGTTTGTCGCAGTTATTTTCAAAAGTGATCCAAAACCAGATCTGAGTTTGCTGTAGTGGCTGCTTAACTAGCCTGTTTACTAGCTTGAGTCTCATGCATCATGGTAGATATTACTGGTTGTCAAGCAGTGGTTGATGAATCATGGAACCAAGGAATTTCAGAACTCAGAGAAATTCAGAGCCGACTCAAGCTGTATTTTACAGAAGAGAAAATGTGAAATAAATGACCAAGTGATTTCACCAGGGCAAGGCAACTAGTTAGTGTCAAAACTGAGGCTTCAACTACAGACTGCTAACAATCTGATGTTTTTTCTAGTGTTACTACATCACAGAAATGTGTGGGATCAAAAGCGCCATCATGGGAATGGGGGCACAGTATCTTGGGTTTGCTGCTGCCATTGACTAAGGATGGGAAGGAAAAAGGCAGGGGCACAAATATCACCCATGTACCTAGTTCACTTATTTGTTCTGGAATGATGATGGGGATGTGGAAAATAAGAAAATAAGATCTGGCTCCACAAGTCTTAGTGGGTTTTCTGACTGGTGTAGGATTACCTAGACTCTCTCAAAGTACAGAACCCCGTAGTCATAGAGGCTTGAATTATAGGATGTCATTTTCCTAGATATAATATTTATAGGACCAGTCTGGGAAAATAAAGATATGCTAATTGGTTGGCTTTAGACACCCACAGTACATTACACGTTGGGCATGAAAATGAAAACCTTATTTATCAGCTACTTAATCACTAGTTCTACTGGTATCAAGATAAATATATTTTACTTGGAGTATACAGATGTGAAATCCCTGGAGAACCATAGTTTTGACTTGCCATTTAAGAAACTTCCAGTCATGGGGAAGCCTGGGTGCCAGTGGAATTATCAGAGATGGTTGGCTTAGTTGGAATTCTTTATAGACGATGCTACTGGGAAGAAGGGCATAACCAGGGGAGACAGCAGAGCTGTGTCAGGAGTGCCCCATAAGTGAAAGAGACCCAAGTGAAAACCAGGATGTGCTTGTCCCTAACCCACAATAAACTGTGTCCTTCTTGTCGAAATGTAGCTGCATTGCCCCTTGAACAGAAACAATAATAATCTTTGCCACTTTCGTTCAATTTCATTGTTTATACTGCGAATGTTTGCCCACCTAGTTAATGATCATTAACGTTAGCGTTAATAAGGAAGAAGAGAGCATGGTCCTTTCTAGTAAATATAAGACTCAGCTTTAGAGACAAAGGGAGGTGCAAGTGTGTTTCTAAACACTAATTTGCATCCTGAGTCCATTATGGGGGAGAGGCCACTGTTGCCAGGCATCCAGCCTTAACAGGACATACATGCTGGTGAGCTTTATGTATGGTCATTTTGACACCAACTGAAATGACCTTTCTACTACCTCGTCTAGTCCCAGATTGATATCAGTCACTTAGATAAAAAGAAGCAGGAAGAGTACCCCTTCAGCAGCTTTGCTGCTCTAGGCAGGCCCTTGAGAGTAAAAGACTAAAGATTATGGATATTTTTTTTTATTACCAGTAAGACATTTATTAATAGTATTATTACACTTGTTCCTAAAATCTATTATTATTTCAACAGTGAAGAGGTAAATGCCAGACTAACCTCAGTCAGATGGTTATTATAGTTAGGTTGACAGTAAATTACAAGACACATCCACAGACTATAATCCTGTTATAGAGTACGTAATACATTAAAACACAATGGAGAGGCTGCACGAATTGGCAACATTTTATATCATTAAAAAAAAATCGAAGACCTAAAAATGGTGCTTGCCTATGGTTGCAGATACTAGAAAAATCTTTCATTTTATTTATTTTTTTATTCTTATGTTAATCCCCATACATTACATCATTAGTTTTAGATGAAGTGTTCCATGATTCACTGTTTGTGCATAACACCCAGTGCTCCATGCAGAATGTGCCCTCCTCAATACTCACCACCAGGCTAACCCATCCTCCCACCCCCCGATTATGGATATTTTTATCTATGGACTTTCAAGAAGGGAATGGACTCAAGGTAAAATATGTGAAGTGCTCACGTATTTTCTTATTTAAAAGATTTAAAAAATTACTTCTAAGTATATATATTTTGGTGTAAATAATGATTGAATTCATATGGGATATGCAAAATGTGGGGTTTTATTAGTGAGGAGCATAAGATGGTAATTGCCATTAGAAAGGTGTCTTTGCTGATGATCATTAAGCAAGAGTCAGAAAGGTTTGCACTGTTATGATAATGATTTATGCACACTTTTAAAACCTGACCTTATTAACTAGTATATCACAATACCTTATTTGGGTCTGTTTCAACAACAACAACAACAACAGAAAACAAGAGAAAATTAATTTTTTTCTTTCATTTTGATATTTTTTCAATTTATTTTGAATAGTTTATGAAAAATTTTGCATTTTCAAGAGCATATTCCCCAATTACTACAAAGATGATTTTGTCTTGTTGTATTTGAAATGGCAAAATCACTTTTTATAGAGCTCATCACCATAGCAGGGGTCATTTTAAAGAGAGCATTTTAAAGAACAATGCCAAAATAAATGGTCCCTCTTTTTTCCCTTAACACTCATTCCCTAGAAAGTATACAGTATAGACCATAGTTGAACCGACATGTTTCAATAAATACATTATTACTGAAGCAATTTTCCAAAATTATTTTTTAAGGAGTTAGAACATGTAAATGTAGAGAATACAAGAAGCCTCAAATCAATCCAGCTATGAAGAAATGTCTGTCATTTGTTAATTAGCAACCTGGAGAGAGTCTGAAGAGTGAGGGGATGTTGGAGACTAAAAGTTTGCTGTTTTAAGTCTGATGCATGGACTGAAAACATGAGCGTTGCAGTCTTTTTTAGTATGTTGTTGTTTTGCCTGTGAAGTATATCTCTTATGCACAAAGAGTATAAAGAGAATCACACCCACAAAGTGAGGAATAGTTTTGACAAAGAGGGTGGGTTAATGGTGACAGTGATGGGAACACCACAGTGACCAAGGGCTTTAATTCCAAAAAAAGTCAAATCCTAGAATCTTAATGTTGGAAAAGACCACAGTATTCTGGCCAAGAGGTTTTCAAACTGTGTCCTTGGGACAGCCTTTCCCCACCATCACCCAGAGGCACCTACAGAGCAAGAAGAGGGGCCAGAGATTTTAGGGAGATTTACGGTGTGCAGCATTTGCGGGCCTAATTCAATCCCATTTTAGAGATGAAGCAGGTGTGGCTCAG
This sequence comes from Neomonachus schauinslandi, assembly GCF_002201575.2. Taxonomy (NCBI): domain Eukaryota; kingdom Metazoa; phylum Chordata; class Mammalia; order Carnivora; family Phocidae; genus Neomonachus; species Neomonachus schauinslandi. The sequence goes on along the minus strand of NC_058409.1, from coordinate 41,888,514 downwards.
TGTGTCTAATGACATACGAAGAGACACACAGCTAGATGGTGCCAGTCCCAGACTAGACTTCCTGATTCATATTTTTTTGGTTTTCTTTTGGGGAGGGGAAGATTTGCCGACATAATATTCTCAATTTACCAGAAAGTGTACCTGCCCAGTTGAGCAAGTAGGACTCGTGAAACAGTCAGAAAACATTTGTCTTTTCCTCCACTGCCTTTAAAACTCAATGGAGAAGTGAGACCCAAAATGCCTACAACTCTCTCAAGAGAGATTCTCTCTTGAATTTCTTGTTTCTTCTTTATTGGTCCTTCTGGCCTCTTTTAGAAGCTGGGTGTGGAATGTCAGCTAGGGATCAGAAAAGCTGCACCTTTGCAAGTCCTACAAGATCATCTAGCAACTCCAAGGTTTAGGATTATTTGCCTTCTATTGCTTTGTTTTTAGCTTTTTTAAAAAGATTTTATGTATTTATTTGAGAGAGAGAATGTGAGCACGAGCGGGGGGAGAAGGAGAGGGAGAAGCAGACTCCCCACTGAGCAGGGAGCCCGACAAGACGTGGCTTGATCCCAGGACCCTGAGATCATGACCTGAGCTGAAATCAAGAGTCAGATGCTTAACCAACTGAACCACCCAGGCTCTCATGTCTTTTGCTTTTTTAGGACCTCTGGTGAAATGGGAGAGAAAGAGCTCCCACAATCACCTTGGTACACAAACAGTCATTGAGTTCAAGCATACCATGTGCATGGTGCTGCCTGGTCATTTCTATCTTGGTTACTCTGCAAACACTAAAGCATGTAAGCCTTGACTTTTAAGTTCATTTCAAGGGAGGAGAATGATATAAACTATTTTAGTAGGGGCAATTTGCCTATAAAGAAGTAGACTCCCTAAAGGCAGGGACAACTTTGCCATGTTACATAATATTACCTCTCTGGAACATGGTAGGTGCTCAATAAGTGAATGAATGAACAGAAATCAAATTAGCTCAAGTAAAAAGTTTTATTGGAAGGATGCAAAATTATTTGAATGAAACCACATGCCAATAAGTATGCCTAGCTTCATAAGGTGCCCCATCCTAGCATGTTGGTTCCATTGACTTCTCTGCTGATGAATCTCAGTGAGCCAACATGGCTCGGCACCATGATAGTGCATCTACAGTGCCCATCATGAATGAAAAAAAAAAAAGAGAAAAGGTCTTGAATACCCTAGATGGGACCAGAACCTGGGTGTTGGGTAAAAGTGGGAAATAAAATAAGGGAGGTCATCTGTGACACTGACAATGTTTATCTTGGACCATTCAGAGAACATAGAGAAACATTATCTCCCTGTTAACACTATACATCCTGAAAGAACAGTTTTTTCAGAGAGATATACATACTTTCCATGTGCCTGGACAATAATATTGCCAAAAGCAGCATCATTTTCTCTTATGTAAACTATCCCACCCTTTTTTGATAACTTTGCAAATTTAAAAACATCACTGAATAGTTAACTAAAAAAACTCATAGAATATTCGTGGAAAAATATCTTGGAGAATTTCTCCTTTAATGAAGTTATTGAAGTGTTCACACTTCTAAAAATCTTCACTATTGAAAAAACAGAATTAAAAACAGCTTCCAAAAATGTCCCCTGTGAGTAGGAGGACAATTTTGTTTTGGAACAAGATATTAGTGAAATATTTAGAGAAAAAGACAAGGTAATCTGTAGCGGTAGAAATTAGAAATTAATTTGCCTACCCTCCCTACCCCAATCTGCATTTACAGGATATATGCCTGGTTATTCTATCAGAAGATATTTTTATGAGTTCAGTGCTGTTTTAATTAAAATTATGGCTGGATAAACTACTACTTTTCATGAGCTTATAGAAGTGTATCAATTTTCTGACAGTGAGAAAGGAGTAGCAGCTAGAAGTGCCTGAGAGCCCAACAACCTGGTGCAAAAATACTTTTATTTTCTCACCTAGCATACGCATTCATACACATAAATATGTAAATTTAACTGAGACAAAAGTTTCACCAAGTCGTACTTACTTTTACTACAGGTAGGTTAGTTGTGAGTCTAATCTGTTCTGTTAGTTTTAAAATTTGTCACAGGCCATACCATTTGTTACACAACTTTCCTGTTGGCCACAAGCCCACACTGAAATATGCTGATCCAAGGTAAAAATCCAAGTGGGGATCTGAAAACACAATCAATGTTGGAAGGGTTGATAAACAGGAAGTTGTATTATTTCGTCTTTCTTCTGAGGACAGATCAAAGGAAATGAGTCAAAAACATACGTAGGTATTGATCTGGAATCGTTTAGACTTAACCGTAGCTGGTGAGGGCAGACTTTGTTTTTATTAGCACAGTATCTGCCTAAAAGTTGTTGTGGAGTGGGTCTTCCAGGCCTAGCGGTGCTTTGGAATCACCTGGGGAACATTGGAAGATGAAGAAATCCAGGCCAGTTGAATCAGAATCTCTGAACAGCAGGCCTGGGCATCAGTATGGAAGCTCACCAGGTAGCTCCCCAGGTAACTCTAATATGCAGTTAGGATTCAAACCATCATTGGTTATTCTGAGCCCATGATTATGTCTTGTGCATTGAATACTTTTGTCATTCTATCAATTCTTTTTTATGTGATATTTTTTGAGATGTATCATGTCCATCACCCAAGAGCAAGAAGTATTTAAAAATGACTGAAGTTAGAGTAAATAATTATGCATTGTTAAACCTTACATTTTAAGATACTTATTACTGAAGTATTATAGCTGCCATTTATTTAAAATCTTATAAAGAATCCACTGAGCAAGGTTATATTTTAAGTACTGTTCTGCTAGTTGAATATGGCTCAGGAGAAACCTAATTAACTGATTGCATAGAATGGATAGTTTGGAGTACTTATATTTATTCAAATAATACAGTTAAATAATCCTCAGATATGTTATTGATTATCTTTCAAAATAAAAAATGAACTGTGTAACTTTGCCATAGATTTTAGTTAAAATTGTTGCACAAACACATATTGTAGCTTTTAATCTCTTTCGTATGTAATGACTGAATTGTTTTCCGCAGTATCTTGAACATTGAGTAAACTAATTTAGAGTTTTAAACTACTGACAAATAGAAGATCTTTCTGTACCCAGTTTAATAAGATAAAATGATTTGTAGTTAGCATATCCATTTTTCACATATAAACAGACACTTGAGTTCTTAAAAACAGGGTGTTCTTTCAGGTAATTTCAACACTGCCTCTGCAATCTTTTCCCCAAATTTAGTTTAGATGTTTAGATGTTTTTAATCTATCTGAGAAAAAGTAGTCCGGTTAAAAACCTCAGCTCTGTGCATACACAGATTTTTACCATTTCTAATTAGATACCACTCTGGCAAAACTTACTAATGCCTAAAACAAAACAAGATATGGATATTCCCATATGATAATTACTGATGTTCTCAACTAAATCTAGTATTTTAAAATTCTGTAAGAGTTTGTAACTTGAACCTGCCCGAATCCATTTCTTTTTATTATATGCACTTTTAGCCTTCACTGATTTGTTTTGTTGAGCAGTGAGCATACTTCTTCCTTAATATTTTTAATAATTTTTACTATTTTTATACATACATATTTTAGTATTTTATAACATCAATAATCTGTCTCTTTGTTTTTGCTTTTCAAGAATAAAAGATACTGAGTCATATGAATTCTATTCATATGATTATTTTGAGAGTAAAATCAATTTTGTAGCCACTGTTGCTCAGTGAAATAAGCAAGTTATAGAAATGTTTATCTTAATATCACTATCAAGTTCTTTTTTTTCCCAAGCAGAATTAATATCCTCATTTTAATTTTCTGTAGGTGGTTTTTATAGCTGCCTTAGAATATTCCCTGTCAATTGTGAATAGAAAGTCAAATTACTGAACTCGATAATGGTGAAATGTTTGTGTTCCCTAGCTTGTTTTCACAGACTGATGGTCCTATTATCCTTTTTCATGTGTTACTCTTACCTCTGAATATTTCTCTATAGACTGTTGAAACTTATTGTGAGATTTAATTCAATTACCATCTAAAACGATCTATTGTTACATGTTGTAATGCCATTAAGAAGTGTAGTTTGCGAGCAATATTTCAAAATTTTGTCTATTTAAAATGTAGTACAGGATACTTGTTTTATAATTATAGGCCACATAGATTCTGTATAAAATAGCCTCCTTTTCCAACATGAAACTGATGTTGAGTTGAAGTTGAGTCATGGGAGTGAGGGGAGATGATGGACATTGGATCACATGCAGTGTGGTTTTCCGAAGTGCGTAACACAAAACCATATTTGAGGCAAATGCACTGCCAAATGGGCAGTGCTTTATACAAGATTGTGTTACACATGAACTTGCCAACCAAAGACAATCCCATCTCATCTCAAACTTATATAAAAGTGCCAGAGGAGAGTAATTCCAGTGGGGGTAAATTTGCACACATTCAGCAAAATGGCCAAAATTTAAGGTCCTCAGAGACAATATACATATGCTTGTATTTTGCTAATGTTGTATTTCTAGGCATTCACCAGGCCTGTTACAATCAGTTAACATTTTAATTTTATTATTATTATTATTATTTTTATTTTTTTTAGAGAGAGAGAGAGGATGGAGGGATGGGCAGAGGGAGAGAGAGAATCTCAAGCAGGCTGCATGCTCGGTGTGGAGCCCAATGCAGGGCTCGATCTCACAACCCATGAGATCATGACCTGAGCAGAAAACAAGAGTGGAACACTTAACCGACTGAGCCATTTAAAAATATATATATATGTTACTGAAATAAAACCTACATAAAAGCACCCAATTGTAAGTGCACAGCTTGATGAATGTCCACAAAATTAACATATTTATGTAACCATCATCCAGATCAGAAAATAGAATATTATCAAGTCTTCCAGAAGTCCTTGGTACCATACTCTAATCACCAACCCTCCCACTCTGCCCGACAAGAGTAACCAAAATCCTGGCTTCTATCACATCAGATTAAGTTTTGTCTTTTTTTTTTTTTTAACAATTATGTGTTCTTGAATCGGATGTTGCTTTTTTCTAAGATATTTTATCATAGCCAGAAATAGAACTCAGATTTTAATTTCACCATTTTCTCCATAAAATGGAGGGAAGGGAGGTTGTATAGATTGCTAGGGAGAAACTCCTACTTCTCATTCATTCTACACAATGACGTGCATAACCAAGGTTTTAAGAGCCTTGCTTTGTGTCTTTTAGTGAGGTGCTTGGTGAAGTTTTGAAAATGTCTACTTTTGGTCCCTTACACATTTTTTGTAGACCTTTATTTTGTATAGTTCAATGGTAAAAATGAAACAGACAGAAATATAAAAGGAAGAAGAGAGTTTTTAAAGAACCTGCCTGCCCTATATTTTCCTTTTGGGCTTGAGTGGCCAGGGGGAACACCCTAGAATAGAAGCCTAGGGACATTGAGGCATATGGCGATCAGCAAGCTCAGCCCCACAGCAGTTGTGCCTGGAAATCTTAGATTCTGACAGTCAACAAAAGCATTCTGTCAAAAAAGCAATGTGTGGGAGCCTAAGCCAACCTTTGTTTGTCTTTTTAAAAAGAGAGAGACATGAGTAGACCTTAGATACAAGATAGAAAATTGAGAATTCTCAGCCCCTCTAAGACATCTTCTGCAAACTCCTTGAACTTAATTCTAATTAACATCTTGGTTAGAATTCAAGTTAGGGTTTCTGCTTTGCAAGGCTAATTTTCAGCTTAAGGTGGCAGAAGTAAAAATTCTTGGGGTGCTTCCACACTGATTTGAGGATGAAAGTAAGGCTACAGATTTGCCATACCCAAGAGAGTTATGGAATAAAACTAAGATTATATTTTATAATTTCCTACTTAAAGTTGGGTCATTATCTAGCCATAGTTTTTAGCCTTATTTTGGATTAGATACCCCTTGAAGAATCTGATTAAAGCTATAGGCCTTCTCTGAAAGTCAGAGCCATACACACTTTAGCTACTGGCTTAGTCAAGGTCACAGACCCTCTTAAACTAATCCATGAACCCCTTTGAGGATCCCTGAATTAATCCTATAGTTCTTATTCTGAATTCCAAAATTCTGAACTCTACCAGTGGAAACAATCTGGTAGTGATGGAGGTTTGTGTCTTCTTACAGTTCTCTAGGGCAGGAGCCTTCATTATTTACCCCTTGCTCAGTTTCATCCTCTTCCTTCATAACCTGAAAATTATTTTTTTCTTATTACCAAACCAAAATTATCCTGCCTCAAGTTAGTTTCATTTTTGTTAAACAGAAGTACATTTCTTTTAGAAGTACATGTCTAGTAGAAAGAAAAAGGAAACACAGCCCTGTTTCTATACTTGATAGCAGGGATTAAATCAATCTTCAGCAGCTTCTCAATTTTTAACTTAAATACTGGGCATCAATAATCCCCCCTTTTTTAGCATAAAACTCTCCATGGCTGCAGTTACTATTATTTTATTATTTTGGTCACTCATTGCATAAGACAGGATAGGCTAAATTATTCTTCAGTAACCCAAAATGTCAGTAGTTTAATACAACAATAGTTTATTTCTTACCCTTCCTACATATCCAAGATAGATTGGTAAGGTGGCTCGGCTTTGTAGCCAATCTGGGACCCAGGGTGACTGATGCTTCTTCTCCAATTACCCATGCTTCCCACAGTTACCTTAATAGGGAAGAAGAATGTAGTGTATCAGGCATAGGATCTTAATACCTTCACCCAGAAGTGACACATACTACTTTTGCTTAAATCCACTGGTCAAAGTATATCACATGACCATGCCTGACATAAAAGTCGGGGAGAGAGGGTAAGGGCAATTCTATCATGTGTCCAGAAAGAGAAGAGCTAAGAATATTTGGTAGACACATTTATCATGACTTTACACTTTTCGGGACTCCCTCCAATTTTTCCTAACTCTTTGGAGATTTGGTTGCAGTTAAGTAGGGAAAAGGGGCTTAACTCTTCTTTTTTTTTGGTGAAAAAAATACTCCAGGGGACTATGTTATATAATGAACCTGAACTTAAAATAAATGGGTACACGTTAGCCTATAATAAACTCAAAAGAAATAAAATACAAGCAGGAATTTAAAAATAAAACTGAACAGAACACTAAATCATTCTTAGTTTTATTTCACCCGGGATGACCGATAGTCTAGCCCTTATAATATCACATGCACTGTGATTTAAATTATGTAGGAACAAGCCCCTATCTGCTTACCTTTAAAATTCTCAGTCAAGACCAACTTTAATGAAAAAATTAAATTAAGAATGATGCAACGTCCAAAATACATTCTGGTTTATCTATAAATTCTAAGCCAAGCTTTATACGGAAACTGTCATAGGAACAATTACAGGGTTGCTCCATTTTTTATTCAGCAGAACTGACTCCTGTTGTCCCACTTGGAGTGACATGTTGAGTGATGAGAAACTTGGCAAATCTTCTTGGTCATTTTCCTCTCACAGCTCACTTGAGGGTGTCCTTAGTGGTCTGCACTGTTCTTTCAGCCTGACCATTTGCTTGAGGGTGATGAGGAGTGATAGTGACAGTTTGGATGAGCCCTCGCTTCACAGATTTCTTAAACACATATGAAATCAATGCAGATCCATTGTCAGCAATAATAACATCTGGAAATTTGGACATTGAAAAGACCTAGCACAGAGCTCTTTTTGTGAAAGCAGAGGTATTTTAAGAAGGTCCATTTGTCCTTGCAAAATAAATAGGAATTCTGACCAAGCCTTCCTGACCATCTTCCAGAGAAAGGGAAGGTGTCATTGGCGGGTCTGATGGAGTGGTCTGGCATTGGCTACAATTTACATAGCACAACTAATTATAGGCTTTGGGTATAATTGTCAGTGTGTATCACTTCATCAAAAATTCCTGGGTAAAGTGCATGGATTATTGTTGTAATACCGTGATAGATTATGTGACATTTCTCTCCTGGCCACTGGAAAGGAAAGAGCAGAGTTTTGATTAGAAATCAGGGTCTGAACTACATATTTGAAAGGCATTCTATAATTAAAAGTATGAGAGTAAATTAGTTCACTAAACTAGTTCGTGTCATAAAGCAAAAGATCTAGAACAGTCTTGAGAATATCCTTCATGGGAAGTTAAAGAAGAAATAAGAGAGAGAAGACAAGGAAAAGAATTCAAAGTGCACTTTCCACAGATGATGGAACCGAACCATGTGTCCCGTCACTGCCATGCATGGGTTGTGGGGAAGTACTCTCACCCTGTGACAACTAGCAGCGAGATGAGGAATGTTTATCTTAAACGGTAGATTCCAAATTATCGGTAAGTAATCACTTGTCAGGAAAGAGGTTTAGCACGGGGTCTATTTATATTCCAGATTAGGGACTACATTCTGTGGCCTGGAAAGAGTACTTGCAAGTTATGTCGACGTGCCTGTGTTTCACAGATTTCTTGTATCAGAATCTAGTTTTAAACACAGCAGGGATGATCAGCTCTTTGCAGAATTTTGTCCTTACTTAAAAAGACTAAAGTCTTAAAAAAAAAAAAAAAAAAAGACTAAAGTCTTACCCTTTGGACTATTTGTAGACCAATTTTGGACTCATTCTTGTACTTTGAACTACTTTTGCCCCTAAACACTATAACAAATACCATTTAATCTGTACATACCACATTCTAGGTTTTCTTCTAAGTCATTCTTTATTTCTTTCCTTCAGTATTCTCCCCTCCTCTTTTTTTCATGAAAAAATAGAGTGGTTCAAACCAGATATGACTAGATTAAGAGTCATGAATGTATCTGTCTCTGACAAGATGACCTATCCTCTTGTTACTAAACTAAAGGTACTCCTATTCACAGTGTCTGGAGGGGTTGAGAGGCAGGTGGGGAGGAAGCTGCATGTCAGCACGAAAATAATCCTTCTCCTACAATCTGCTTTTAGTCTTTATTTTCCATGCACGTTGACAGCATTTCTAGGCAGAGTTCTTTCTGTTTCTTTTAAGCTGTTAACAAGCAGGAGTACTCAGTCTCTGGTAATTTTTAAATCAGCTTGTGAATTATTAGCCCTTTAATTAGGCCCAATATGGCTAGCCTGCAGTCTTCAGCCTAGTTTTCAGATAGGCATTATTTTATAGAATTTAATTAAATTTTTAAAATAAATAAAACAATAACATATATAGATGCAATACACATGAAGAAATAGC